>NC_053041.3:527772833-528075863 GCF_002575655.3 Aegilops tauschii subsp. strangulata
GCGGCTACGACGAGCGGCGGCGATGGTTGCGCTCGGGCGTGAGAGGGAGAGAGAGCAGAGGAGGGGAGAAGCACGGGAGAGCGAGAGATCGGTCGGGGGGGCTGTGTGGCGTCATCCGAAGAGGCCAAGGCGAAACGGCAAGCAGGAGGTGGCCGGGCGTGCGTCGACCACGCGCTCATCCTCCTGGCAAGGAGGAAGACGACAGGGGAGGGGCCAGGCGGGCTGGGCCACGTAGATTGGCTGGCCAGCGGGGCCGCGACAGGTAAGCCAGGTAAGTTTCTCTCTCTCTCTCCTTTATTTTCTGTTTTTGTTTTTCTATTTCATTTCCTCTTTTCTGATTTAGTTTAGCCACTAAATCATTTTAATAAATTTTGTAGGTTATTATATGGCTTGCTGAAATATACACAAAGCCACTCACAAACTTCCAGAATTATTGGAGTTATATTTAATATATATTAAATATAAATCCAAAGCAAATATCTATTGGATTAATTCAAATGGCCAAAATAAATGTTTCTGAGCTCCTAAAAATATTGGTTTGAATTTTACCTCTTGCCTATATTTTTATAGAATAACATGAACATTTTCTTGGACTCATTTGAGAAGATTTTAAAGTTGGTTATTTCGAACTGATTTCTGAGGGTTTCAACAAACCTCAATTCAACTTTCAGAAATTTTAGACAGGATGCATGAGTGCAGTTGCAACTATTTCACTCAGGTATTCTAGGGTTGTGACAGCATTTGCCAAATTTTAATTAAAATAATGTAATCTCTCGAGTCCAGGTTTGTGTTCTGTAATGCTTGTACTTGTATCAGCATATTAATGAAAAAGATGAACCTTGCTGGGAACCCGTGCATGTGTATGCCCATGCAGAGGTGAGATGCCTCTTTAATATAAATAAATGACTTTTTCCCCAGCAGGCTATCCTACCGGTACCCTTCTTGTCTACTGGAGAGCTGCGTCTGCCGGGGAACAGACAGAGGAACCAGCCCCCCGCCAACTTCTTTTTACCAAAGGCCACATCGACCATCCTAATCGAAGCAACGTTCGGGTCAGAGATGGGAGCACCAAACTTTCAAAAGAGTGGCGAGGATTTCTTATGCACAAGTTATAGCTTACAGAACACTAACGGATAGGAGGTAAAACTTATCTGCTTGGCTTGCCGAGGATCGTTGTGCCGGGCAATGTTCTCAACTCCTTGTCGAAGCCAAGTTCACGGCAGGAACCTGCAGCTTCATGCAGATGAGAATGAATGTAGGGTGCAACCCTATCTATATGCATATGCAAATGCTCATGAAATGCTCATGCAGTGATCTTGGAATGCTCATGCATGCATGCAGTCTTGGTCGGGGCCCCCCACAGTGCTTCTTTATTTTCTCTTGCACAGGGTCATCGCCCTGGCTTTGTACAAGGGGTTACATGCAGCTGAGGCAAGGCCTGTACAAATGGGTGGCTACCGGGCAGGGCCCGACACCTGCGCCTTACGGGTAGAACTTGCGGAGATGCTCAATATTCCATGAGTTTTGCAACTGTGTGCCATCTCCGGTCTCTAGACGGACTGCGCCAGGTCTGGTCACTCGTACTACCTGGTAAGGGCCTTCCAACTTCGGTCACAACTTGTTTGTACCCTTGGAGGACTGAACACGCCTAAGGACAAGGTCACCTTCCTCAAAACACTGGGCGTGAACCCTGCGGCTATGATAGCGACACAGGGCTTGCTAGTAGCGTGCAGC
The DNA here is from genome assembly GCF_002575655.3 of Aegilops tauschii subsp. strangulata. Lineage (NCBI taxonomy): Eukaryota > Viridiplantae > Streptophyta > Magnoliopsida > Poales > Poaceae > Aegilops > Aegilops tauschii. Next base: position 527,774,568 of record NC_053041.3, read on the forward strand.
ACGCGTAGCATCCCGGAGACGGTTCTCCTTGAGTAGCACAGCGTCGTCATGCCGGTACTGATCTTGTGCTACTTCATCATAGGCAAGCACTCGAGGCGACCCATAAATGAGTTCCGTGGGGATAACTGCTTCTGCCCCGTAGACCTAGGAGAAGGGAGTCTGCCCGGTATCTCGGTTTGGTGTCGTTCTGAGGGACCAGAGAACTACCGGCAGCTCCTCGATCCACTGCCTACCGTGCTTCTACAGCGTATCAAAAGTTCTTGTCTTGAGTCCACGCAGCACTTCAGCGTTCGCCCTCTCAGCTTGTCCATTGCTCCGGGGGGTGCCACAGAGGCGAATGAGATCTTGCATCTGAGGGCATGAACATATTGCATGAAGGCGCGGCTCGTGAACTGGGTGCCGTTGTCGGTGATGATCCTTGCCGGAACTCCAAAATGACACACCAATTCTTTCAAGAACTTGATAGTTGACTGGGCAGTCACCTTTCTCACGGCAGTCACTTCCGGCCACTTTGCAAACTTATCGATTGCAACGAACAAGAATTCAAAGCCCTCGATTGCTCGGGGGGAGGGGCCGAGGATATCGAGCCCCCAGACCAAAAATGGCCCTGATAGAGGGATTGTTTGAAGAGCTTGGGCAGGCCGGTGTGTTTTCTTGGAATGGAACTGGCAGGCTTCACATTTCATGACTAGCTCGACCGCATCTTGGAGGGCTGTGGGCCAATAGAATCCTTGCCGGAATGCTTTCCCAACTAATGCCCTTGATCCAATGTGGGAGCCGCACATTCCTCTATGAATCTCAGCCAGCAGTTCCTTTCCTTCTTCCCGGTAGACACACTTCAATTTCACAATGTTGGGCCTCCTTCTGTATAGAGTGTCATCGACAAACTGATACATATTGGCCCTCCGGGCTACTTTTTCAGCTTCATCTTGGTCGCCGGGAAGCTCTCCGGTTTGGAGGAAGTGGACAATGTGCCTTGCCCAAGTTGGATCCTGGGGCTCGGCTACGAGGACTAGCGTCACCTCCTCTGTTGCGGGAGCACCAGCCTCATTCGCGGGGTCCATGGGCCCGGCTGGAGGGGGTGGTCCGGCAGGCTGTGAGGAGTTGTTTCCGGCAGGGTCTCTGCCAGGAGAGGACGACTCTACCATTACAGGCTTATCATAGTCCAACTTTCTCCTCTTCTGGGCCATTGTTGCTGGGGATACGAAGGGCTGAGTGATATGGAGAACAAAAGTCCATGGTTCCATAGGAAGCTTCTGCGCAGCACACTTTGACAGATGATCAGCTATGCTGTTTTCCGCATGGGGTACGTGCTCTGTTTGCAATCCGTCAAAGTGCTCCTCCAATCTCCTCACTTCCTCAACGTATGCCTCCATCAATGGACTTTGATAATCCTTGTTGACTTGTCTCACCACAAGCTGTGAATCTCCTCTAACGATCAACTTCTGAATTCCCAATTCAGTTGCAATCCTGAGCCCGGCAAGGAGCCCTTCATACTCAGTTGTATTGTTGGTGGCTTCTTCCCGGGAAAAATGCATTTGGACGACGTACTTCAAGTGCTCCCCGGAGGGAGCGACAAGAAGCATGCCAGCTCCCGCACCTTGCAGGGAAAAAACACCATCAAAATACATAATCCATTCTTGGGGCGATTCCTTGCCGGGGATAACTGTCTCTATCACTTCCTCATCAGGGGTTGGCGTCCATTCCGCAATAAACTCTACCAACGCCCTGCTCTAAATAGTGGACGTGTTCTCAAACTTCAAACCAAGGCTGGAAAACTCCAAAGCCCACTCCACTATTCTACCGGTAGCCTCAGGGTTTCGGAGTATCCTTTGCAACGGAAAAATGAGTAACAACCGTGATCTCATGGGCTTGGAAGTAGTGGCGAAGTTTCCTTGAGGCCATAACGAGACCAAAGATCAACTTCTGCATGCCAAAGTACCTCGATCTAGCCCCCTATAACAAGGAGCTGACGAAGTACACGGGGTGTTGCACCACTTTCTTCCTTGCCGCGTCCTTGGGGTTGCTCTCGTTGCCGTGCTCATTGTTGTCCTGATCCTTCTCTGATTCTGCCAGTCTCTGCTTACTTTCCGCCTCGTCTACTTCTCGCTGCGCTACCAAGGCCGCATTGACCACTTGTTTGGTTGCCGCCAAGTATAGCAACAACGACTCCTAGGGTTTGGGAGCAACCAAGGTAGGGATAGAGGACAAGTAGGCCTTCAATTCTTGCAAAGTTGCATCTGCTTCCGGGGTCCACTTCATAGGACTTGCCTTCTTCAATATTTTGAGGAACGGCAGGGCACGCTCGGTAGACTTGGAGATGAATCTGCTTAGCGCGGCAACACATCCTGTCAGACGCCTCACATCCTTAACTGTCCTTGGTGCTTGGATCTGCTCGATGGCCTTGATCTTATCAGGGTTGGCTTTGATCCCACGATGGGATACAAAGAACCCAAGCAACTTGCCGGAGGGAGCACCAAATACACACTTCTCCGAGTTGAGCTTCAGATTGATCTTGTGCAGATTATCAAATGTCTCCTCCAAATCCTGAATAAGGGTGGCACTATCCTTGGTCTTGACCACAATATCATCCATATAGGCTTCTATGTTTCTGTGCAACTGTGGCTCAAAACCAATCTGGATTGCCCTTGCAAAAGTGGACCCGGCACTCTTCAATCCGAATGGCATTCAGACAAAGCAGTACGTACCACATGGAGTGATGAACGACGTCTTCTCTTCATCTTCCTTGGACATAAAGATTTGGTGATACCCAGAGTATGCATCCAGAAAGGAGAGCAAATAACAACCTGAAGTGGAATCCACAATCTGGTCGATGCGAGGCAAGGGAAATGGGTCTTTCAGGCAAGCCTTGTTGAGATCTGTGAAATCTATGCAAAGCCTCCACTTCCCGTTAGCCTTCCAGACTACTACTAGATTTGCGAATCACGTGGGATGCAACACTCCTCTAACCAAACCAGCTGCCTCAAGTTTCCTGATCTTTTCTGCCATGAACTGCTGCCTCTCCAAGGCCTACTTCCGGACTTTCTGCTTGACAGGTTGGGAATGTGGGCAGACAACAAGGTGGTGCTCGATTACCTCCCTAGGTACACCAGGGATATCAGATGGTTGCCAGGCAAACACATCGATATTCGCCTGCAGGAAGGCAACAATCACGCTTTCCTATTTGTCATCGAGGGTGGCGCTGATAGTGAAAGTACCATCAACGCCAGCCAACCCTGTCGGGACCTTCTTTACTTGGGGTGAGGCGACCTTGGATCTCTTGCTGTTAGAGCACTCCGGCACGTCGTCAATGGGTGCCGTGCACTCGGTGGGGGCACGCTTCCCGGACTCTTTGCCGGAGTCCCTACAATCTCTCCTCTTTCCTTTACTTTCCTTGGCGGGAGCTGCCACTGCCGCTGTCTCTGCCGCGATCACGTCCCGGTACATCTTGTCCACACAAATGATTGCATCGTTCTCATATGATGGGATGGTGATGACTCCTAGTGGCCTAGGCATCTTCAAGGTGTTGTAGGCATAGTGGGATGTCGCCATGAACTTAGCCAGGGTCGGGCGTCCAAGAACCCCATTGTACGGAAGGGGGAGATCAACCACATCAAACACAATCCTCTCAGTCCGGTAGTTCAGTTCGCGCCCAAACGTTACCGGCAACGTGATCTTTCCCTTAGGATGGCTCCTGCCGGGATTAACTCCTTGAAACATGCCGGTAACCTCTAGCTCTTCTTCTCCTATCTGAAGCTTGCTGATAACTGCCGGGGAAATCAGATTCAACCCAGCCCTGCCGTCCACCAGCATCTTTGTGACCTTGATGTTGTGAATTGTTGGGGAGACCAACAATGGAAAACATCCTACCGCAGTGGTACGTCTAGGATGATCCTCCTCGTCAAAGATGACAGGCGTACGGGACCATTTGAGCGGCTTCCGGGCCTCTGGCGCTGGTTCCACGGCATTGACTTCTCGTGCCCACCATTTGAGCTGGCGATGAGAAGTGTGCAGAGATGCACCTCCATCAATGCACAGGGCGTCTGTGGCCTTCTGAAACTCCTGCTCACTGGTTTCCTCTTCATCCCCTCCATCACTCTCATCATCACAAGTTTCCTTCTCTCGACCTCTGGCGGGCTTTCCTTGGTTCCGAAAGGGTTTGCCTAGGCGATTTACTTCACCACCTCGGCCCTTAGCGCCAGCAACATTCTGACCTTTTTCCTTATCACGCTTCTCATACTCTGCTCTCTGTTTCTTGACAAGCTGCTCAACCTGGTAACACTCTTGAAGGTTGTGGCCCTTGGTCCGATGAATCTTGCAGTACGGCCCATCGCCTTTCCCAGCTTTCTCGGCAGCAGTGGCTTCCCGGCAGTCAGTGCATGCGGCAACTCCTTGCCGGGGGCCTCAGTTTTGGCCTTCTTCCTGGTACTAGGTGTACCCGATCCTTCAACAGTCATCACTTCCTTATATCTCTGCTTCTTACTATGCTTCTTGCTCTTCTTCTAACTGGTTGATTCATCATCATCTTCTGAATCAACGTTGGAGCAATCTTCCTCTCCGGGCAACTTCCTTCCCTCCTCCATCCGAGCACACTTATCCACCAGTGTGTAAAGCTCCTTCACAGTCTTGGGCAACCACACGTTCATCTTGGAACGAATACGACGGTTGCGCACATTGGACTGGAAGGCTTCTATTACGGCTGCCGGATGGATATTTGGGATATTTCTATGAACTTTGTTGAATCTCTGTAAATACTTACGGAGTGTTTCTCCTTCCTTCTGCTGGAGAAGTTGCAAGTCGCTGGGCCTGCCGGGTTCTTGATGACCACCAGCGAAGGCACAAATGAACTCATGGCACAGGTCAGCCCATGACGAAATGGAGTTCTCCGGTAGGTGCATCAGCCAAGACCTCACATTGGATTTGAGGGCCAAAGGGAAGTAGTTGGCAAACACCTTCTTATCTCTTCCCCCCGACAGCCTGAACAGCGATGGTGTAGATGCTCAGGAACTCTGCCGGGTTCAGCCTCCCATCGTAATTCTCAGGTATTTCTGGCTTGAACATGCGAACGGACGGCCAATGGACTAGTCGTGGCTCTCATGTAAAGGCAGGGCAGCCAACCTCGAAAGGTAGGCACCCGCCAACACCGAGCACAGGCTCGTCGACGTTGAGGCCGTCGCACCCATCGGTCCGGCGGAGATCGTCGCGGCGTTGCTTGATGACGACGCGCGCGTCTCCTCTCCGCCTATCCTCCGGGGCTCGACGTTGGCCTGGTCGTGCTCGAGGGTCAGAAGAGGCCATCGATACTTCATCGAGATCTTGATTCTTTTGCGCTCGCGCTGGCTGCCGCGGTGGGGACTGCACCGTGGGGATGGCCCCTTCCTTACGGTCAGCAGCATGAGTTGTTGCTGTCGCTTGGGGAGGTCGTGGCGGGCCAGCTCACCGTGAGCCCCCAGCTTCGGCGAAACTGAGCAGGCTTTGGATGGTGGTACGCCATTCGTCCATCTGCTCGACCGCTGGCAGAAACCTTAGCAGCAGTTGAGCTCACGCCATGGCCTCTGAAGCTGTACTTGGCATGGATGATGATGAAGTCGATCGTACCGTCGCTCGGCTCTTGATGGTGCCAGTTGCGGTAGCACTGCGCCCCCGCTGTTGCTGCGGGGCGACCACCTGAATGTGGTGCGGCGATGGCGCTCAAGAGACAGAGGCTCCGTCGGGCGCAGCGGCTTTGTCGGTCCATCCCGGGGGAGGTGCACGCGTTGCGACCGCACCCATGGTGGGGGCGGTCGGAGGGCGGTGGCTCGCCCCGGTCCGAGTGCCGTTGCTGTGGTTGTGCCCGTCAGTGGGAGAGAGGGGCACAGATGGAGTGCCCCCTCACCCGCACCTTGGGGAGCGTGGCTGTCGGGGTGCTGTTGATGCTGCTCTCCTCCGGTGCCTCCTGCTCCTGCGTCGGCTGTGGGAGAAGTAGCGATGGCACCGCCAGCTCCGACCACTTCCCCAGCAGCGTCCACATCCTCGTGCGCCTCCGCACCCCCCACAACATTAGCGGCCGCAGGCGGTGGAGCCTTCAAGGTGGATGGGTGAGCCGAAGGACCAGGTTTCTTCTTGGGAGCCATGGTCGATGGCGTCGTCGAAGATGAAGATGGTGATGAAGTCGACACACTGTACACGCCTTCAGGTTCGCGCAAGCAAGCCCCCTACCTGGCGTTCCAAAGATGTCGTGGGAAACCACGGCCACCTATGGGACCAGGAGGCCCCTTGCTAGTTCGGCAGGGGGACGTCGCGTTGTACAAAGAGCAGACGAGCGTGGGGCAGCACGGCAGAGATCACACAGGCAATTTTACCCAGGTTCGGGCCGCCGCGAGGCATAAAACCCTACTCCTGCTTTGGTGGATTGATGGTGGAAAGGTGGTGGCGGAGTGTAGTACACTTGCCCAGCAATGGTTGCCTCAAGGCAGCAGCGACTATGCGCGTATGGGGGTGTGAGTTATCCAACCTTCTAACCCTTTCGACGGTTGCCATGGGCCTCCTTTTATAGATCAAGGGGTTACCACAGTGGCAAAGTAACGCACTGATAAGATAGCAAACAGTGCTACCATACCTAACTCTGCGGGCTGACAGGGCGCATTAAATGCACCACTCAATGTCACATCGTTGGTTGCCCGGCAAGGCTTGTCGGGCTATCTTTCCAGCTTCGCGCCTGCTCGCTTGACACATCGCAAGACGGGTGTCGTCTGTAGGTTTTCCTGTAGAAAGTGGCTGCCATGTGGCGAATGGCTGCCACTTAATCACTTTGCGGCTTGACACCACATTGATCAATGACGTGGGTCGTGGTAGAGTGGTTGGTGAGGTGGTTTCTCCTTCGTGAGTCCCGGCAGGTTCTGCCGGGATGCTTCAGTTGTCTACTTCTTGGGGTGGCCTTGCCCCTTGCCGGGCTCGCCTGCCCGGCAAGGGAGGCTTTTCTCCTGATGATATCATGCTTCTCTGGTTTGATCTTGGTCCCTCTGATCTGCATGTTGGTCCTTCGAATCTCTGGGGTTCTTGTACTCTGATTTGGGCTGGTGCTTCAATCTTGTTCTCGTGCCTGTGCACAGTCCGAGCAACAAACCCAGGGTTTGTTTCACCGACAACCTTACATGTCCACGCACATGAGAACGGTTCCACTGACAGACATGCAACTAGTTTTGCATAAAGGTGGCTGGCGGGTGTCTGTTTCTCCTACTTTAGTTGAATCGAATTTGACTATAGTCGGTCCTTGAAGAAGGTTAAAACAGCAAACTTGATGAAACACCGTTGTGGTTTTTGCGTACATAAGAATGGTTCTTGCTAGTAGCAACCACGTAAAACTTGCAACAACAAAGGACGTCTAACTTGTTTTTGCAGGGCATGTTGTGATGTGATATGGTCAAGATATGATGTGATATATGTTGATGTATGAGATGATCATGTTTTGTAATATCAAAAACCGGCAAGAGCCTTAGGTTTGTCTCTTTATTGTATGAAGTGCAAGCGCCATGTAATTACTTTACTTTATCACTATGCGTTAGCGATAGTTGTAGAAGCAATAGTTGGCGTGACGACCTCGACACTAGGACGCTACAGTGGAGATCAAGGTGTCAAGCCTGTGACGATGGAGATCATGACGTTGCTTTGGAGATGGAGATCAAAAGCACTAGATGATGATGGCCATATCATGTCACATATTTTGATTGCATGTGATGTTTATCTTTTATGCGTCTTATTTTGCTTAGAGCGACGGTAGCATTATAAGATGATCCCTTCACTAAATTTCAAGGTAAAAGTGTTCTCCCTGAGTATGCACCGTTGCTATAGTTCGTCATTTCGAGACACCACGGGATGATCGGGTGTGATAGACTCTACATTCACATACAACGGGTGTAAGACAGTTTTACACAAGCAGAATACTTGGGTTAAACTTGACAAGCCTAGCATGTACAGACATGGCCGCGAAACACTGGAGACCGAAAGGTCGAACGTGAATCATATAGTAGATATGATCAACATAGAGATGTTCACCATTGATGACTACCCCATCTCACGTGATGATCGAACATGGGTTAGTTGATTTGGATGATGTATCACTTAGAAGACTTGAGGGATGTCTATTTAAGTGGGAGTTCTTTAGTAATTTTATTAATTGAACTTAATTTATCATGAACTTAGTCTTAATAGTTTTTGCATATCTATGTCGTAGATCAATAGCTCCCATATATTTTCGATATGTTCCTAGAGAAAACTAAGTTGAAAGATGATAGTAGCAATAATGCGGACTGGGTCCGTGATCTGAGGATTATCCTCATTGTTGCACAGAAGAATTATGTCCTTGATGCATAGGTGACAAACCTGTTGCAGTGAGCATGTGTTCAGAATGTCTGGGTACTACAATCACTTGAATCAAGTTGGAGTTAATCTTCCAGATAAGATAGTGATTGACAGAGTTCTCTAGTCACTATCACCAAGCTACTAGAACTTCGTGATGAACTATAATATGCAATGGATGACGAAAATGATTCCCGAGCTCTACGCGATGCTGAAATCAGCGAAAGAAATCAAGAAAGAGCATCAAGTGTTGATGGTTAACAAGACCACTAGTTTCAAAAAAAGGGCGGGGGAAAGAAAGGGAACTTCAAGAAGATTGGCAAGCAAGTTGCCACTCACGTGAAGAAGCCCAAAGCTGGACTCAAGCCTGAAACTGAGTGCTTCTATTGCAAAGGGAATGGTCACTTGAAGCGGAACTGCCCCAAATACTTGGAGGATAAGAAGGATGGCAAAGTGAACAAAGGTATATTTGATATACATGTTATTAATGTGTACTTTACTAGTATTCATAGCAACCCCTGAGTATTTGATACCGGTTCAGTTGCTAAGATTAGTAACCCGAAATGGGAGTTGCAAAATGAACAGAGACTAGTTAAGGACGAGGTGACGATGTGTGTTGGAGGTAATTCCAAGGTTGATACGATCACCATCGCACACTCCCTCTACCTTCGGGATTAGTGTTGAACCTAAATAAATGTTATTTGGCGTTTGCGTTGAGCATGAATATGATTAGATCATGTTTATTGCAATACGGTTATTCATTTAAATGAGAGAATAATTGTTGTTCTGTTTACATGAATAAAACCTTCTATGGTCATACACCCGATGTAAATGGTTTATTGAATCAGGATCGTAGTGATACACATATTCATAATATTGATGCCAAAAGATGCAAAGTTGATAATGATAGTGCAACATATTTGTGGCACTTCCGTTTTGGTCATATTGGTGTAAAGCGCATGAAGAAACTCCATGTGGATGGACTTTTGGAATCACTTGATTATGAATCATTTGATGCTTGCGAACCATGCCTCATGGGAAAGATGACTAAAACTACGTTCTCCGGAACAATGAAGCGAGCTAATGACTTATTGGAAATAATACGTACCGATGTATGCGGTCCGATGAGTGTTGAGGCACGCGGCAGGTATCGTTATTTTCTGACTTTCACAGATGATTTAAGTAGATATGGGTATATTTACTTAATGAAACACAAGTCTGAAACATTTGAAAGTTCAAAGAATTTCATAGTGAAGTAGAGAATCATCGTACCAAGAAAATAAAGTTTCTAGGATCTGATCGCGGAGGCGAATATTTGAGTTACGAGTTTGGCCTTCATTTAAAACAATGTGGAATTTTTCACAACTGACACCACCTGGAACACCACAGCGTAACGGTGTGTCCGAACGTCGTAACCGTACTTTATTAGATATGGTGCGTTCTATGATGTCTCTTACCGATTTGCCACTATCATTTTGGGGTTATGCATTAGAGACAGCTGCATTCACGTTAAATAGGGCACCGTCTAAATCCGTTGAGATGATATCATATGAACTGTGGTTTGGCAAGAAACCTAAGATGTCATTTCTTAAAAGTTTGGGGGAAGCGACGCATATGTCAAAAGGTTTCAGCCTGATAAGCTCGAACCTAAAGCGGAGCTTCATTGGATACCCTAAGGAAACCATCGGGTACACCTTCTACCACAGATCCGAAGGCAAGGTCATTGTTACTAAGTTTGAGTCCTTTCTGGAGAAGGAGTTTCTCTCGAAAGAAGTGAGTGGGAGGAAAGTAGAACTTGATGAGGTAATTGTACCTTCTCTCGAATTGGAGAGTAGCACATCACAGAAAACAGTTCCCATGATGCCTACACCAACCAGAGAGGAAGCTAATCATGATGATCATGAAACTTCAGATCAAGTTACTACAGAACTTCGTAGGTCTACCAGAACACGTTCCGCACCAGAGTGGTACGGTAATCCTATCCTGGAAATCATGTAATAAGACCATGGCGAACCTACAAACTATGAAGAAGCTATGATGAGCCCATATTCCGACAGATGGCTTGAGGCCATGAAATCTGAGATAGGATCCATGTATGAAAATAAAGTGTGGACTTTGGTGGACTTGCCCGATGATCGGCAAGCCATTGAGAATAAATGGATCTTCAAGAAGAAGACTGCCGCTGATAGTAATGACACTATCTACAAAGCTCGACTTGTCGCAAAAGGTTTTCGACATGTTCAAGGAGTTGACTACGATGAGACTTTCTCACACGTAGCGATGCTTAAGTCTGTCCGAATCGTGTTAGCAATTGCCACATTTTATGATTATGAAATCTACCAAATGGACATCAAAACTGCATTCCTTAATGGATTTCTTAAAGAAGAGCTATATATGATGCAACCAGAAGGTTTTGTCGATCCTAAAGGTGTTGAAAAAGTGTGCAAGCTCCAGCGATCCATCTATGTACTGGTGCAAGCATCTCGGAGTTGGAATATACGCTTTGATAACATGATCAAAGCATATGGTTTATACATACTTGAAGTGAAGCCTGTATTTACAAGAAAGTGAGTGGGAGCTCTGTAGCATTTCTAATATTATATGTGGATGACATATTGTTGATTGGAAATGATATAGCATTTCTGGATAGCATAAAAGGATACTTGAATAAGAATTTTTAATGAAAGACCTCGGTGAAGCTACTTACGTATTGGGCATCAAGATCTATAAGGATAGATTGAGACGCTTAATAGAACTTTCACAAAACACATACCTTGATAAGATTTGAAGAAGTTCAAAATGGTTTAGTCCAAGAAGGGGTTCTTGCCTGTATTACAAGGTGTGAAGTTGAGTAAGACTCAAAGCCCGACCACGGCAGAAGATAGAGAGAGACGGAAAGTCATTCCCTGTGCCTCAGCCATAGGTTCTATACGATATGCCATGCTGTGTACCACACCTGATGTGTGTCTTGCCACTTATCTGGCAAAGAGGGTACAAGAGTGATCCAGGAGTGGACCACTTGACAGCGGTCAAAATTATCCTTAGGTGCAAGTGCTGATGGAGTTGACAAAGAGTTCGTCGTAAAGAGTTACGTCAATGCAAGCTTTAATCTAGATGACTCTAAGTCTCAATCTGGATACATAATGAATGTGGGAGCAATTAGCTAGAGTAGCTCCATGCAGAGCATTGTAGACATAGAAATTTGCAAAATACATACGGATCTGCATGTGACAGATCCGTTGACTAAACTTCTCTCACAAGCAAAACATGATCACACCTTATTACTCTTTGGGTGTTAATCACATGGCGATGTGAACTGGATTATTGACTCTAGTAAACCCTTTCGGTGTTGATCACATGGCAACGTGAACTATAGGTGTTAATCACATGGCGATAGGAACTATGGGTGTTATTCACATGGCAATGTGAACTAGATTATTTACTCTAGTGCAAGTGGGAGACTGAAGGAAATATGCCCTAGAGGCAATAATAAAGTTGTTATTTTATATTTCCTTATTCATGATAAAGGTTTATTATTCATGCTATAATTGTATTGATCAGAAACCTAAATAGATGTGTGAATACATAAGCAAATATCGTGTCCCTAGTAAGCCTCCACTAGACTAGCTCGTTGATCAAAGATGGTTAAGGTTTCCTAACCATAGACATGTGTTGTCATTTGATAACAGGATCACATCATTAGGAGAATGATGTGATGGACATGACCCATCCGTTAGCTTAGCATATTGATCATTCAGTTTTATGCATATTCCTTTTACTATGAGATTATGCAACTCTTGGATACTGGAGGAATGCCTTGTGTGCTTTCAAACGTCACAATGTAACTGGGTGATTATAAAGATGCTCTACAGGTATCTCCGAATGAGTTTGTTGGGTTGGCATAGATCGAGATTAGGATTTGTCACTCCGAGTATCAGAGAGGTATCTCTGGGCCCTCTCGGTAATACACATCATAACAAGCCTTGCAAGCAATGTACTAATGAGTTAGTTGCGTGATGATGTATTACGGAACGAGTAAAGAGACTTGCCGGTAACGAGATTGAACTAGGTATGAAGATACCGACGATCGAATCTCGGGCAACTAACATACTGATGACAAAGGGAATAACGCATGTTGTCATTGCGGTACAACCGATAAAGATCTTCATAGAATATGTAGGAACCAATATGAGCATCCAGGTTCCGCTGTTGGTTATTGACCGGAGAGCTATCTCGGTCATGTCTACATAGTTCTCGAACCCGTAGGGTCCGCACGCTTAACGTTTGATGGTGATTTTGTATTATATGAGTTATGTGATTTGGTTACCAAATGTTGTTCGGAGTCCTGGATGAGATTACGGACATGACGAGGAGTCTCGAAATGGTTGAGAGGTAAAGATTGATATATAGGACGATGGTATTCGGACACCGGAAGTATTCCGGGGGTACCGGGTATATATCGGGTCACCGGAAGGGGTTCCGGGCATCCCCGCGGCAACTACATGGGCCTAATGGGCCAAGAGTGCGACAGGCCAGCCCCTAAGTGGCTGGTGCACCCCATCTAGGCCGAAATAGGGGGAGGGAAGGAGCAGAAGAGAGAAAGGAAGGGGCGGGATTCGGCCTCCCCCTTCCTTCTCTCCCCCCTCCTCCTTCCTTCCACCTCCGGGAATTATGGTAAGGGGGAGGGCCAAATAGGATTAGGGCCCCATGTAGGATTCCTCCTACTTGGGCGCCCCCTTGGCTGCCCCCTCTCCCTCCCACCCATATATATGAGTGGGGGAGGCGCCTACAACACACAACAACATGTGTTAGCCGTGTGCGGCGCCTCCCTCCACAATTTACGCCTCCGGTCATATTCATGTAGTGCTTAGGTGAAGCCCTGCGGGGATCACTTCACCATCACCGTCACCATGCCGTCATGCTGACGAAACTCTCCCTCGACACTTTGCTGGATCAAGAGTTCGAGGGACGTCATAGAAATGAACGTATGCAGAACTCGGAGGTGCCGTACGTTCGATGCTTGATCGGTCGGAACGAGAAGAAGTTCGACTACATCAACCGCGTTGTCAAATGCTTCCGCTTTCGGTCTATGAGGGTACGTGGACACACTCTCCCCCTCTCGTTGCTATGCATCTCCTAGATAGATCTTGCATGAGCGTAGGAAATTTTTGAAATTGCATGCTACGTTTCCCAACAGGAACACCACAGCGTAATGGTGTGTCCGAATGTCGTAACCGTACTTTATTAGATATGGTGCGTTCTATGATATCTCTTACCGATTTGCCACTATCATTTTGGGGTCATGCATTAGAGACAGCCGCATTCACGTTAAATAGGGCACCGTCTAAATCCATTGAGATGACACCGTATGAACTGTGGTTTGTCAAGAAACCTAAGCTGTCATTTCTTAAAAGTTTGGGGAAGCAACGCTTATGTCAAAAGGTTTCAGCCTGATAAGCTCGAACCCAAAATGGAGAAGTGCGTCTTCATTGGATACCCTAAGGAAACCATTCGTACACCTTCTACCACAGATCCGAAGCCAAGGTCTTTGTTGCTAAGTTTGGGTTCTTTCTAGAAAAGGATTTTCTCTCGAACGGAGTGAGTGGGAGGAAAGTAGAACTTGATGAGGTAATTGTACCTTATCTCAATTTCAAAAGTAGCACACCAGAGATATCTATTCCCGTGATGCCTACACAAACTAGAGAGGAAGCTAATGATGATGATCATGAAACTTCAGATCAAGTTGCTACTGAACCTCGTAGGTCGACCAGAGCACGATCCGCACCAGAGTGGTACGGCAATCCTGTCCTGGAAGTCATGTTGTTGGACAGCAACGAACCTATGAACTATGAAGAAGCTATGATGAGCCCAGATTCTGATAAATGGCTTGAGGCCATGAAATCTGAGATAGGATCCATGTATGAGAACAAAGTATGGACTTTGGCGGACTTGTCCGATGATCGGCAAGCCATAGAAAATAAATGGATCTTCAAGATGAAGACTGACGCTCATGGTAATGTTACTGTCTACAAAGCTCGAGTTGTCACGAAAGGTTTTTTGACAAGTTCAAGGGGTTGACTACAATGAGACTTTCTCACCCGTAGAGATGCTTAAGTATGTCCGAATCATGTTAGAAACTGCCGCATTTTATGAAATCTGGCAAACGGACGTCAAAACTGCATTCCTTAATGGATTTTTAAAGAAGAGTTGTATATGATGCAACCAGAAGGTTTTGTCGATCCTAAAGGTGCCAACAAAGTGTGCAAGCTCCAGCGATCCATTTATGGATTGGTGCAAGAATCTCGGAGTGGGAATATACACTTTGATGAGGTGATCAAAGCATATGGTTTTATACAGACTTACGGTGAAGCCTGTATTTACAAGAAAGTGAGTGGGAGCTCTGTAGCATTTCTGATAGTATATGTGGATGACCTATTATTGATTGGAAATGATATAGAATTTCTGGATAGCATAAAAGGATTCTTGAATAAGAATTTTTCAATGAAAGCCCTCGGTGAAGCTGCTTATATATTGGGCATCAAGATCTATAGGGATAGATCGAGACGCTTAATAGGACTTTCATAAAACACGTACCTTGAAAAAACTTTTGAAGAAGTTGAAAATGGATCAGTCAAAGAAGGAGTTCTAGCCTGTATTGTAAGGTGTGAAGTTGAGAAAGACTCAAGGCCCAATCACGACAGAAGATAGAGAGAGAATGAAAGTCACTCCCTATGCCTCAGCCCTAGGTTCTTTAAAGTATGCCATACTATGTACCAGACCTATTTTGTACATTGCCATGAGTTTGGCAAGGGGGTACAATAGTGATCCAGGAGTAGATCACTGGACATCGGTCAAAATTATCCTTAGTTACCTAAGAGGACTAAGGAAATATTTCTCAGTTATGGAAGTGATAAAGAGTTCGTCGTAAAGGGTTACGTTGATGCAAGCTTTAACACCGATTCAGATGACTCTGAGTCTCAATCTGGATACATATTGAAAGTGGGAGCAATTAGCTAGAGTAGCTCCATGGAGAGCATTGTAGACATACAAACTTGCAAAATACATACGTATCTGAATGTGGAAAATGAAGGAAATATGCCCTAGAGGCAATAATAAAGTTGATTTATATTTCCTTATTCATGATAAAGGTTTATTATTCATGCTAGAATTGTATTGATCGGAAACCTAAATACATGTGTGAATACATAAACAAATACCGTGTCCCTAGTACGCCTCTACTAGACTAGCTCATTGATCAAAGATGGTTAAGGTTTCCTAACCATGGACATGTGTTGTCATTTGATAACAGGATCACATCATTAGGAGAATGATGTGATGGACAAGACCCAACCGTTAGCTTAGCATAATGATCGTTCAGTTTATTGCTATTGCTTTCTTCATGTCAAATACTTATTCCTTCGACTATGAGATTATGCAACTCCCGGATACCGGAGGAATACCTTGTGTGCAATCAAACGTCACAACATAACTAGGTGATCATAAAGATGCTCTATAGGTATCTTCGAAGGTGTTTGTTGAGTTGGCATAGATCGAGATTAGGATTTGTCACTCCGAGTATCGAAGAGGTATCTATGGGACCTCTCGGTAATACACATCATAAGCTTGCAAGCAAATGACTAAGGAGTTAGTTACGATGTGATGTATTACGGAACGAGTTAGCCGGTAACGAGATTGAACTAGGTATAAAGATACCGACGATCGAATCTCGGGCAAGTAACATACCGATGGACAAAGGGAATTACGTATGTTGTCATAACGGTTTGACCGATAAAGATCTTCGTAGAATATGTAGGAGCCAATATGGGCATTCAGGTTCCACTATTGGTTATTGACCGAAGAGGTGTCTCGGTCATGTCTACATAGTTCTCGAACCCGTAGGGTCCGCACGCTTAACGTTCGATGACGATGTAGTATTATATGAGTTATGTGATTTGGTGACTGAATGTTGTTCGGTGTACCGGATGAGATCACGGACATGACGAGGAGTCTCGAAATGGTCGAGAGGTAAAGATTGATATATAGGACGATGGTATTCGGACACCGGAAGTGTTTCGTGGGGTACCGGGTACTTATCGGGTCACGGGAAGGGGTTCCGGGCACCCCCGACAAAAGATATGGGCCTTATGGGCCAAGAGGGGAAACACACCAGCCACAAGGGGCTGGTGCGCCCCCCATACGGGTCATCCTAAGGAAGGAAGGAAAGGGGAGAAGGGAAAGGAAATTGTGGAGTAGGATTCCCACTTCCTTCCCTCTCCAACCTCTTTCCTTCCCCCTCGGTTATATATGGCAAGGGGGAACGCGGCTTGGGAGGGACTCCAAGTAGGATTCCTCCTACTTGGGCGCCTCCTATGGCTGCTCCTCCCTCTCTCCCACCTATATATATGCGGGGGGCGCCCTAGCACACACAAGACAATTTCCTAGCCGTGTATGGCGCCCCCTCCACCATTTACAACCCCGGTCATATTTTTGTAGCGCTTAGGCAAAGCCCTGCGAGGATCACTTCACCATCACCATCACCATGTCGTCATGCTGACGGAACTCATCTACTACCTCAACGTCTTGCTGGATCAAGAAGGCGAGGGACGTCACCGAGCTGAACGTGTGCAGAACACAGAGGTGTCGTGCGTTTGGTACTTGATCGGTTCAAGTGCGAAGAAGTTCGACTACATCAATCGCATTTTGAAGTGCTTCCGCTTACGGTGTATGAGGGTACGTAGACACACTCTCCCCCTCGTTGCTATGCATCTCCATGGATAGATCATTGCGTGTGCGTATAATTTTTTTGTTTTTCCATGCAACGATTCCCAACAGTGGTATCAGAGCTAAGTCTATGCGTAGATGATATGCACGAGTAGAACACAAAGAGTTGTGAGCAGTGTTAGTCATAATGCTTACCACCAACCTCTTATTTTGATTCGGACGTATTGTGGGCTTAAGCGGCCCGGACCAACCTTACATATCCACGCACATGAGACCGGTTCCATCAACTGACATGCAACTAGTTTTGCATAAAGGTGCCTGGCGGGTGTCTGTTTCTCCTACTTTAGTTGAATCGAATTTGACTACGGCCGGTCCTTGAAGAAGGTGAAAACAGGAAACTTGACGAATCACCGTTGTGGGTTTTATCATAGGTAAGAACAGTTCTTACTAGAAGCCCGTAGCAGCCACGTAAAACTTGCAACAACAAAGTAGAGGACGTCTAACTTGTTTTTGCAGGGTATGTTGTGATGTGATATGGTCAAGACATGATGTGATATACGTTATTGTATGAGATGATCATGTTTTGTAAGTTATCAGCAACTGGCAGGAGACTTATGGTTGTCTCTTTATTGTATGAAATGCAAACGCCATGTAATTGTTTTACTTTATCACTATGCGTTAGCGATAGTTGTAGAAGCAATAGTTGGCGAGAAGACCAGGACGCAATGATGGAGATCGAGGTGTCGAGCCGGTGACGATGGAGACACTACTAGGGAAAACCCTAGTAGTAGCGCTTGTTTTGTAGCTAGCAGTAGCGCTTGTGCAAGCGCTACCACTAAGGCGCTACAGCTAACTGTTAGCAGTAGCGCTTGAAAGCGAGCGCTACTGCTATACCTAGTTAGCAGTAGCGCTTTTCTTGGAAAGCACTACTGATAATAGTAAGTAGCAGTAGCATTTCTTTTGAAAAGCACTGCTGCTAACTTTTCCTGTATTTTTGAAAATACAGTTATTTTTGCTGTGGTTTTATATACAGTACTGTCATCATATGATTTTATGACCATGATTAGTTATTATATAAAACAGTGGGTGAAATGAACGTGGAGTAGATTCAAGTGGAGGCAACATGTGGTGCATGTCGAAAGTACTACTAATCCAAACTTGATCTAGTTTGGATTAGTAGTACTTTCGATGTGCACCACATGTTGCCTCCACTTGGATCTAATCCATGTTCATTTCACCTACTGATATATATAATAACTCATCATGCTCATATAACAATTTAGCATCATGCATCATCGATCATAATAATAAATAACTCATCATTGGTATCATAATAACAAGTCCTACTCATCATCATCATACAACTTCTACTCGTTATCATAATAACAAGTCATACTCATCATCATCATAGTCATCTAACCAACCCTACTTAATTGTTCTTAGCACATGATCATGAATATTTGCTAGGACCTAAATACCCTCTCTAAGGTAAAATAGCATAAAACAAGATAGGCCCTGACTCTCCATTATCAAGAAAGGAGATTATCCTGTCTCCAATTCTTGCCCTTTGCACAATGTTGCTTCCAAGTAGCTCCCTATGATTGACCATACATTTTTTTCCAATCTTTGATTGTCATGTCTTCATCGGTTTTAGAAATCCGGTATGAACAGAAGTGATGCGTAGGATGAGCTAGCCGTAAGTTCATAACATCAAGGTGACCATTCAGAAACATCAGATGAGGCACACAATCCTTCGGCATTTTTTGTTGAAAAACATAGTAATAACTTCGTATTTAGCAATGTAGTTGAGTTTTAGAATAATTTATGCAAAAGATGCATGGATGTCGTAATAGTAAAAAATCTTACCATGACATCTCCATGGATGTTACCGTAGTTCAACACGTGCACTAGTGGCACATATTGACCATAATGTGGAGGAGTTTGATAATAGTTATTGTAATTCTCAAGATCAGTAATAAATGAGATCAGATGATTTTTCTCCTGATAAGTTAATTCTGAGCCATCGGTGTAGTAGGTTCTGTCTACCATCTTCCGCACATTCTTTGAAGAATGAAAATAAGCTATCAATGGAAATAAGTTGTCAGCTATTATGAAATAAACATTATAAATTACTTAATAACTATGTTTGAGAAACTCACATAGCGGTAGAATTGGAAGCGTATCAACAAGGACCCAAATGTCCATATTGTCTTGGGCGATATCAGGATCACCAAGATCCATGGTAACAAGCATACCCTCATGAAAATCATACATCTTGCAAAGTGCTTCCCAATTTGGGCAACCAAAATAGGATACGCTCTCGGAATTGTGTAGATTTACATCAAAATCCATACCATGATGGGTCCTTAGGTGAATTATCTTTGTTTCCATACTTTCATGATTTCAAAATCCATCCTCTCCAAGACATAACGTCTTGCATTGCATGGGATAAGCTAGTCGAATTGTAAAAGACGAAAATTACATGTTGAAGTGGCAGAAGTCGTGCTTAATTACGAAAAAAACTTGTCGTCGTTGCGTACTGTTTCAACATCGAAGGTCTCCTGGAGCTTAATGCTGAAGCGCCGACCTTCGTCCAGGTGAGGCCTATCGCACAGTCCCCAGTCGTCACCGCACCTGTCGCACTCTCCCGGGAGACTTTCGTCGTCCGACGACGACATTTCCTAGGTTCATAATTCAAAGATTAAACTTGTACAATTAAATATATGGACTACAAAAACTAAATTAGATCATTATTATTCATCACGGGTTGACTATCGATCTGCCGAGTCTTTTTCTTGAAAACTCTCAGCTCACGTGGTGTATACATTTGACCGTTGGTGATGATCGGTCCTCCTTTCGTCCCCGAGTGCATTACACCAAAATGTCTAGCACACGGGAATGAAGGAGAAGCGACCCCCACGACAACAGTCGGGATTTTTCGTCCTCTCATATATGGTGGAGACTCTCCCTCACTGATTCCTCTCTCACATTTGTGACCGTCGGTGATGGTCGTTACTCCTCCTTCCCCTAGTGCATAACAAAGGTCTAGCACAAGGAGAAGAAGGAGAAACGACCCCCACGACAACAGTCGGGATTCTTCGTCCTCTCTCATATATGGTGGAGACTCTCCCTCACTGATTCCTCTCTGACATTTGCGACCGTCGGTGATGGTCGTTACTCCTCCTTCCCCTAGTGCATAACAAAGGTCTAGCACAAGGAGAAGAAGGAGAAACGCCCCCCACGACAGCAGTTGGGATTCTTCGTCCTCTCTCATATATGGTGGACACACTCCCTCACTGATTTTTCGACCGTCGGTGATGGTCATTATTCCTCCTTCCCCTAGTGCATAACAAAGGTCTAGCACAAGGAGAAGAAGGAAAAATGACCCCCACGACAACAGTCGGGATTCTTCTTCTCTCATATATGGTGCAGACTTTCTCCCTCACTCATTTGTTGGCTGTCATGTATGGAGCCTCGACAGAGTTAAAATCAACCCGAAATGATGTTTAATTATCTTTCTAGAAAATCCAGGCCACTCTGTATTTCCTACATATTCTAGCAGAAGTCATGCAAAAATTTAGGAAAAAATCCGGCATGACCTTTGCTAAAAAAGGACATATCGAGCGCCTGAAATTTGACGGAACGGAAATTAATCAACACTCCGGAAAAAACATAGGCCACTCGGAGGTGTTACCTGCAAACATGGCTGACCACTTGGGCAAGCACATATCCTATTTTAGCAACACAATCTATACCACTAACAAAATTTCTTATGTTAAATTTAAATTGTTGCTAAAATAATAATAACAATTTCTTTGTTATGCAGTTGCAATGTATACCACTAACAAAATTTCTTATGTTAAATTTAAATTGTATGATGTAACAAAAGTTTTTTTGAATTATTTTTAGGAAATTGCATAAACTGTACTAATATTGTATGCATGTATGTGCATGTGTTCATGTTGATTTTAATATCACGACAGAGATTTGTAAAGCGCACACTCTAAGAAATATCTTAATAGTGGTTTCTAGTGTATCTTTAGGTAAGTATATTTATAAAAACTTCTTTAGTATGACAAATGTGTCCTGCAAGTTGAGTTGAGTATGAAGTTGATAACATGTACATGCTTTATACTTGTATTTAAACTAACATAATTACCGTGAGTATTGAGAACCACAAAAATGATGTTGATTCTATTCCTGCATACATATGATTGATTATTCGATATTCTCGTCTAAAATTTGCTTGGTTCTGTTTGATGTTTTAGTGTATACAGTAGATCATGCTTGTTTCTCAAATAAAAAATTTATGCATGGAATGAACACACAAAAATCTAGTTAATATAGATTTCATTGCGACATGCAGGACGTCCATCTCAAAAGAGAGGGAGAGGAAGAGGGAGAGGGAGAGTAACAAATTGGTATACCCTAGCCACGCGTGGTGTGAACTTACACTCCTATAATTTGAGGTTTATCCTTTATGTATTCAATAATATTTCAAACTAAATGTACAATAGTACAATGGTTGCTTAACTGCTCGTATAATTTACTATTTGGAGCCCTTCTCCTCTCGGGGTCCAGAGCAGTCACCATGTTTGCCTAACTTATGTGTCGGTATTGCATTTGTATCCCTACCAACCACACTGTGTGTAAAGGTGTCGCCTCCACCTACCCTATGACAAAATTTCCTCCCCTACCTCCTGTGCCATTGGTATTTTTGCATATACCATATAATGACTCATCAATATTACTTCCCCTCCCTCCAAATATGTTTATGTTCATTGTTTTGTGAAATTCAAGGTCCCTACTTCTTTGGGTAGATGATGTAAAATTTTAATGGATAAATTGAGATGAAGATCCACTTACCGTGGGTGCATAATTAAACATATAACTAGGTTTTGATATTCGGCCATAAGAACGAAAGTACTAGCAGGATGTAGCAAAGCTCACATCATATCAATGATCAACTTGAAGTTATTATTCTACTTTAAGCTTTGACATTACAAGACTAGTGTTGTGTTAGGTTTTTGAGGTGCTCAAAGCCTTGGTAATTGATGTCTACTACACAACTTATTCTTCTAGACTCGTGTTGGGCCTCCAAGCGCAGAGTTTTGTAGGACAGTAGCAATTTTCCCTCAAGCGGATGACCTAAAGTTTATCAATCCGTGGGAGGCGTAGAATGAAGACGGTCTCTCTCAAACAACCCTGCAACCAAATACAATAAATCTCTTGTGTCCCCAATACAATGGTAAATTGTATAGGTGCACTAGTTCGACGAAGAGATGGTGATACAAGTGTAGTATGGATAGTAGATATAGGTTTTCGTAATCAGAAAATAAAAAAACAGCAAGGTAGCAAGTGATAAAATGGAGCACAAACGGTATTGCAATGCTTGAAAACAAGGCCTAGGGTTCATACTTTCACTAGTGCAATCTCTCAACAGTGCTAACATAATTGAACCATATAACAATCCCTCAACGTGCGACAAAGATGAAGGAAATATGCCCTAGAGGCAATAATAAAGTTGTTATTTATATTTACTTATATCATGATAAATGTTTATTATTCATGCTAGAATTGTATTAACCGGAAACTTGATACATGTGTGAATACATAGACAAAACAAAGTGTTCCTAGTATGCCTCTACTAGACTAGCTCGTTAGTCAAAGATGGTTATGTTTCCTGACCACAGACATGTGTTGTCATTTGATGAATGGGATCACATCATTATGAGAATGATATGATGGACAAGACCCATCACTACAAAAAAATACACTTCCGTGATGATACGTGTTTGTCACAGTAGGTCACGTTTTCTGTCATGCATGTACATCCATGACAATTTAATAACAAAATCAAGATAGTCATACCTGTGCTGTCGTAGAAGTGTTCCATGACATTACCAAAATTATCATCACGGAAGTGTCCACTTCCATGAAGATAAATCGCGCGTCACAGAAGTGCTTTCGTCAAGGGTGACCGACACGTGGCATCCACCGTAATGGAACACCATTAAGCTATCGGGTCCGGTTTTGGATCCGATAACCCGTTAACAGCCCTGACCAATGGGGATTTTCCACGTGTAAAATCATCATTGGCTGGAGGGAACACGTGTCGGCTCGCCGTTGGGACAGATGTCATCCACTCATTGGACCCAAAGTGCCTATGATACGTCGACACGTGGCATGGCCCAACATAGGCCCATTCCTGTGAAAAGGCCAGCCCGTTTGACTTGGTCAAAAGGTGGCGGGCCGGCCCACGGCAAGCCTGTTCGCATATAGCCCATTTACAGCCCGCTAACCCAGGGCCCGTTTACGGCCTATCTGAATTAGGCCCAGTAGCGTCATCTGGGCCATCCAATATAATTCCAGCCCGTTTTAACTTCTGGCCCATGTATGGCCCATGACGTCTTTCGGCCCATATGAGGCCCTTAGTAACCCTCGGCCCATTAACAGCCCGTGGTAAAACTAGCCTGTAATGAACAGTGTATCACTTTATACCCATTAACGGCCCATTATTCCATTGGGCCGTTTCCAGCCCATGTTATCTTTCGGCCTTCTCAGGGCCCATTTATTCTTGGGCTCATTTCCAGCATTCGTTTACTTTCGACCCGTTACTATCATTTTCTGCTTGTGGGCCAAATTCAGCCCGTGGTTACAGTCGGCCCGTTTGTGGCCCGTTAATACGTTGGGCCGTTTTCATAGCGTCATCAAATACGGCCGATTAACGACGGCCCGTTATGGTCGGCCCATGAACGGACGATTTCAACTCTAGCCCATTTACGGCCATAATGTGGTCTGTTATTGGCCCATGTTTGGCCAACCGATCATACGGCCCGTAGAAGGCCCATTGATGTTACGGCCCGTAGAAGGCCCATTGTGTCTACGACCCGTATAAGGCCCATTGTTTCTATGCCCCATAGAAGGCCCATTGTTTCTACGGCCCTTAGAAGGCCCATGTTAACTACAGTAAATATGTAGCCCATGGTTAATGTGGCCTAGTTTTAAAAAATAGGTTATTGCAGCCACTAGCAAACCGCGGAAAAAGAACTGCACTGACTACAAGAAAACAAATAAACAAGACAATAAGGAAATAAATAGGCAAGCAACTTACGCTAGGCTATCACGGCTATTACACATATTACATCCACTGGGCATCAAAGTTCGACACCAGTGCAAATATAGGGAACAAAGCAACATATAAATGCCGCAGAAAAACAAGTCCAGAAATGAAACCACTTCAGAAGAGCTCAAGAAACAATATCCTGGGTACCCATAATGCTGGCAAGATTCTTAGCAAGCTTATTAACTTTCTCTTGTTTAGCGCTTAAATCCTCCAGCACTTGTTGTTGCACCAGAAAGTATGCATCTGAATTCTGCAGGGACTTCCTCAGTCCTTCGGCTTCCTGTCGCATAACATCTGATCGATGTCTTTCAACTTGAAGTTGAGACTCAAGAAGCCGAACTGATTCAGGCAGCGAGTTCGAAGAGCTGTTTCCAGCAATAGTAGCCAGTACCTCGAACACTACATCAAGACAGGAAATTGGGGTTGTCTCAGTGTCTTCAATATAGTTTTTATCAGCTTTCTTGGAGACCAACAGGGATGTCTCACTATCTTGAACCTTATTTGCATTACTTCATGTACCATTGCATAACGGGGTACTCTTCTCCAATATTTTATCCGCATTCTAAAAGAGAAACAAACAAGCACATCATAGGTTTACAATGTAGTATATGAAACTCATTTTGGTAAACCAGTTCAGTAGTAAGGTGGACAGGATAACAGCATAAAACAAACATATATCTATGTAGTATGGTCACTGTATGGTCTATATCATTCTAGTTTATGTTGCCAAATCAAGATAGATACAGTTCGAATCATATCTATTTAAGACAAAGCAGCTTAGACAGAATATAAGTGTGGGAAACTACACAACAATAACAACACTTGTAAGGTGCATGGAATGAGAGAATAACTGTTTATTCAATTGAAACTAAAATCAACATAGAGCAAGTTACAACAGCAAACACGTTAAAGAAACAGGTTTAAAACATACCTGTTGCACCATTGGAGTTTCAATTGCATCCTTCAAATTTGAAATTAGTTGGTATGAGTAAATACAGTGATGCAAGAGCAAAGTAGTATGAACCATAGCTACGGAACCTGACATGAGAACAATTCTTCTTCTGCTTTAAGCGTTGACTTGGGGTTCGGAGTGGTGGTCCTCGTGTTTTGGGCACAACAGTTGCCTTACTAACTGCTCGTGTTTGGGTGCTCTGTGGTGGAGACGGTGCTGTGTCAATGGGAGCTGGGTTACTATCTGCTGGGGTTGGGGTTAGAAGGGGTGTCGCTGGTTCTCTGTCCAACTGGGTAGGGGTACAATCTGCGTGAGTCTGGGTTATGTGTGGTGGGGCTGGTTCTTTGGCAAGTACAACCGTGGTTCTATCTCCATCGACAGGTATCACGATCTTTTCTGAAGACCGTGTTTTTACTCCCACAGATACTGCCATCACCCCCTCCAATTGAAATGGTTGATAAACAAGAAAAGTAATCGAATGTACAGACATTGTAAGATAGACAGGTGCAATGGATAGTAGGGAAGAAAACAGGGCATGAAATAATTCACATTTATGTTGTCTAACCAAACAGAATAGCAGGACATAATTTCACATATATGATGGCTAATTAAACATGATAGCATGACAAAATTTCACATGTATGATGGCTAACTAAACAGGATAGAATGACATACTTCAAAATATGATGACTATGTAAACAGGATGACATGATATAACTATACGATGTGTCTATAAAGTGGTTGGCATGCCATAAATCACAAACATGCCGTCGATGGAAACATGATGGCATGATATAATTCACGGATAGAATGACATAATTCAAAATATGATGACTATGTGAACACGATGAGATGATATAACTATATTATGTCTATAGAAAATGGGTTGGCATGCCATAATTCAGATACATGCTGTCTATGTAAACATCATGGCATGATATAATTCAAATATATGATTTATATACTAAGGAAGTGAGCAGAGGGCAATCGCATATATGATGTGTCAACTAAGGAGATGGCATTCAATATCGTGTATATGATGTAAAAACTAAGCATTGCAATACAACATATGCATGATATGAGTAATATAACCCTAGCAAGTTTGAGCATACACCTCAGGGGGATAATAGGACTGGTCATCTGCCTCTGAATCTTCCTCTGAAGAGCTATCTGTAACCAGCAAGATATCTGCTTCGCCAGGTAGCATTGTCTGCTCTGAAGACCTTGTTTTCACTCCAGATTTCTCCATCACCAATTCAAATGGCTGATGCATAGGAAGAGCAGTTGTATATACAAACATTGTCGACAAAAGCAATGAGAAATACAAAAAAAAGGATGGCATGATATAATTCACATATATGACGCTTGGCTAAACAGCATAGCATTACATAATTCACATATATAATGCCTTGCAAAAAGATAGCATTGCATAATTCACATATATAATGTCTTGCAACAAGATGACATTGCATAATTCACATATATGGTAATTAGACACTAAACAGGTGGCATTCACACAAATCATGTCTAAACTAAGCAAATGACATAGCAATGCAAGATACCATACGCACGATATGAGCAACATAACCCTGCCAAGTTAGAGCATGCACCTCGGGGGGGATAGGAGTGGTCATCTGTCTCTGAATCCTCCTCTGAGGAGCTATCTGTAACCAGCAAGACATGCGCTTCGTCAGATAGCATTGTCTGCTCTGAAGACCTTGTTTCCACTCCAGATTTTTTCCATGACCGTGTCGAATGGCTGATGCACAGGAAGAGTAATTGAATGTACTAAATTTTTTGACAAATTTAACATGTAATAAAAAATGATGTCATGATATAATTCACATATAAGATGACTAGCTAACCAGGGTGGCATTGCAAAATTCACATATATGATGCCTGGCTAAACAAGATGGCATTGCATGATTCACATATACGATAAAGAAACTAAACAGATGGCATTGACGCAAAGCATGTCTAAACTAGGAAGATGACATCTTTGATGTATACAGTAAGCAATGCAAGGCACCATATGCATGATAACCAACATCAGCATGCCAAGTTAGAGCGAAGACCTCATGGGGTAAATAGGAGTGGTCTTCTGCTTCTGAATCCCGCTCAGAACAATTATCTTCCTCTTGATTACAATCCGAAATGGGTGGAGGGGGGCTGCCTTTGCGCCCACCATGGAGCGACGTCTACATGAAATTTTATTGCCACGCAAGGCTCGTCTCTTTTGCTCTACATGTTCAGTTCCATTGTGTACAATAACTGACATGCATAGGAATAAAACATAGTGAGATTATGTAAGGAGTGCATGCACAAATCCAGAATGAAGGTAGCAAACTGTGGATAGACCCAAAACCAATGATAGCAGGCAGATAATAGCTTTAGTTAAAAAATACAGATAATGGCTCCTTTAATGTTTGTTTGCACCCAACATGAAACTCATAGTAGACACCCGAGATTAACCAGATAGTAGACAGATAGTACTGATTGCTGCCCTAATATGTACCCCACAAGCATTTAAAAACTCAAGTTTTAGCATAAGTTTGGACCTCAGTCGTAGTCTAATAGGTGAACACGACGATAAAGTAGCATGTCATCATATTAAGCGATGCATAACGTAAGCAGACACGGAAGAGTGCGACCTCTCTTCGGACCCGTGTAGTCCTCAAGGTCATCTGCTCAGTTGATGATGGTAATGCAGTTGTCGTGGCTGCCGGTGGCGGGGAAGAAGATCTGAGGCAGTGAAAGACAGTCTGGAGAGCGGATCCCTGCTGTGGTGAACCCTTCCGTCGTTGGAGCACCTAAGCTGGGGTGGAACACAGCGCCGCAGGAGCAGGACAAACCAGACAAGGTTTTCTTTGACACATATCTGTAACAGAAGTAATTGTGTAAGGGCTTGTTTGAGTTTGAGGATTCTAACAATGCAGGGATAGGAAATAGACAGGAATAGGATAGGAATGCATGTGCAAAACAGAGAATTTAAAAACACAGGATTTCTGCCAATCTGGGTGTTTGGTTCACAAGAATTGGAAGATCACAGGATGCAAAGAAGCATGGTGAGATTAAGTCAAACCACAAGAAGTGTACAACCTCTTTGGCGAAGCCATGTTGATCTCAGCGTGATTGGGTTGGCCGGTGAGGATGCTCCGGCTGACTTGGCTGTCGGAGGAGGGGAAGAAGATCTTAGGCGTCTGGAGATGGAACCCGAGGTACTGCTCCGCTGTGATGGAGGGTTTCGTCATTGGAGCAGCTCCGGAGAGTTGTACGACGCCGAGGCTGAAGCAGGACAAGAGAGACAACGTTAACCTGAGTGGAATTCTAATAGCATCTCCAATAGATGACGTAAAATACATAACCACAAAGTGCTAGATGTATACATCAGCCGCTCATCTCTGAACTTAACTGTCGAAACTGAATTTAACTGTCGAAACTGAACTTAACTGTCGAAACTGAATTTTGCTGTCGAAACTGAATTTTACTGTTGAAACTGAACGCACTAGACGTGAGGCTACACATCAATCGACTGACTTTTTCATCTCTGGTCAGTCGATTTTGCAGCCGTTGGATACGAAATCAAGGGCCTGCAGTTCATCTTCAACCTCCACCCCCCTGAGCCGCCAGCCACCACCGGCCAAACAGCCGCCCCCCGCCGCCCGCGACCGGCGGTGCGCCGCCCCGCCCGCGACCGGCGGTGCGCCGCCCCGCCCTCCCCAAAAACACTCCCCACCGCCGGTCCGCCGCCGCCCCGGCCATCCCTCTAGGCCACCCCGTGACGAGCTTTTTCTCCGGCGATCCCCACATCACCACCCCACCACCGCCGGCCACCACCGCCCCCACCCTGAACCCTAAGATAGATAGTGGGGTACCTCTTCGGCGAGCCCCCCTCCCTGCTGCGGCTGGTTCTTCCTTAACTCCGGCGAGCCCCCCCCCCCACCCCCTGAAAATCGACTGACCCAAAAGTCGATTCAGTCGACTAAAGTGTAGCTAAATCGGAGCAGCATCGCAAGCAAGAGCGAGAGCATTAGCGCAAGCAAGAGCAGACCAGGCAGGGGACCGAGAGCAAGAGCAGAGCAGCACCGTGAGCGAGAGCTAAAGCAGAAGCAGCTCCTACTGATGTGGACGTCGCCGCCGAGGGAGCGACGCCGTGGAGGAAGTGACCGACGACGCTGCCATGGATGGAGCAGCGCCGTGTCGGCTCGGGACCGAGCGCCGGCAGCACCGTGAGATCGAATCAAGAAGAAACTATGGCGATTAGTGTACAACCTCTTTGGTGGCGCCGATTAGGCCGCAGCTTCATCCGAGGAAACGGTGATGATGATGCTCTTCCGGTGGTGCAGGTGAAGACGGCGGTGTGGGAATGGAGGTGGCGCGAAAGACGAGGGGAACATCGGGGCAGCTCCTTGGAGGTGGAGGACGGGGTGGCTGAACCGGCGGGACGACCAGATCGACGACGGATCCTCATCCGGTACGGTGGATGAGGGACGTCGAGGTGTTGCTGTGGACGACGTCGTCGGGGAAGAGGCTCCGGCTGGGTGGCGGACGGAGGAGGGTGTGGGGCTTCGCGGGTTTTCCCGGCCTCGGTGTATGAATGGGTGGGCGTATGGGATGGGAGTGGGGAACCATGGCTTAGGGACGCGCTTGTCCGAAATATGGGGTAAGTTACGAAAGTACCCCCACCGATTTGAGGCGGTTCTTTCGGTTCAAGGGTATCACGGGCATTTTGCGTGTCGGGATTTCACAGGAGGTGGGAGTTTTCGTGCGCGTTGTAATTTTGGAATAGCAAGGCGCGGGTTGAGATGGAGGGAGTTGTCGGAGCACAACGAGACAAAGATATATCTTAAATATTTCGGGCTAACAAGGCGCGGGTTGAAATTTTCGGACAAGCCTAACGTGTACTGTACCAAATCAATTCGCACTACAAATGTCATTCAAAACTTTGAATTCATGTTATGTTCAATTAAAATATTTTGCTACGTGTATAATGCATGCAACCTAGTACTCAAATCAACGTTTTAGTGCATTCCAAACGTATATACTACCGCTTCAATATGAACTAAATTTGAATTTGTTTCTCTATTTGAATAAGATCTACAATAATGATTGTTGTGAAGTCAAAGTATTTGAATTCGTTTCTCTGTTTTAATAAGATCTACAATCGTCATTATTGTCAAGTTAAACCATTGTTTGTGTATTATCTTCACAGCACACCACATGATTAGTCTCGAGTTACATATGAACTATGTGTACTATATGAACTCGAACTCGATTTTTTGAATCCACTTTATGTTGATTTCAAATCATGGTACATTTCAAGCTCTAGCTAGATCTTCACAAACTAAACTATGTCTCATATGTATAATGTGTTTATCACATTATGTATGGTGCCCCGCCCCCTACGCCTACAAGTATTTGGATGTGAGTTGCAAACACCACACATTACCACAAATTCAAATAAAATGTGAGAATGTTCGATATATAGTATTGTTTAGATTGTTCGATATTTAGTTGTAAGCTGCAAACGCCACACATTATCACAAATTCAAATAAAATGTGAGATTGTTCGATGTATAGTGTGGTTTAGATTGTTAGACATTTAGCTGTGAGTTGTAAACGCCATGCATTATCACATTATGGTATAACATGTGCAAAACCACAACACGCGTATCACCGCTATATTCATGCATGCACATGTTTAAAACACTATGATCTCCTATTCAAATATATGAATCCACTTTCATATCAAATTCTGATCTTTGTTAGTCTCTTACACCCACACAATCCTCTAACCTTTGTAGCTACCACTAACTTTCTCTCGTGCATGCACACGCCCTCCTCACCCTCCCCCTCCCTTAGCATTCTATCCATCACGCACATTCATTTTTTTTCTTTAGGTCGTTCTCCCACAGTCTCCACAACTCCTTTCCGACACACACCGATCGATAAACCTCTCCAGCAATGTCTGCCTACAACATACACACGCACCTTCAATCTCCTCCTTTATGTGTCCTTGCCTCGTGTCTCTCATACGGTCCCACACACGTGTAAACTCTCGCCCCTCTTTTCATCGATCTCACAACCGCACACTCCTCCCCCTATCTAGCTAGTAGCTGGGCCTCTCGCACCACCTCCTAGCTCCACTCTCTCGGTCTATCCGTCTCGCCGGGCCTTATTTGCCTCTGACAAATGGATGTACACCGACCGATCTCCCGCTGTACATATAGCTAGCTAGGTCCTTATAACTCGTTTTTTCCCACGCGTCGATCGATCTACCTCATTAGTTATGTCTCTCCCTTCCTCTGACAAACAACAATTGATCTACTGATCTAGTTAGGTTTGCTTACCAAACACATGGTTCCCCTTCATCATCCATGGATGTGTCCCGACAGATCTATCATGCACAGGCACACACAGAAACACATCCCCACTCTTATTGATAATATTGCACTTCCACCCTCAGTTTGTCTAGTAGGCCTCTCCCACCATCTTCGAGAAGCAACTCCATCACCCATCCAGCACTCTACCCCTCTTCCTCCCTCTCTCTCTCTGACTCTCTCTGTCCCATCCTATTTCCCGTCCTTCAGTTATGTATGGATGTCGACCGATCTCCCTCAAGACATAGCTGGGTCTCTCCTTCTCAACACATATACGAGTCGTTCTACCTCTATAGTTAGGCCTCTACCTACCCCTCCCCCCACCCCTCCCCCCCCACACACACACACTGATACATCGAGCGCTCTAGTCATGTCTCCCGGCCACACACAAACTTGACCTGTGCCCTCTGACGTTCCGGTAGCTAGGTCAGTCGCCCTATATCTTTGACTTGCACACACACACACACACAATTTCGATGGCTCTCTTCATCGATCTCGCACCCACCCACTTGATCCTCTCTTCGACTCTATCGATATCTATGACCCCTCCTTCTCTTCTCGTGGATCGCCCGACCCTCTATATATGATATGGATAGGCCTCCATTTCACACACATTGCATGCAAAATTTTGTTTGAGATGTCATCGACACATATTCCCACAAATACATTCACGAAATCAACCTCCCCCCCCAAAAACACTCACGAATGCACAAGCCATTTGTCTAGGTTTGTATCTCTCACACACACCCACGTAGGTGGGGGACGTGCACGAAGAGGAGAGGTGCACGCACGGTGCACGTACTCCCGTCTCTTTCCCAACCACACCCGCGCGGGTACACGGTGGAGCTCATTTCTGTACGAAAAGGCAGCCCACGTGGTAATTTGACATGTGTACTGGTTGTCCACTAGATGGAGGGAGGATCGTCTACCACGGGTGAACAAACAAATTGCGACTTGACGCGTTATGTTAAAAAAGAGGCAAACCATGTGGGGCCTACCTTAGAGGCAAGGCTCTATACACTGGAGTACTTTTGATGTGTCCCGTCAACTCACAGAACGAGGAGAAGCTTGCTTAGTATGCCGTCTCCATCGCCCACAGGCGCGGTGGCTCGCAGGATGAGGTGAAGCTTGCTTACTAGTAGTAGTACTGTACGCCTTACACCCGCTCCCTCGCCCATGCGCGCGGTAGCTCGCAGGACGAGGAGAAAATTTTACTACTCCCCCCGTTTACTCCTCGTCCCTACTACCTTGGTTAGAGAGATTATCATATTGTTTGGAATATATATGTCCTGTAGTAGATTTCAATATGAACTACTAGTACATACTCCAAACGCTGATGTATATAGACGTATTTTAGAGTGTAGATTCACTCATTTTGCTCCGTATGTAGCATACAGTTGAGACACTTATTTTGGAGCGGAGGGAGTACATATTTACTATGATCTATTAAGCATTGAGATGCAATAGCATGCATGTTAGTCTCCTTTGTATTTGATGAAATGTTGCAACGGGCAACCTTGGACGCAAGATACATGTAACAGAAGCTGGAAGCTTCATAGCATTGTACTATCTCGCTGATAAATTACAGTACGTACTATACAAGTACTTCCTCCGTTCCTAAATATAAGTCTTTGTAGAGATTTCACCATTAACCACATACGGATGTATATAGATGCATTTTAAGTGTAGATTCATTCATTTTGTTCCGTATGTAGTCCACCTAGTGGAATCTCTACAAAGACTTATAATTAGGAACGGATGGAGTACTATGTAAAGAGTTAGGTGTCGCACGGTGTCCAGAAAATATGGTGCTAGTGTGAGGTGGGCCATGTAATCACTGAGCCTGCGTGTTTTCACTGCTCTTGCACTCCTCCACCGTAAGAATGGAGAAAATTGTAATCTAGTAGTACCTCCTTTCGCCGAAAGCGTGGGACATCCAGCAGTCCTACCACCTCAGTAATAATGACCAATGAGCTGTCAAATCACATAGACCCAGCAGTAAGTTGGACGGACGAAGCAACCATCACTCTTGAATCCACTTCTCCCTTCAACGCAGGCGCCAGTGAGAGGTCGCGTCCGCTCTGCCTGGGCATGAATGCGGCACCGATTCTTTGGAGCGGCGCTGACCGTTTCAGGCAGGAAGCGCGCGCGGGCAATGGAGGGGCTTTGGGTGGGCCAGGCTGGTCAGGAGCGGGCGTGGCAGCTGTCCGCCCGTCCCTACCGGACGCCCGGAAACAAGAGGATGCACCGACTCTCGCGGCTAAAATCGTACACTACACACCATCTCTCTGTAGGAGTAGGTCGATCTATCGCTCTCTCTAACACACACATGCTGTTAAACACACACACACGCACATGCACACACAGGTTCATAGAATAGGAAAATCGTGTGAGTGCAAAGCCACAGGAAGTGAGATACAAATGGAGTACGTACAAGAAGAGAAGAGGTGACGAATATTCCATCAAACTTGGACTGAGGAGTAGTACTCCCTCTGTCTAGGTGTTAAGTCATCCTACGGAAATCAGATATTCCCAAAATGTTTAGGCGTCGTCCATTAACTTCGCATCTCAATCCCCTCCTGGCCTCGTTGCTAGCGAGCGTTGTTACTTAGGGAGCGTTTGGATCCTTAGCAAGAACAGCTTATAGCATAGCCGGGCAAGGTTAGGCGTTTGGAACTGTTAAAATATGTTAGCTTTTGTGGGCCAGCTAGCTTGGGTGGGCTAGAAAAACCTTGCTAGCTCAGGAGAGCCAGATCGGCTCGCTCCCGACGGGAAACTTCGCGTAGTAGTAACATAGACTAGTAACATATGCATGTTACTAGTCCAAGTTACTCACCACTATGACCAGCCTAAGCAATGTAACCAAACGCTCCTTACTCTGCCTTGTTATCTCCCCCGGAAACCCAATGCATGGAGCGCAACTACGCGTTGATCAGTCAAGAAATCAAAGTCGGCTTTCATGCGAGTTAATACGTGGCCCTGCATGGTAGCTAAAACGGCATCTCTTAGTTGTTTGGATTAATTGTTGCGTTTAGAGACAGAAATCAGGGCTTTGATTGGAGGAATGACCGGTCAAGTTTCTCCTTCTCCTCCAATCTACT
Source organism: Aegilops tauschii subsp. strangulata (assembly GCF_002575655.3). NCBI lineage: Eukaryota > Viridiplantae > Streptophyta > Magnoliopsida > Poales > Poaceae > Aegilops > Aegilops tauschii. The sequence goes on from NC_053041.3 coordinate 527,809,185, forward strand.
TGCACCTTGGTCCCGCTGCACGTTCTAACGTGACTTATTACCCCTAGACGGAGGGAGTCGTACGAGATACGGTGGTACACTGACTTAGGTCGAATACAAGTGCCCAAAATTGTGTGCATGTTATAATAAGTATTCACTTAAAATAGTATGTGAGCGAACAGAGGGATCAATTGGACAGTGTTCCCGAGCACTAGCGATATGTGTGAGGTAAGATACACCGCTGGCGCTTTTAAGTTTTCTTATTAATTTGTTTGTTTCACCCTCTGACTGGTGGGACCCAACGTACTACGTGGAGAGAGGTAAGGTGACTAAGGCTGCATTATTTCTGCACCACTGTGGATAGTCTTACCACCAAAGCCACATGACACGATTATGATTTAAATCCCAATGGCTCCCACACACACAAAAACACGGCATGCTTGTCACACGAATGCAGGAATGTATAAAAGGTTATTTTACTCTCGTTGAACATAACGGGAGGGTTGTGTAGCTGGTTAGCCTGTTCGCTCATCAAACTTGAGGTCTCGGGTTCGATAAGTACACTTGAGCATAATTCGTGCCAGGAGGGTTCTTTGACTGGTCAAAATGGATGGATACGGAGCTATACGATCTCGTAGTGACCGTATAATCACCTCATCGCGTATAAGTTGCAGCCTCGGCGCTTGTTTTCTAGGGTTTGCACTCTTCACACTCTCTCCAGTATATATATACACGCTGGAGCCTCAGCGCTTGTAGTTGCTCTCTTCACACTCTCTCACCCTCTCCGGTTCTAAACAATACTTCGTTGGCCTCTCTCTCTCCCCTCACTGCTGGTCTGCTTGTAGTTGCTCTCTTCACACTCTCTCACCCTCTCCAGATCTAAACAAGACTTTGTTGGCCTCTCTCTCCCCTCACTGCTGGTCAAAGAGCCGGCAGGATCCGTCCGCCAGGAAGGGAAGGAGGCTTAACGCTGTCGCCGTCGGCGAGGGAGGGAATCCACTACCGGCGCAGCTGTTCACTTTCACCCAGCGGCGGCGCGGGAGGGCCTCTGACCCCTTCTTCTTCGCCGTTGTACATAGTGTGGGTCGAACGGCCTCCGGTCGCCCACCGAACCACACCCCAAGAACCTTAAGGTATAATTTACTTATTCCACATGCATTGCTCTAGCTGCATGTGGGCTTTTTCTGCTTCTGCACTCGAATCTAGGTGTTGGATCAAACAGGAAAGTAGTGGGGAAAGTTGTATACCATGAATCTAGGAGGTGGTTCAAAGAGGAAAGGAATGGGGGAAAGGAGTGGGAAAAGTTGTATAGCATGAATCTAGGACGTGGTTCAAAAAGGGAAGGAAGGGGGAAAGTAGTGGGGAAAGTTGTATCGCATGAATCTAAGACGTGGTTCAAAGAGGACAGGAATGGGGGAAAGTAGTGGGGAAAGTTGTATAGCATAAATCTAGGACGTGGTTCACAGAGGAAAGGAAGTGGGGAAAGTACTAGTACAGACTGGCTATCCAGCACCTACGTTGGTCGAAAAGGGAAAACAATGACAAACGCAGTATGCACATCTCTAACGAACTAATCTTTTGTTTTGGGGGACAAGGCTGTAGAGTTTGAGCAGGACTAGATTTGTTGCGCTCACATAGGGAAAGGTGTCTAAAGATAACAAAACTGGGACCAACACAAATATGCTCCTTGGTTGTTTGTTCTTTGTTGCAACAGACTGTGCATCACCCCAGTACATCGGTAGATGCACATGGTGCTGGTGCGTCCACTGTCCCATGCAACTCTTTAGTTGTTCTTAATCTAAGGCCATGTTTGGTTAAAAACTCCCTAGTCCCTACCTGCTTGGTTCCAGGGACTAAACATGGACTAGAGGTTATTAAATGACATGTTAAAAGACCATGTTACCCCTAGTAATGAACTAATAGAGACAAGGTGTGATGCGTGGCAGGGGCAACTGTTGGAAAAAGTCCCAAAAAGACTCTCCCTCGGGGTCTTCTTTCTTTAGTCCCAAATGCCCAGTTTTAGGGACCTAAAAGTCCCTCCTGTTTGGTTTAGATGGGACTGACACGGAGTTTTTTTAGTCCCTCCACCAAAATGTCCCTGTAAACAAACACCCTCCAATAATGCCGCTGGAAAATTGATGCAATGCCACAGTTAAAAGCAAATTACATGTTTAACGAATTTTATTGTTAATATAATCTCTCTGTTGATATTAATCAATGCCACCATTTGAGAAATGCTACTGTATTGCTTTCTTTCCCATTTAGATAAGGTAGATGCTTCATTTTGTTGGCTTCTGTGTCATCCACCGTTATTGACCACTAGTTGTTTCCTTTGCACCTCTGGGTAAACAGGGTTATCTACTTCACCTCGTTGCCATTGTGACCTTTTGTTGCACTGCACAAAACACTTTTGTTTTAAGAGTGTTTTGTGCAGTTCAACCAAAATGTCACACCGACAATGTTGCTTGATTGCTTGATCTTAGTGGAACTGCACAAGAGGAGATCTTACTTCCTATCTGTGTTGGCAAATTTGGTTCAGATCTTCTTCTTGTGAGTTGTTTGAATTCCGCGTCATGAGAGGTCAGTACTATCCTTCTTTCACATGATTCTGCAGTGTGCTTTCATATGTTGTGCTACTTGTACGGTAATGTTGCTTGATTTTAGTGAACTGCACAAATGGAGACAAGACTTCCAATCTGTATGTGCACCGCAATATCCCATTGACGTAAGATAAGGATATTTCACAACTGTTGGCCTGTATTTTTCCACTTCCATCAGAAAATTAGTGTCATTGTTTAGTGCTATACTTGTGCAACCTAATTGACATGCCAAATCTTACATTGAAGGCGAAGCTTGTCTGTTATTGAACCAAGTGATGAAGGGGAAGAACAAGCGGAAGAAAAACAAAAATCAACTCCTGGTGCTGTAATGAAGCACTGGAACTGTGATGACACAAGTAATGATATAGTTTTGCATCTTAATTTATTGCTATGGCTGGAACGAGCAATTGTTTTGCCACTGATTTGATGCCACTCTTAATGTAATACGTAATTATCTCTAGTTGTGCAAACAGGGATCTTCTTTGAAGATACCATATATTTTAGTAGAACTGCACGTTGGAAACATTAATCTAATCGAGGAGTATATAGTAAGCATGGCCACCACAGTAGATAGCAACAGATGGTTCCAGAGAAGTGCTTCATCTGTATGCTACAATAAGCCTCCTGACAAAGGTTGGTACTCGCCCACTGATTTCATCCATATGATTAAGCTTTGTCATCTCTATTGGTGTTGTGCTACTGTTTAGATCCTGTCATCAAAAAGTGGTATTGTCCTTGAGAAGTGCTTCATCTGTGATGTTTTAAATATTTCCTTTCCTTTTTTCGAGCAAACAGGGATGCTAGCATTTATTTATCCTCTTGTCTTTGCACAACAGGATCATCCTCCTGTGAAGAAGAATATGGAGTACGTGAAGTGACTAGTTCCGATTATGCCAGGATGAAGAAGCCCTGTCTATCTTCTCATCAGAAGGAGCAGTTGAAGGATGGTTACATTACCCCCCCCCCCCCCCACCACAAGACCAAACTAACTTCAGCTCAGAAGGACTGACAAATCTCCATTTTCTTGCTATGATGCGCGAGTACAATGTTGTTCTAGGATTCTTTCCGGTGTGTTCCATTTTTCTAAAAGTGTGCTCTACATGGACCATGTAGGTGTGTGTTTAAACTGTCAATTCATAGTACAGTTTGCTTTATACTAATCACTTTTTTTGCATTTGTGCAAACAGGGGTGCTCAGCTTGATTTCAATGGGAACTGCACAAAATGTTCATGAATACATCGAATCATTCATTTCCACCACAAGAATGGAGGTGCCAATAAGTTCAAGGCGTTGCAACATATAAGGGTGAAATCATACAAGCTACGCGCGAATTTGGTTGATTTTGGTGGAACTGCACAAAAAGAACAGCTGGTTTATTTAGCACGAGGTGCCATGTCAATGTTCGAACTGATGGCAAACCCTACCCATTCCACAATCGTAGGCATTTGATATTTTGGAATGGGAAAACCTTGTCAAATTTTGCTCATGGATTTTAGCAAGAAGACATGCGTTTGATATTTTTGAATGGGACGCCCTTTGCTGTCAGCAGCGTCGATCCATTTTTTTGTTTATTCTTTAGTTGTGAAGTAAATATTGGCTCTAACATGTGAATCGCTGAGATGCATAATCATCGATTGTTTTGAATGTTCTCTATGAATTGCCAGGCCTGTGTGTTTGATTGCAATGTACAGGAACGCTAAAAAGCTGCTCAAACTCTTTCTACTCCTTATGTTCCTTTTTACTTTGCACATTGTGAAAGTGCATACTTTTTTCTATAAAATTGGTCAAAGTTGAGATACTTTGACTGCAGACAAAACTTGTATGCAGACTAGAAAGGACCGGAGGGAGTACATGTGAAACTGCTGCAAACGAGGTGATCACCCTGGGAATAATGCTATTACGTATTGTTTTGCATGTTCATCCAATGCCAGTGATACAAGAATTTGAACTAATCGAAATAAATTCATTCATACATGGTCGGATTTCATATAAGCATGCCGGATTTCATTACATTTCATACATTCTTCAACTAAAAAGGGGTGCGCTGGAGGTATAATTAATTAACCGAAGCTACCCACCTGTGTTCGGCTGAGCCGAACAGAAGCTTCAGTGACTTAATTGCAGGTGCAGTTGCATAACTGACATGTGGCCCATATGCCTGTTGGGCCCACGTGTCAGTCAGCCAACTGCACCAGCAGTTAAGTAGAAGCAGCGTCCTTCTCCAACATAGCTCTCCGACTCCACGTCGTCGCCAAGAAGCTAACCGGCCGTCAGTGGTCAACCCGCCTAGCTTGTCATAACGGTTAGGGCAAATAGGAGCCCAATGATCAGGATCCCCACATGACAAACACCTTTCTTCTTGTCAATCTTCTTCTTGAAGTTCGTGTGTTGCACAGCCTTGTTCTTCCCATCAAACTTTGCTTTACCATCAAACTTGCCCTTGTTCTTGAACTTGTGGGGCTGGAAGTTCTTCTTCTGTACCAGATTGGCACTAGATCCTCCCTCAATTCCTCGAGCACGTGTGTCCTTTGCTCTCACCTTTTCTTCCACATCAAGAGTGCCAATGAGATCCACGAAGGAGGAAGCTTAGTGATGATACCTCCAGCAACAAACTTGTCTGGTAGCATACAACTGAAGTGCTCAAGTTCTCTAGCAAATGATTGTATCTCATGAGCTTGCTCAACCATGGAGCGCTCTTCAATCATCCTGTAATCATAGAATTGCTCCATGATGTACAGCTCACTGCCACCACCCGGAGGGTAGCAGCGGTGGCTTTACTTGGACCCGAGCGGCGGCGACCTACCGTCTTCTACTCTTCCTTGTTTTCTATGTGGCGTGGCCTCGTTGGCCACGGGGCGGGGCCTCGGCGGAGCCGGCGATGTCCTCTGTCTCGTTGCCGGCGGGCGGCGCCTCGGCGGAGCGGGGGAAATCCCCCCTCGTTGCCGGTAGGGTGGGGCCTCGGCGAAGCCAGCGGTGTCCTCGGCCTCGTTGTTGGTGCCGCTGGGCCTCGACGGAGTAGGGCCTCGTCGACGCCAGCGGATCGGGGACTCGTCGGAGCCGGCATTGTCCTCTGCCTCGTCCTCGGTCTCGCCAAACAGCGCCTCGCCCGCTTCATTGCCCTCTTTGTAGGCGGCTGCAGCCTCCGCCATCCGCATGCGGTACCGCCAGCGCTCGAGGCGGCCCTCGTGGGCGGAGCGGTATGACTCAAGCAGCGCCTCCTGCTCTGCCTGCTCCGCGGTGATCTGCTCCTCCGCCTGCAGGTGCTCCTGGAGGAGATGGTGGTTGTGGCCGGCGTCGGCCTGCGCCTCCTGGAACTGCTCCTCACGCTTCTGCCTCACTGTGTCCATATATTGGGCACGGGCCTTGCCGATGGTCATGGTGCAATGCACCGGCGAGGATGGCGCGGAGGATGGGGTTGGCGCCGGATCGTCGACTACCATGTTCTCCATTGGGACGTCGTCGTCCTCCAGCTGCCTGCCGGCTAGCCAGTCGGAAACAATGGCTTCCATCTCCTTGTGGTTTGTTGTCCGCCCGTCCCGAAGAGCGCTGGAGCGCGAGGAAGCCATGGTGGGCAGTAGTGGTGTGGATAGGAGAATAGGAACGAATGCGGATGACTGCGGCTATGGCCGGTGCAGCAGTTTATATAGCAATGGTGGGTGGCGGAGGGACGGATGTGTGGCGCCAGATTAGCCGCATCGGCAACCGCGTATCATTAATGTGGGCGGCAGAAGGACGGATGGACGGCACTTGTGTCGTTTGAAGGCGGAGCAATCGCATGCACCGGGAAGCGGGGCGAGCGGCGCTGACCGTTTCAGGCAGAAAGCGCGCGCGGGCGAGGGAGGCGGTCTGGGTGGGCCAGGGCAGTCAGACTCGTGCTTGGCAGCGGGTCGGTCCAGCAGCCGGACATGCTGGCTCGCCAGCTACCTCGCCGAGCTGAGTGACGACAATCAGACGATGGACGTAGCTTCCGACCAGGAGCCGGCGCCACTGTCCAAGCCGATTATGGCCGTGTTCACCATAGAGCAGGTGCGGCCGCACTTCGACGCCCTAATGGCGTAAGAGCTACCAGCACAGGAGGACCTGTGCTGCAACCTTCGTCTCCTCAACGAGCACTGGTGAACAAGCGAACGACAATGCCGTCGCGGACATGTGGCCCTATGATCCTGGCTTCCCGAATGAGCAGCGGGCGCTGTATCAGACCATCTATAGGGCCCGCGAGGCCCTCTCCGTCGTCCTTCGAGTTGTTGCACTCGCCGTGGCGCCGCCGTCTCGCGTTGTCAGCATGGTCAACGGACATGAGGATGAGGAGACGACTTTACTTGGAGAGGATGACAGTGGGGACCCACCAGGGCCATAGCCGCACATACGCAAGTGCCTCCTTATTAGTATATAAAACTATAATTATTTTGCTTCCTCCTGGTTTCCTGACATCACGGTCCCACACCATTGTCAACCTATGTAGTCAACAAACGAGAGAATTGCACAAGAAGCGGCCGACAGCTGGGACCAAGCAGCTCGAGCAGTATTTGTGTTTTTGAGGTGTGAGCATTGCAGAGTTTTTCTTGAGCGATGTTTAGCCCAGATATTAATTTTTCTCCTTTGAACAACCACGAAAACATCACTGCAGCTATTAACTGGGCGGGCTGTGGCCCGTCTAGCCCAGGCCAGATATCCAGCCCCGATATTAATTTTTTTTCAAGCTGAAAATGGCTAGCCCAGCTATACTTTTTTTTAGGAATACCCACGCAAGGTCAAGTTGTTATTCTCCGCCCAGCTGGGCTGCAAATCTTTCCTAGGAGGGATGCATTAGGCTTAACAAGAAAATGGGCTTTAAGAAATAATAAATGGGATGTAATTATAAAAACTGGGCAGTAACTATAAAAAATGCACCAAACACGTAATTACTTTATAAAATATTATTTTTGGATATTGAAAATTTTAATTTCATTAATTGTTGTGAGCGCAATGTTTCGTTGGATTTTTACGTAATATAAATTTATATTGAAATTGTCTTTAATCTGACTAGAAATTTCGGGATAAAATTATTTCGGATCCCATCAAGATGTGGGAATTTTTATTGAATTCTGTTTTGAATGGTTGGTTGAAATGGGATGTACTTTTAACAAACTGTAAATGGGCTGTAGTAAATTCCATTAGAATTCAAAAATTGGCTGCACATTCTTACAAATCTCAAATGGGCTATAAGTTCTCTGCCACACACTTGTGGCCTTACTAAGTTGACGCGTCCCCTCAAAGAAAAGAGAGTTGACGTGTATGCAAGGCTTTGTCAACTTATAGTCAACACACGGTTCTAGCAGCAGTGGCCGTTGGATGTCCATCCAACGGATGCCGTGCTTCTTCTTCAATCTCGGATATTCTAGCTTCACCCGCCCAAAAAATGATTCCTCCCCCTAACGTCTGGGGCGCACCGTTTCGGAAGCTAACCTGTGGGCCTACTAAGTTGACGCGTACCAAGGGCTTTGTCAACTTAGTCAATATAAACGATTCTAGCTGTAGTGACCGTACAATGTCCATCCAACGGCCATCGTGCTTCTTCAACCTCTGGTCTTCTTGCTCCATCCGCCCAAAGCAGCGCCGGTCGTCCCGCCTGCTCCTGGCTCCCGTGGACGGCTGTGCTGCCGCGGAGGCCTCACCGCCCCCTACTACTCCCACCGCTGGCCAGGCCATCCCTCCACTCACCCACACCCCCTATTATTCTGCGGCGACGGCAGCCTCACACCATAGCCGAACCAGTGAACCCTCGTACTCCTCTCCGCATGGGTATCCACTGCCGCGTCTTCCCCGGCTCCGCATCGTCCCCTTCCGAGGCCTCGCCATCGTCCACCGCCGTGGTGCTCTCGGCGCGGCGTGGTCAATGTGGTCAACGACCGACTTCCATCGGAGAGTACTGTACGTGGAGAGGCTGACAGCTGGGTCCACGGCCGCAGCAAGGAAGTGCCTCCTTATTACGCACAAAATAATGATTCCTCCACCTGACAGCGGGGACCCACCGGACGCTACTCCATCGGCTACTGTTCAACCAGCCCTCTCCACGGGCTCCTCTTCAACCACCCCTCCACGGGCTACTGTTCATCCAGCCCTCCACCGTCTACTGTTCATCCAGCCCTCCACGGGGTGGTCCTATTCATCCAGCCCTCCACGGGGTCCTGTTCATCCAGCCCCAACCGGCTCGATCGATCGGGGTCCTGTTCATCCAGAGGCAACACCACGGGGTCCTGTTCATCCACCCCCACCGGGAACTGTTCATCCAAACCCCCCCAGCAACGCTCACTGTTCATCCAGAGGCAGCATCGATCAGCTTCAGTTAGCAGCAGTAGCGAAGGAATCGCTCGATCGGGTTCAGTTAACAGCCATCGATCGATCGCTCGGGTTCAGTAACACGTAGCCTGCAGTGCAATCGCTCGGGTTCAGTTAGAGCCCAACGCCTCGCACCCACGCGCGTGCATGTACGAGAGAAACGCGCATCGCTTGGCCCCGACCACCCACCGTAACCGGGAACACCCCGATATTTTCCTCGCCCTCGCTTCTACCATGATTTTTCTGTCATGGATGACCCAAAGAATTTCATGCAGCTGCGTCTCCGGCCCGCCCAGGACGAAAAGCCCATTTTCTGTCATGATTTTTTGTCATAGAAGTAGGAGCCCACCACATCTATGATGATACCGGGTTTTGTCACAATTATCGTCATAGAAGTGTCATAAGTATGACAGAAAAAAATTTCATTCGACCCAAAATGTCACGGATGTGTCTTTTTTTGTAGTGCATCCGTTAGCTTAGCATAATGATCGTTAAGTTTTATTGCTATTGCTTTCTTCATGACTTATACATATTCCTCGGACTATGAGATTATCCAACTCCCGAATACCGGAGGAACACCTTGTGTGCTATCAGACGTCACAACGTAACTGGGTGATTATAAAGATGCTCTATAGTTGTCTCCGAAGGTGTTTGTTGGGTTGGCATAGATCGAGATTAGGATTTGTCACTCGAGTATCGGAGAGGTATCTCTGGGCCCCCTCGGTAATGCACATCACAATAAGCCTTGCAAGCAATGTGACTAATGAGTTAGTTGCGGGATAATGCATTACGGAACGACTAAAGAGACTTGCCGGTAACGAGATTGAACTAGGTATGAGGATACCGACGATCGAATCTCACGCAAGTAACATACTGATGACAAAGGGAATAACGTATGTTGTTATTGCGGTTTTGACCGATAAATATCTTCGTAGAATATGTAGGAACCAATATGAGCATCCAGGTTCCGCTACTGGTTATTGATCGGAGATGTGTCTCGGTCATTGAGGGAGTCATGGATTATGGTGTCCTCGGGCATCCGGCCTATTGGACATAGGTCGGACTGATGGGTCGTGAAGATACAAGATAGAAGGCCTTCCCCCGTGTTCGTCTGGGACTCTCCTTTGCGTGGATGGCAAGCCTGGCATCCGAATGTGTAGTTTCCTTACTCTATAAACCGACTCTGTACAACCCTAGGCCCCTCCGGTGTTTATATAAATCGGAGGGTTTAGTCCATAGAGGCTATCACAAATCATATAGGCTAGACATCTAGGGTTTAGCCATTACGATCTCGAGGTAGATCAACTCTTGTAACCCCTATACTCATCAAAGTCAATCAAGTAGGAAGTAGGGTATTACCTCCATTAAGAGGGCCCGAACCTGGGTAAACATCATGTCCCGTGTCTCCTGTTACCTTCGATCCTCAGACGCATAGTTTGGGACCCCCTACCCGAGATCGGCCGGTTTTTGACACCGACATTGGTGCTTTCATTGAGAGTTCCACTGTGCCGTCAACAGAAGGCTCGATGGCTCGTTCGATCATCTACAATGATGATGTTTCGGGGGAGACTTTTCTCCCCGGATAAATTTTTGTGGTCGGCGGCTTCGCGCTGCGTGCCAACTTGGTTGGCCGCCTTGAACAGATCGACAACTCGCCCCTGGTCATCAGATCAGTTTCAGAAATCTAAACTATGTCGCCGATATCCAAGGAGACTTGATCTTCGAAGGGTTCGCGGCCCCGATCACCGCCCTGGCCTTAGATCCGGAGCAAACCATCAGGTCCAAGGATGGGAGTTTGGAGCCCACCGGACTCTCCGCTGCAAACTGCGTCATCGAGGATCCGGAGGCGACTATGTCCACGGCAAGCTCGGAATCAAACCGGGTTCTCCCTAGCATTGAAAGGATTGACTCACCCCCGGACTCCAGATTCGAACTCTCGAAGTCCGTGCCAATCAAGCATGGCCAGGAGGCCTTCGCCCCGGCCAGCCCTGCGGCTCTCGTTTCCCGTCCAAACCTCGCTCTTAAATGAGGCTCTGGACTTAATGCAATCCCTCGCCATCTTAGAGGAATCACTTCCGAACTATGCCCAGCCCGGACTAGGGGCTGAGAGCGGGGAATTTTACGTCCCACCCACCACCCACTTCATAGCCACTGTTGAAGATTTAACCGACATGCTGGATTACGCCTCTGAAGACATCGACGGCATGGATGACGATGTCGGAGACCAACAAGGCCAAGACCCGCCGATCACCGGACGTTGGACGGCCACCTCCACATATGACGTGTATATGGTGGACACACCCAAAGAGGATGAAGACGATGGCTGGAAGGATCCAGTTAAGGACAAGCTTGCCGAGGCACCCCCAAAGCGTCGACGTCAGCGGTGCCGCTCAAAATCACGTCGCGAAAAATACAGCAATACCGGCACCGGAGATAATAACACTCTGGAGAACGCCGAAGACCCCGAAGCCCCTGTTGAGCCAATGTCCGAACAGGATGATTGGGAGGATGGGCAAGTTAACCCTGACGATCCGGTCGGGAACAAGGACTCGGAGGATAGTAACTATCTAGCACCCTCCGAGGATGATGTGAGCCTCGGCGACGAAGACTTCATCATGCCAGAGGAACCCCTCGAGCAAGAGCGCTTCAAGCGCTAGTTAATCGCAACAGCGAGAAGCCTCAAAAAGAAGCAGCAACAGCTCCAAGCCGAACAGGATACACTCAACGACAGATGGACCCAGGTCCTAGCCGCCGAAGAGTATGGCCTTCAGCGCCCAGCAAAGAGTTATCTGAAGCGTCGGCTACTACCACAATTTGATGACGAGGCCCTCGAGCCAATACCATCAAGACATGACCGCGCTGATGAACCAGACCGGCCACCACGTGGACGGGACAGAGCGGCCACTCAGGCCGAACACCGGCCCGCACCACTCCACCATAGCGGCAGAGAGACAGCGGCGCTAGGATACACCTACGACTTATTGCAGGACCTGGACAATAGAGAAGGCCAAGCCATATCTATGGATCAAGGGGGTGTGGCCCAACGCGAGAAGATGGCCATCAGGCCTGGCGTGACAGGCACAACCTCACTCGGGCCAAAAACCGCATACGGACTTCATCCGAACTGCGCCGTGACGCCGCCCGATACAGAGGCGCCGCACACCCCTTATGCTTCACCAATGAGGTAATGGAGCACCAGTTCCCAGAAGGGTTTAAACGCATGAACATTGAATCGTACGATGGCACCACGGATCCCGTAGTATGGATCGAAGATTTTCTTCTCCACATTCACATGGCTCGCGGTGACAATCTCCATGCCATCAAGTACCTCCCCCTAAAACTGAAGGGACCAGCACGACGCTGGTTAAACAGCCTCCCAGAAAACTCTATTGGTAGCTGGGAAGATTTGGAAGATGCCTTTAGAGACAACTTCCAAGGTACCTATGTTTGGCCTCTAGACGCCGATGACCTTAGTCACATAGTCTAGCAACCCGGAGAGTCAGCCCGGAAGCTCTGGACCAGGTTCTTAATTAAAAAGAACCAAATTGTCGATTGTCCGGACGCCAAAGCCCTCGCGGACTTTAAACACAGTGTCCGTGACGAGTGGATTGCCCGACACCTCGGCCAAGAAAAACCGAAGTCCATGGCAGCTCTCACCGCACTTATGACCCGCTTTTGTGCGGGAGAAGATAGCTGGCTAGCTCGTAGAAGCAATAGCACCAGCGACGCTGGCACCTCCGAAGCCAGAGATGGCAACGGCAGCCACGACTGTCGGGTGGTTGGTGCGACATATGCCAAGGGATGGCTTATCATTGTGGGAGCCAATAAAACGTCGCCGGTGCTTGGAAACGAGATGAGGCGAAGACATGCACGCCGGCGAATCTTACCCAGGTTCGGGGCTCTCCGAGGAGATAACACCCCTAGTCCTGCTCTGCGGGGTCTCCGCATGATCACTAGATCGATAAAAGGTAGCTACAATTGCTCCTAGAGCTGTGGAGATCAAAGGAGAAGAAGAACAAGGCTAGCTCTTGCTTCTCCCTATCTATGGTGTGCGTGCTATGCTTAGAGGGCAACTCTATGCTCAGAGGCCAACTATGCTTGGGTGTGAACCCTTTGCATGGGTGCTCCAGGGGGTTTATATAGGCCTACCCCCCGGGGGTACAATGGTAATCCGACTGGGAACTGGTCCCAGTCGTCAGTGTCTACGCTCGCCGGCTTCTCCGCCGGCTGCTGGGTCCCGCCTGCTGCCGGCTACTTGGTCGACAGGCCGACCCCACCGCCTAGGGTCTTGTCGGCGGCTGCTTACTGTAGCCTCGCCTGTGATGACGAGGGCTTTGTTGAGGTAAGCGTGGCTATAGTGGGCCGCCTCGGGGGCTATCACTGTAGCCTTACCTCGTCTTGTCTCCTTAATGGGGCTCCTGCTTCGAGGAAGGGAGTAGCCGGCTTCTGGAGGCCCGCTACGCTCCTGGCCGACTGGGAAAGGCCGGGCCGCCTTCACGCCTCTCTCTAGCTGAAGGGGCCCGCAGTCCGTGGGTCGTACAGGAGTGGGTCGTGGATGACGTCGAGGCTAGCATGGCCACAGTGCTGAGCCGCACGGGAGACGTCCGTCCCATACGGCCTCCTGTAGCCACGCCCGCCTCGGGCTTCGGGGGTAGTGGGCCGCACTGTGGCCACACCCCGTCACGTCGCGGTTATGTGGGAGCGGTTTGGAGGGGTTGTGGTCTTGGCCGGCTCCTAGGAGTCGGCATCCTTCTCAGCCAGCTTTTGTGAGTCGGCTACCCCGTAGTCGTCCTGGGGAGGAGTTGGTGAGGCTGGGTCGCCTTCCGGGAGTCGGCTTTAGTGGTAGCCTGCCCGGGAAGGCGGCCCAATGCTCGGAGTGCTTGGAGGCCCGAAGGCCTGATAATTTTTTCAGAAGAACCAGCGGCAGTCGGTTAGGCTACCCGTGGCCATTTACTCCGACAGTAGTCCCCGAAGCTGATATGGCTTCGAGGTGGAGTGGGGTTTTGAGAAGCTCGATCAGCTTCCTATCGTGACAAGCCGCAGCTGGGAGCCGGCCTTGGTCAGGCGCGCCGCCTGAATCGAAATCTTCTGGAGTCGGAAGGCGGGAACCCGCTGGCACGTGCACCGGGCCGTGGGCCGGCCACGGGCCGTCGGCGAGCCACGTGGCCGGAAAGCCTGCCAGCCCACGCGCGCGATGGGACGTCGCCGCAGGGAGGGGGCCCGCCACGTCCGCGCCCCGGCCCAGGCGCGGATCCTTTGTATCCCGAAACCGCCCGCACGTTCCGTGCGGCAGTTTCGGCTCGCATTTATGCGCAATAATCACGAGACGTGGGGGGAGTGGGCCCAGTTAATCCCACGTCCCCCCCCCCCCACGTCCGGCCTCTTCGGCCTCGTGATGCTATAAGTAGGGGGAGGTGGAGGGCGGCAGGCCCTCGCACGCTCCTCCTACTTCCACCGTCTTCTTCCTTCGCTCGTTCTCGCGACAGCGCCTCGCCGCCGCGCTCTTCCACCACACGCTCCTCTGCCGCCGTGCTAGCTCTCGCTATGCCTCCCCACGTAGAGCAGCTTGGCGGGGATTGGGACGGCTCCAACGTCCATGACGATCACATCGACTTCATCCGCGACACGCGGCGGCTGCCCGGCGCGGACAAAGTGGAGGTCTGCCTCGCGCCGGCGAAGGAGATTAGGCCGAGGCCGCAGGAGGGCGAGCGGGTGGTCTTCCGCTCGCACTTCTTGCGCGGCTTCGGCCTGCCAGTGAGCGCCTTCGTCCGCTCATGGCTCGAATTCTATCAACTCCAGCCGCACCATCTCACCCCCAACGCGGTGGTGCTGCTGTCTGCCTTCGTCACCCTGTGCGAGGGCTATCTCGGCGTCCTCCCCACCCTTGAGCTCTGGGGGGAGCTCTTCCAGACGAAGCTGGGCACGCGCAGCAAGGGCGTGCCGGCTCATACTGGCGCCTTCATCGCGTCGTGGAGATCGGGCGCCGACAACCCCTTCCCCGTCATCACGCTAATCCAATCGGTGAAGAAGTGGCAGAAGTCATACTTCTACGTGCGGAACATCGCTCCACGGGGCGACTACATCAACTTGCCGGCTTACGTAGCCGGCCCACCGGTGGGCAGGCTGCCCCAGTGGTCCTTCCGGGCCGTGACGCTGTCGCAGGCAGGAAACGCCGCCATCGCCCGACTGCGGGTGATGGTCCAGTCGGAGGGCCTGACGGGGCCCGACCTCCTGGCCGCGTTCGTCACGCGCCAGGTCCTTCCGCTCCAGAGCCGGCCTCATCTGATCTGCCAGATGAGCGGCCAGCTCGATCCGAGCCGCATGTGCACCAAGGAGATGCCGCGCCACGACGCCGCCTACATGGTGAATTACCTCGCAAACTGCCAATTTACCGAAGATTGGCAGTTCGGCAAGGAGCCGTATAGCCGAGCCAATCCTCCGCCTATGGTATGCTCCCCTTATCCCTTGTTGCCGAGTGTCTCTTGGCCGACTCTGACTTAGTCGGCTTGTTCTTCGACAGAGCCCTCTGCTTCGGCCGGCCGGCGGGTCCGACGTGGAGCGCCGCTTCGTCCCCGACCGGACCGAACACGACCTGGAGGACCCCGACCTGGGGGCGGTCCATTTGGACGATGTCGTCGAGCCGGGCGGTGGCCCAGCCGGCGATGAAGCAGGCGGCTCCGGGTTCACTGCTACCTTCGACGACTGGCCGGACGAGGATGAAGCCGAAGCCGTCCCGCGCCGCCAGCCGGCATCCGGACGCGGCGCGGGCTCCTCCGGCGCGCAGCCTGCTCAGGGTAGAGGCCAGAAGCGTCGCGCCGGTCAGGGCTTGTTTGGCAGCCGAACGAAGAAGCCCAGGGGCAGGGCGGCCGCCACCAGGCGGGAAGAGGCGGCCGCGAAGGCGGCTCGCTTCCGGAAAGCGGTGAAGCAGCCGCAAACTGTGTCGGCGTAAGTTCTCTTTCTCTATGTATCTTCTTTCTTTCTTTTCTTTGGTGGTTCTAGAACCTTTGACTTCTTCTTCAATGATCAGAGCTCCGCTGACGCTTGAGCGGGCGGCTGCTGGCTCCGTCGTCGAGTCGCCAGGGGGCTCTGGGAGCGCCACCCGCCGCGTGGACCCCCGCGCCGCCCTCCAGGAGGCGACGGAGAGGAACGCGCGGGAGGTGCGGGAGGAGCAGGAGGCACGGGAGGCGGAGGCACGGAAGGCAGCCGCCGCCCAGGCGGCTCGGGAGGAAGAGGCGGCGAAGGCGCTCGCCGAGGCCGCAGCCAAGGCCCAGGCAGAGGCTGAGGCCGCGGCCGCGGCGGGGGAGGCCTTGATGGTCACCCCCCTGCGCATCATGGCACCTGGGGACGTGGAGCCCTCGCCAGGGGGAGCCAGCGGTTCCCAGCCGGGGCTGGGAGGAAGCGGCGACGACGTCATCAACTTGGAGAAGGCGCCGGAGCCGACCCCTCCGACTAGGGCGGCCCAAGGCGGCCAGCCTGAGCCTGCGCCCGCACAGTCGGCGAAGGGCGAGCCGGCCACGGGGGCTGAGGTGGCGGTCCGGGTTCCGCCAAGCCGGCGTACAGGGAAGGCCGCGTCGGAGCCGCAGAAGGCCGCGTCGGAGCCACAGCCGGCCGTGGGCTCCAGCTCGTCGGCCCGAGACGCGGAGGCGGCCAGTGCTACCTCGGGGTGGACGCCAGGCGGAGGGACAGCCGTGGTGAACGTCGCCGCACAAGACGTCCGGACCCGGCTCCAAAGCCAAGCCGCGGCGCTGAGGCAGTTCACCGACGAATTCCTCGCGACGCGGGCAGCCATCCGGGTTAGTACTCTCGTCTTGATTCTTCTTGACTTTGCGTTTTTCTTGATCTTGATTTCTCTTCCTGATCTTGATTTCTTCCGTGGGGGCGCGTCAGCGCACCCACTGGGTGTAGTCCCTGAGTTCCAAGTCGGCTGCTGAGCAGGCGGCTCGGAACTTCTTGGAGGATTTGTCTTTGCCGTTTTTTGTTCTTACTTCGGTCTTCTGTCTGTCTTGCAGGACTACCACAACCTCCGAGCGGCCGCCTTCAACTCCCAGGCTCGGGAGCTGACTCAGAAGACCGCCGACCTTACTGAGAGCCGAGCTATGTGACTTGATCTTTATCTCATGTGGGGGCGCGTCAGCGCACCCACTGGGTGTAGTCCCCGAGATTCGGGCCGACTGCTGAGCAGTCGGCTCGGATCTTCCTTGATGATTTCTTATTGTTCTTCCTCTTCTGTCGTCTCTGCAGCGGCCAACGCTAGTCTGAGGGCGCAGCTGGGGGAGTCCCAGACTGCTCTTCGTGCCAAGGACGTCGAGCTCGCCGCCTTGGTGCAGGAGCGCGACCGCCTGGTCAAGAAGCTAGCTGACCAGGAGGAAAGCCACCAGGCGGCACTGAAGGCGGCGCAGGACCGCGAGGCCACTCTCCAAGCTGAGTTCGAGACGGAGGCGGCCGGCTGGGCAGAGGCCAGGCAGACTCTAGTCTCCGGCTATGGCCAGATTGAGGATCTGGTTGACGGTAAGCCGTCTGTCTCTTCGTCCTTTCTTGCCATCTGCCACTTTGGCTTGTTTTCTGATTTTGGTGTTCTTCTCTTCCTTTCTTCTTCGCGCAGAGTATTTCCCTGGCTATTCGACTGCCGCCAACCAGGCCATCGAGGCCCGTCGCGAAGCGAAGAGGCAGGCCGGCTTCGAGATTTCGCCAACCGCCGGCCGCTCGCTGGAGGAACAGCTCCTGGCGATCCAGGCTCGTATCCAGCCGGCTCACCGGCTGCTCCGCCGGCTTCAGCGTGCCGGGGCGCAGGTCTTGGCCGCCCTCTGGCCCGGCCAAGCGGTCGCTCGCACCCCCAGTCGGACCGCCGACTGGCTGGAGGTGGCCGTCGGCCGCTTCGAGGCTTGGAAGGCCTCGGCGGCTCGCTCCGGCGCCAACCGGGCGCTGGAGTTCGTCAAGGGCTGGTATCCCGGCCTGAACCTGGACCAGCTGGCTACCTGGCGGCAGGAAGCCGACACGGAGCTGGAGCCGGCGCGGCCGGCCATCATTCGGCGGGCTTCGGCGATCGCCGACTACACCGACACCAACGTCTTCGCCCCCGAGGTGGACGACAATGGAGTCGCCCAGCCGGAAGATTGGTTCGGGCTGGACCCGGCGTACGGCGAGGACTCGGCGGAGGAGATCGACTCCAGCGACGAGGGCAAAGTGGAGGAGGAGGAGGGTGAAGACGCCGAGCCGGCTGGTGGAGTGGCCGGCCAGCCTGACCGCGCCTCCAGTACTACGTCGCGCGCGAGTGCGTCTCCTGCCGCAGGAGGTGGTCAAGCCGGGACCAGCGAGGCGGCCACTCCTTCAGCCGGCGATGTCGCCTTCACCGACCAGC
Source organism: Aegilops tauschii subsp. strangulata (assembly GCF_002575655.3). Taxonomy (NCBI): domain Eukaryota; kingdom Viridiplantae; phylum Streptophyta; class Magnoliopsida; order Poales; family Poaceae; genus Aegilops; species Aegilops tauschii. The sequence continues at coordinate 527,827,440 of NC_053041.3, forward strand.
TCGGCCTTCATGTCGCGCCCTAGTCTTCTTTCTTTTGTTTTCCTGTCTTGTTACTTTTGAACGATGTTTGGTTAAGTCTGCACAATTCCACCCACTGGGTGTATTCAAACTTAAGTCTGTTGCCGCCTGTTGGGGGCTTTATGTATATAAGTTATGCAATCGGCCTTTCCTTGTACTTTTTGCTTTTTGTCCTTCTGCTTTTTCCTTTGCCGCCCTCCCTTGGTTGCCGCCTCCCCAGTCAAACAGTTTGCTCTGCAATCTGTAGCCGGGGAGTGCCTGGTCGATTGGGGAGGGGGAAGTACTTTAGCTCTGCTGGACTAAAGCTGAGTTTTTTAGGAAGCCGGCCAGCCGGCTGTTTTGACAGCCGGCAGGCATATTTTGGAGGCCGTCTCTTTGCTATATAGGTTAGTTGTTCCTTAACCATTTTTCGTGCAAGCGTCCTTTCTGTCTTCTCTCTTGCTAGTCGGACAGTCAGTTCTTTGAGCTGTGACTTTCAACAAGAGAGGACTTGGGAGCCGGCGCACTACTTTTCTGACTTTAGGAAAAACTTGCGATATAGCTCAAGGCGGCCAGTCCCCGGGCCGACTAGTCGAACCCGGTGCCGGACAAAAATTCGAAATGTAATAATACATTCATGGACATGACACTCGTCATTCATAGATAAAATAAAAGGCAGTCCCCGAGTACTGTTCGGGGGGCTGTTGGTTTGTACTTAATACAAAAGGGGAGCGTGATACATACTGCTTTTCAGCTGTAAAATCGTCTTAGGAGGTTTGCGTTCCATGGTCGCTCCGACTCCTTGCCGGAGTCGTCTCTCTTGCGTGCTCTTGGCTTTTGCGCATCGATCAAGTAGTAGGAGTCGTTGCCGAGTGCCTTGCTGACGACGAAGGGGCCTTCCCAAGGGGCCGAGAGCTTGTGCTGGCCGGCTGTTCGCTGGATCAGCCGGAGCACAAGGTCGCCCTCTTAGAAGGATCTTGGCTTGACCTTGCGGTTGTAGTAGCGGCGCAGCCCTTGCTGGTAGATGGCAGACCGGCTGAGGGCTAACAGCCGGCCTTCTTCCAGTAGGTCGACGCCGTCTTCTCTTGCTTCTTTGGCTTCCTCCTCCGTGTACATGGTGATCCGAGGTGAGTCGAACTCGATGTCTGTGGGGATGACAGCCTCGGCACCGTACACGAGGAAGAATGGAGTGAAGCCGGTTGACTTGTTGGGTGTGGTGCGCAGACTCCAGAGGACAGCCGGCAGCTCTTCGAGCCAGCAGCCGGCCGATCGCTCCAGTGGTACAACCAGTCGGGGCTTGATGCCGGAGAGGATGAGTCCATTTGCTCGCTCGACCTGGCCGTTTGACTGCGGGTGGGCAACGGATGCTAAGTCCAGTCGGATGCCCTGTGTCGCGTAGAAACGTGCCAGTGCGCCTTTGGCGAAGTTCATGCCGTTGTCGGTGATGATGCTGTGCGGCACGCCGTACCGAGTAGTGATGTCGGTGATGAATGTCACGGCAGTCGGCCCGTTCAACTTCTTAATCGGCTTGACTTCGATCCACTTTGTGAACTTGTCCACAGCAACGAGTAGATGTGTTGGGCCGCCGCGGGCTGTCTTGAAGGGGCCCGCCATGTCCAGTCCCCAGACGGCAAAAGGCCAGGTGAGGGGAATGGTCTTGAGTGCAGAAGCCGGCAGGTGTTGCTTGGAACTAAAAACTTGGCATCCTCTGCAGCTCTTGACTATTGCTTTAGCATCCTCCAAGGCAGTCGGCCAGAAGAAACCGTGGAGGAAAGCTTTGGCCACGAGGGATCTTGAGGCTGCGTGATGGCCGCATTCGCCTTGGTGGATGTCTTTGAGGATTGCTACTCCTTTTTCTGGCTCGACACAACGCTGGAAGACTCCAGTGACGATGCGCTTCACAAGCTCTCTGTTGATTATTGTGTATGCTGCGGCTCGTCGTTGCACTAGTCTTGCTGAGATCTCATCAGCCGGCAGCTATCTGCTGACTAGGAACTTGAGGATGGGCTGGGCCCATGAGGGAGCTGTGACTTCTTCTTCTGTTAATGTGGCCACCATGACTCGGGTGGGTGGGTTGGGTGTTGAATTGGAGTCGGCCACCGCTTCTTGTGTCGTTGCAGTCCCCGGGCTGACTGCTGCAGTCCCCGGGCCGGGTTCTGAAGTCCCCGGGCCGGGTGCGACTACAGCAGTCCCCGGGCCAGTCGTCGAAGTCCCCGTGCCGCCTGCGGGATTTCTCGGGTTGGATCCGGCTGTTTCTGGCGCAGGCGGTACGAAGATGGAATCCGACTCTGGAGACGGCTTGAGGAGGCGCTGGAGGGAGACGCCAGTCGGTATGGCTTGTCGGGTGGAGCCGATCCGTGCTAGGGCATCTGCTTGGTCGTTGTCGGCCCTTGGCACGTGAAGGAACTCGCACCCTTCGAAGTATCCGCTTATCTGCTGGACGAGGAAACGGTAGCTCGCCATGTTCGCGTCCTTGGCGTCCCAGTCGCTGGATGATTGCTGGACCACCAAGTCTGAGTCACCGTAGCACAGGATCCGGCGTATGCCGAGTTCTTTGGCTAGCCGGAGCCCATGTACGAGCGCCTCGTACTCGGCGACGTTGTTGGAGGCGGCGAAGTGGATCTGCAGCGTGTACTTGAGCTTGTCGCCTTTGGAAGAGGTGAGGACGATGCCGGCTCCCAAGCCGGTGCGCATCTTGGACCCGTCAAAGTGCGTCCGCCAATGAGTAGAGTCGGGAGCCGGCGGTAAGTACTGGGTCTCGGCCCAGTCGACGAGGAAGTCGGCCAATGCTTGCGACTTGATGGCGGTGCGGGGTTGATAGAAGATCGTGTAGGGCGCCAAGGCAATGGCCCATTTGGCCACCCGGCCGGATGCATCCCGGCTGCCTATGATCTCGGCGAGCGGGGCAGTGCACACGACCGTGATGGGGTGCTCTTGGAAGTAGGGCTTCAATTTCTTGGCAGCGAAGTACACCCCATAGCACATCTTCTGGTAGTGCGGGTAGTTTTGCTTTGAGCTGGACAGTACTTCGCTGAGATAGTAGACCGGCCTCTGGACCAGCTAGGCTCGGCCTTCCTCCGGGCGCTGGACCACAACAACAGTGCTGACGACTCGGCTAGTCGCGGCGATGTAGAGGAGCATGGGCTCCTTCTCAGTCGGCGCAGCCAGGACAGGCAGAGTGGTCAATATTTTCTTCAACTCATGGAAGGCTTGGTCGGCTTGATCATTCCACTCAAAGTGAGTGGACTTCTTCATGAGTCGGTACAGGGGGAGGGCCTTCTCTCCTAGTCGGCTGATAAAACGATTCAGGGAGGCTAAGCAGCCAGTGAACTTCTGCACATCTCGCAGCTTGGTGGGAATCTCCATCCTCTCGATGGCCTTGATCTTGACGGGGTTGCACTCAATGCCGCGTTCGGAGACCAGGAAGCCTAGCAGCTGGCCGGCTGGCACTCCGAACACGCACTTCTCGGGATTGAGCTTGATTTGGAATCGGCGCAAGTTGGCAAATGTTTCTTGCAGGTCTTCCAGCAAGGTACCGCGCTTCTCTGTCTTCACCACAATGTCGTCTACATAGACGTGGGCATTTCTGCCGAGTTGTTTCAAGAGACATTTCTGCATGCAACGCTGAAAAGTGGCACCGGCATTTCTCAAGCCGAATGTCATTGTCAGGTAGCAGAAAGCTCCAAAGGGTGTGATGAAGGCAGTCTTCAGGCGGTCAGCCGGGTCCAACTTGATCTGATGATACCCTGAGTATGCATCCAAAAAACTTAACAGCTCACATTCGGCTGTGGAGTCTATCACTTGATCAATCCGTGGCAGAGCAAACGGATCCTTTGGGCAGGCCTTGTTCAAACTCGTGTAGTCTATACACATGCGCCACTTGTTATTCTTCTTCAGAACTAGAACTGGGTTGGCAAGCCATTCTGGAAAGAACACTTCCATGATGAAGCCGGCTGCAAGGAGCCGGGCTATCTCTTCTCCCACGATTCTTCGCTTCTCTTCTGATAGTCGGCGGAGGGGTTGCTTGACCGGCTTTGCATCAGCTCGGACATGTAGCTTGTGCTCGGCGAAATCCTTCGGGACACCCGGCATGTCTTTTGGGGACCATGCAAAGATGTCTCGATTCTCACGGAGGAAGTCGACAAGCTCGCCTTCCTATTTACTGTCCAAGTTCGCCCCAATCACGGCGAATCTCTCCAGGTGCTCCGGGTCTAGAGGTATCTTCTTCGTCTCTTTTGCAGGCTGGAAGGAGCCCTGCGCATCACAATCCTTGGGGTTGGGGGACAAGGCCGGCTGCTTGCCGGCCATGGCCACAACCCGTTCCAACATCTTCTTCTCTTCTGCCACCACGAGGGACTCGGCCAGCCGGCTACTGGCCATGGCACACTCGATGGACTTCTTGTAGTCGCCGGCTACCGTGATGATCCCCTTCGAGCTCGGCATCTTCATCTTCAGGTAGGCGTAGTGGGGCACAACCATGAACTTGGCCAAAGCAGGTCGGCCAAGCAGTGCATGATAGGGGCTCTCCAAATCCACCACCTCGAACCATACTGCTTCCCGGCGGAAATGATCTTTGTCTCCGAAGAGAACATCCATTTTGATCTTGCCGATTGGAGAGCAAGATAGGCCGGGTACGATACCATGGAAGACGGTGCGGCTTGGCATGAGCTGCTTCGCTTTGATGTTCAGCTTGTCCATGGTATCGCGGTACAGTATGTTGATACTGCTTCCGCCGTCTATCAGGACGCGGGAAAATCTGGCAGCTCGCCTCTCCGTCGCAAGGGTGACGTCCAAGACCATAGCATAGGAGCCGGGCGAAGGCATCACGTCTGGGTGGTCGGCCTGGCTCCAGCTGATTGGCTTTTCCGACCAGTGCATGAACTCGGCGGTGCTAGAGGCGACTGCGTTCACTTCTTGGTGCTGCCGGCGTCGGCTGCGCTTGTCGTCGGCTTGACTTGTGAAGACGACGTAGCCGGCGTGCTCTTCGGGGAACTCGTCTTGGATGGCGCCGACCGCCGGCCGAGCCGCCGGCTGCTGGGGGGCTGGAGGCGGAGGCGGCAACATTCCTTCGCCCTTGGTGATGCGGGTGAGCCAGTGGCATTTCCGGGTTGTATGGTTGGACGGCTTCGCGCCGCTGTGGAACTTGCAGGGGGCATCGAGTGCTTGTTCGTAGGAGAAAGGCGGCTGCCAGGGCGGCCGGCCACCCTCCTTCTTGGGAGCGGGCCGCTCTTCGGGCTGCTCATCTTCAACTGTGGCCACCTGCCGACTGGAGGAAGTCGGCATGGGGCCCTTGCGCTTGTGGTCGTTCTGGTAGGGGCGCCGGTTAGGGTCGCCAGCCGGCGTCTTGGGAGCCGGAGCAACTACTTTCCCCGAGGCGTCCACTCGGAGCTCGGTCTTCATAGAGGAGTCGGCAGTGGCGTACTTCTTGGCGATGACCAGCAACTCATCGAGGGTAGCCGGCTCGTCGCAGAGGAGGCGGTGCTTGAGGAGGGTGCCCTCTCGGCACCCGGCGGTGAAGTACTCGATGGCCTGGACCTCGTGCACTCCCTCGCAGGAGTTGCGGAGCTCGGCCCATCGCGTGAGGTAGTCGCGGGTCGACTCGTTGGGCCCTTGGACGCAGAGGGAGAGCTGGCGGGGCTTGGGAGGCCGCTTGTAGGTGCTGGTGAAGTTGCGGACAAAGACTTCCGTGAAGTCCAGCCAACTGTTGATGCTGTAGGGCTTGAGGCTATTGAGCCATGTGCGCGCCGTGCCCTGCAGCATTAGGGGGACGTACTTCACGGCGACGCGCCGATTGCCGTTGGCGATGCTGACGGCCGTGGAGTAGTCGATGAGCCAGTCTTCCGGCTTCACCGAGCCGTTATACTTGGGCGTGTCTCTGGGGAGCGAGAACCCTTTAGGGAAGGGCTCGTCGCGGATGCGGGGGCCAAAGCATGACGGGCCGACATCGTCTTCTTCTTCTAATGCCAAGGATCGAGCCAGGCGGTCGATCCTATGGCGGGCGTCGTTCTCGCCGACTCCTTCTCGGCGGCCGAGTCGGTCACCAAGAGTCGGATGTGTGACAGGCGGCGGAGTGAGGCGTCTTTCTCTCCGAGGCGGGGGAGGAGGCAGATTTCCTTGGTGCTCTACAGCTCGAGGGCGGCCATCCGCGTCGCGCTCGATGGTGATGCGAGTCCGGCTGCGGCTGGCGGCCGGCTCCTTGTCTTTCTTCTGGCGCGCGCCGCTCGCAGTCGGCGAGCGGGACGTTGCGGCGTGCTCCCTGCGCGGGGGATGACTATCAGCACGGGCGTCGGCTTCGTGCCGTTCTGCAGCCGCGTCGATCAGCTGCTGGATCCATCTTGTCATGTAGGGGAGCTCGTCGGCTCCTAGCCCATTGAGCTCCTCTGCAGCCGCCTGAGCGGCTCGCAGATTCTCGAGCGGGGTGGCGTAGACGGGGCGATCTGCGCCCAGCATGCTGGCAACGGCTGCGCCGCGCTTCTGGACGAAGCCGGCTCGGCTCGGGCCGCTAGGCGGCGGCGTGCCGAAGGCAGCGCGGTCGACTTCGCGCTGATGGGCCTCGGTGAGGCGTCTCATCGAGGCTATCTTCTTGCCCTCCGCGATGAGGGCTAGGCGGCGCGCTTCCAGGGTCTCGGCGTCGACATCGGCCGGGATGGGGACGGAGAGGTCATGCATCGCCGCTTGCTGAGCGTCGCGGGCGTTCTCGCCCGAGTTGGAGACGTGGCTGATGACCAGCACTTCTGTGACAGCGCTGCTGCCGCTGTCAGCTCGAGGGAGGGGGTCGTCGAAGACCACCACGTCGGAGCGGTAGGCGTCGAGCGACGCGGTGTCGGAGTCGATGAGCATCGGGTCGGTGGAGCCGACAGACTCCATGTCCGCAGCGGGCTCGCTGAAGACGTGAAGTTGGTCGAGGAGGCTGATGAGGCGGCTCTCGGGGTAGTCGGTGCCTGCGTCGGACGCAGACTCGTCGGAGATGCGAGTCTCGCCGAGCAGATCGGCGAGGCGGCTTGCCGCGCAGGCGTCGTCGACGCCTTGCAGTGCATCGAGGCAAACGCCATCGGGCGCAGCAGGCTGGCTGCGCTCGCGGGGGAGGAAGAGGGTTCCCGTCCAGAACAGGTCTCCGGACGACGGTGCACCTGGCCCCACGGTGGGCGCCAAATGTCGGGTGGTTGGTGCGACATATGCCAAGGGATGGCTTATCATTGTGGGAGCCAATAAAACGTCGCCGGTGCCTGGAAACGGGATGAGGCGAAGACATGCACGCCGGCGAATCTTACCCAGGTTCGGGGCTCTCCGAGGAGATAACACCCCTAGTCCTGCTCTGCGGGGTCTCCGCATGATCACTAGATCGATAAAAGGTAGCTACAATTGCTCCTAGAGCTGTGGAGATCAAAGGAGAAGAAGAACAAGGCTAGCTCTTGCTTCTCCCTATCTATGGTGTGCGTGCTATGCTTAGAGGGCAACTCTATGCTCAGAGGCCAACTATGCTTGGGTGCGAACCCTTTGCATGGGTGCTCCGGGGGGTTTATATAGGCCTCCCCGGGGGTACAATGGTAATCCGACTGGGAACTGGTCCCAGTCGTCAGTGTCTACGCTCGCCGGCTTCTCCGCCGGCTGGTGGGTCCCGCCGGCTGCCGGCTACTTGGTCAACAGGCCGGCCCCACCGCCTAGGGTCTTGTCGGCGGCTGCTTATTGTAGCCTCGCCTGTGATGACGAGGGCTTTGTCGAGGTAAGCGTGGCTACAGTGGGCCGCCTCGGGGGCTATCACTGTAGCCTTACCTCGTCTTGTCTCCTTAATGGGGCTCCTGCTTCGAGGAAGGGAGTAGCCGGCTTCTGGAGGCCGGCTACGCTCCTGGCCGACTGGGAAAGGCCGGGCCGCCTTCACGCCTCTCTCTAGCTGAAGGGGCCCGCAGTCCGTGGGTCGTACAGGAGTGGGTCGTGGATGACGTCGAGGCTAGCATGGCCACAGTGCTGAGCCGCACGGGAGACGTCCGTCCCATACGGCCTCCTGTAGCCACGCCCGCCTCGGGCTTCGGGGGTAGTGGGCCGCACTGTGGCCACACCCCGTCACGTCGCGGTTATGTGGGAGCGGTTTGGAGGGGTTGTGGTCTTGGCCGGCTCCTAGGAGTCGGCATCCTTCTCAGCCGGCTTCTGTGAGTCGGCTACCCCGTAGTCGTCCTGGGGAGGAGTTGGTGAGGCTGGGTCGCCTTCCGGGAGTCGGCTTTAGTGGTAGCCGGCCCGGGAAGGCGGCCCAATGCTCGGAGTGCTTGGAGGCCCGAAGGCCTGATAATTTTTTCAGAAGAACCAGGGGCAGTCGGTTAGGCTACCCGTGGCCATTTACTCCGACAGTAGTCCCCGAAGCTGATAGGGCTCCGAGGTGGAGTGGGGTTTTGAGAAGCTCGATCAGCTTCCTATCGTGACAAGCCGGCAGCTGGGAGCCGGCCTTGGTCAGGCGCGCCGCCTGAATCGAAATCTTCTGGAGTCGGAAGGCGGGAACCCGCTGGCACGTGCACCGGGCCGCGGGCCGGCCACGGGCCGTCGGCGAGCCACGTGGCCGGAAAGCCTGCCAGCCCACACGCGCGACGGGACGTCGCCGCAGGGAGGGGGCCCGCCACGTCCGCGCCCCGGCCCAGGCGCGGATCCTTTGTATCCCGAAACCGCCCGCACGTTCCGTGCGGCCGTTTCGGCTCGCATTTACGAGCAATAATCACGAGACGTGGGGGGAGTGGGCCCAGTTAATCCCACGTCCCCCCCAACGTCCGGCCTCTTCGGCCTCGTGATGCTATAAGTAGGGGGAGGTGGAGGGCGGCAGGCCCTCGCATGCTCCTCCTACTTCCACCATCTTCTTCCTTCGCTCCTTCTCGCGACAGCGCCTCGCCGCCGCGCTCTTCCACCGCACGCTCCTCCGCCGCCGTGCTAGCTCTCGTTATGCCTCCCCACGTAGAGCAGCTTGGCGGGGATTGGGACGGCTCCAACGTCCATGACGACCACATCGACTTCCTCCGCGACAAGCGGCGGCTGCCCGGCGCGGACAAAGTGGAGGTCTGCCTCGCGCCGGCGAAGGAGATTAGGCCGAGGCCGCAGGAGGGCAAGCGGGTGGTCTTCCGCTCGCACTTCTTGCGCGGCTTCGGCCTGCCAGTGAGCGCCTTCGTCCGCTCCTGGCTCGAATTCTATCAACTCCAGCCGCACCATCTCACCCCCAACGCGGTGGTGCTGCTGTCCAGAGCTAGATTAGCAATTCAGCCTGCATCGAAGCCCCAACCTGATAGCGGTGTACGTACCGCGCGTACATAACTACACACTAAACATACCATGGGCAAGGACGGAGGCATACTAAAAATAAAGTCCACGATACGGCTCAACCCTATCCGAACCCTCATATTCTTCCCTTTTTTCTCTCTATTTTTATTTTTCAAGTTCTTTACAACCCATATCACTTTCCGATGGTACCAAGGGCCCTTTCACAGGCCCCTTATGTATACTCGATCGTTGATCCTGTCAAAGGATCATACGCCAAGGCGAAAGGCGGCGCAGACGTGCGGCAGAATGTCCAAAGGATCTTGACGATCATCTTTTCCTTTTTAGGACATGTATACAGCTTTCCCTTGTTCTCGGCATGTAAAATAGCCTTGATGCTTATGGCATCTTCTGTAAAAATACGTTTTGACGTACCAATCAGACTATAATGGAAACAGTTTCGCCCAACCTTGTTCGATATTGGCTTATTTCTTAATCTGTCTTCCCCCTTTACGTCAGATTGGCATGTACACCTCGGCACGACTTAAATCACCAGGGGCTCTATTCAGCAATATATATTTTCAAAAACATAAAGTCTGAACACTCTCATAGTAGATTTCGGCGTCCCGAATACTGCATTATATGCATCGGCTTCGAATCTTGTCTTTGGTCAATAGTTGGGTTGCCCGGCTCCTGTGTTTGCTACCTTACGTTCCGCTTGTTCGGCTAAGATAGTAAAGGGAGAACTACTGTGATTGTGCTTCTAGTTCATCCGGTCAAGCACCTCAGTAGAGAAAGCCGAAAACTGACTGTCATGAAGCGGCGAGAGCTGGTCAGCAATTGGGCGACTTACTAAATCTCTAGCGATTTCTTCCGTGTTACACGAAGGGCTGGCTTTCTTCCAGTCATGCGCATAAGGTATCCAAGTTCGGATAGCCACACACGCACCAGGGGCTATCTTACAGTCCCATTGTCAAACTCCTATGGCTAAGTGAGAGTGATAAAGCCACATAGTCCGATTGCCTGGTTCGCCGCACTGACACCTCCTTTACGGACCAAGACGATGCACTACAAAAAAAAGAAACTTCCGTGATGATACGTGTTTGTCATAGTAGGTCACGTTTTCTGTCATGCACGTACATCCATGACGATTTTATGATAGAATCGAGATAGTCATACATGTGATGTCCTAGAAGTGTTCCATGACATTACCAAAAGTATCATCACGGAAGTGTCCACTTCCATGACGATAAATCGCGCGTCATGGAAGTGCTTTTGTCAAGGGTGACCAACATGTGGCATCCACCATAATGGGTCGCCGTTAAGCTATCGGGTCCGGTTTTGGATCCGATAACCCGCTAACAGCCCGGACCAATGAGGATTTTACACGTGTAAAATTCTCATTGGCCGGAGGAAACACGTGTTGGCTCACTGTTGGGACAGATGTCATCCATTCATTGGACAGGAGGCGCCTATGATACGTCGACACGTGGCACGGCCCAACAGAGGCCCATTCCGGTGAAAAGGCCGGCCCGTTTTACTTGGTCAAAAGGTAACGGGCCGGCCCACGGAAAGCTTGTTAACGGTCTGTTCGTATATAGCCCATTACGGCCTATCGGAATTAAGCCCAGTAGCTACATCTGGGCCGTCCAATATGATTCCAACCCGTTGTAACTTTCGGCCCATGATGTCTTTCGGCCCATACGAGGCCATTTGTAACTCTTGGCCCATTACCGGCCCGTGGTGAATCTGGCCTGCAATGAACAGTGTACCCCTTTATACCCATCAACGACCCATTAATCCATTGGGCCGTTTCCAACCCGTGTTCTCTTTCGGCCTTCTCAGGGCCCATTTATTCTTGGGCTCATTTCCAGCATTCGGTTACTTACGGCCCGTTATTGGCTTTTTCTGCTTGCGGGCCAAATTCAGCCCGCGGTTACAATTGGCCCGTTTGTGGCCCGTTAATCCGCTGGGCCGTTTTCATAGCGTCGTCAAATACGGCCAATTAACGACAGACCGTTATTGTCATCCCATGAATGGACGATTCCGAATCTAGCCCGTTTACGGCCCATAATGCAGTCTATTATTGGCCCATGTTTGGCCTGTCGATCATACGGCACGTAGAAGGCCCATTGATGCTACGGCCCATAGAAGGCCCATTGTTACTACGGCCCTTAGAAGGCCCATTGTTTCTACGGCCCATAGGAGGCCCATGGTAACTACAGTAAATACGTAGCCCATGGTTATTGTGGCCTAGTTTTAAAAAATAGGTTATTGCGGCCACTAGCAAACCATGGAAAAAGAACCGCACTAACTACAAGCAAACAAATAAACAAGACAACAAGGAAATAAATAAGCAAGCAACTTATGCTAGGCTATCACGGCTATTACACATATTACATCCACTGGGCATCAAAGTTCGCCACCAGTGCAAATATAGGGAACAAAGCAGCATATCATATACACTGGTTGTCGAAGTTGGCGACCAGTGCAAATAAACGTCGCAGCAAAACAAGTCCAAAACCGAAACCACTTCAGAAGAGCTCAAGAAACAATATCCTGGGTACCCATAATGCTGGCAAGATGCTTAGCAAGCTTATTAAATTTCTCTTGTTTGGCGCTTAAATCCTCCAGCACTTGCTGTTGCACCAGAAAGTATGCATCTGAATTCTGCAGGGACTTCCTCAGTCCTTCGGCTTCCTGTCGCATAACATCTGATCGATGTCTTCCAACTTGAAGTTGAGACCCAAGAAGACAAACTGATTCAGGCAGCGAGTTCGAAGAGCTGGTGCCAGCAGTAGTAGCTAGTAACTCGAACAGTACATCAAGACAGGACTTTGGGGTTGTCTCAGTGTCTTCAATATAGTTTTTATCAGCTTTCTTGGAGACCAACAGGGATGTCTCACTATCTTGAACCTTATCTGCATTACTTCCTTTACCATTGCATAACGGGGTACTCTTCTCCAATATTTTATCCGCGTTCTAAAAGAGAAACAAACAAACACATCACAGGTTTACAATGTAGTATATGAAACTCATTTTGGTAAACCAGTTCAGTAGCAAGGTGGACAGGATAACAACATGAAACAAACATATATCTATGTAGTATGGTCACTGTATGGTTTATATCATTCTAGTTTATGTTGCTAAATCAAGATAGATACAGTTCGAATCATATCTATTTAAGACAAAGCAGCATAGACAGAATATAAGTGTGGGAAACTACACAGCAATAACAACACTTGTAATGTGCATGGCATGAGAACATAACTGTTTATTCAATTGAAACTGAAATCAACATAGAGCAAGTTACAACAGCAAACACATTAAAGAAACAGGTTTGAAACATACTTGTTGCGCCATTGGAGTTTCAATTGCATCCTTCAAATTTGAAATTAGTTGGTATGAGTAAATACAGTGATGCAAGAGCAAAGTAGTATGAACCATAGCTACAGAACCTGACGTGAGAACAATTCTTCTTCTGCTTTAAGCGTTGACTTGGGGTTCGAAGTGGTGGTCCTCGTGCTTTGGGCACTGTAGTTGCCTTACTATCTGCTCGTGTTCCGGTGCTCTGTGGTGGAGACGGTGTTGTGTCAACTGGAACTGGGGTACTATCTGCTGGGGTTGGGGTTAGAAGGGGTGTAGCTGGTTCTCTGTCCAACTGGGTAGGGGTACAATCTGCGTGGGTATGGGTTATGTGTGGTGGGGCTGGTTCTTGGGCAAGTACAACCGTGGTTCTATCTACATCGACAGGTAGCACGATCTTTTCTGAAGACCGTGTTTTTACTCCCACAGATACTGCCATCACCCCCTCCAATTGAAATGGCTGATAAACAAGAAAAGTAATTGAATGTACATACATTGTAAGATAGACAGGTGCAATGGATAGTAGGGAAGAAAACAGGGCAAGAAATAATTCCCATTTCTGTTGTCTAACCAAACAGAATAGCAGGACACAATTTCACATGTATGATGGCTAACTAAACAGGATAAAATGACATACTTCAAAATATGATGACTATGTAAACAGGATGACATGATATAACTATGTGATGTGTCTATTAAAGGGGTTGGCATGCCATAAATCACAAACATGCCGTCGATGGAAACATAATGGCATGATATAATTCACGGATAGAATGACATAATTCAAAATATGATGACTATGTAAACAGGATGAGATGATATAACTAGATTATGTCTTTAGAAAATGGGTTGGCATGCCATAATTCAGATACATGCTGTCTATGTAAACATCTTGGCATGATATAATTCAAATATATGATTTATATACTAAGCAAGTGAGCAGAGGGCAATCGCATATATGATGTGTCAACTAAGGAGATGGCATTCAATATTGTATATATGATGTAAAAACTAAGCATTGCAATACAACATATGCATGATATGAGTAATATAACCCCTGCCAAGTTTGAGCATACACCTCAGGGGGATAATAGGACTAGTCATCTGCCTCTGAATCCTCCTCTGGAGAGCTATCTGTAACCAGCAAGATATCTGCTTCAGCAAGTAGCATTGTCTTCTCTGAAGACCTTGTTTTCACTCCAGATTTCTCCATCACCAATTCAAATGGCTGATGCATAGGAAGAGCAGTCGAATATACAAACATTGTCGACAAATGCAACGAGAAATACAAAAAAAGGACGGCATGATATAATTCACATATATGACACTTGGCTAAACAACATGGCATTGCATAATTCACATATATAATGCCTTGCAACAAGATAGCATTGCATAATTCACATATATAATTTCTTGCAACAAGATGGCATCGCATAATTCAAATATATGGTAATTAGACACTAAACAGGTGGCATTCACACAAAGCATATCTAAACTAAGCAAATGACATAGAAATGCAAGATACCATATGCATGATATGAGCAACATAACCCTGCCAAGTTAGAGCATGCACCTCGGGGGGGTGGGGGGAATAGGACTGGTCATCTGTCTCTAAATCCTCCTCTGAGGAGCTATCCGTAACCAGCAACACATGCGCTTCATTAGATAGCATTGTCTGCTCTGAAGACCTTGTTTCCACTTCAGATTTTTCCATGACCGTGCCGAATGGCTGATGCACAGGAAGAGTAATTGAATGTACTAAAATTGTTGACAAATTTAACACGTAATAAAAAATGATGGCATGATATAATTCACATATACGATGACTGGCTAACGAGGGTGGCATTGCAAAATTCACATATATGATGCCTGGCTAAACAAGAAGGCATTGCATGATTCACATATACGATAAAGAAACTAAACAGATGTCATTGACACAAAGCATGTCTAAACTAAGCAAATGACATATTTGATGTATAAAGTAAGCAATGCAAGGCACCATATGCATGCTATTACCAACATCAGCATGCCAAGTTAGAGCGAAGACCTCAAGGGGTAAATAGGAGTGGTCTTCTCCTTCTGAATCCCCCTCGGAACAGTTATCTTCCTCTTGATTACGATCCGAAATGGGTGGAGGGGGGTTGCCTTTGCGCCCACCATGGAGCGACGTCTGCATGAAATTTTATTGCCACTCAAGGCTCGTCTCTTTTTCTCTACATGTTCAGTTCCATTGTGTACAATAACTGACATGCATAGGAATAAAACATAGTGAGATTATGTAAGGAGTGCATGCACAAATCCAGAGTGATGGTAGCAAAATGTGGATCGACCCAAAACTAATGATAGCAGGCAGATAATAGCTTTAGTTACAAATACAGATAACGGCTCCTTTAATGTTTGTTTGCACCCAACATGAAACTCATAGTAGACACCCGAGATTAAGCAGATAGTAGACAGATACTACTGATTGCTTCCCCAATATGTACCCCACAACCATTTAAAAACTCAAGTTTCAGCATTAGTTTGGACCTGACTCGGAGTCTAATAGGTGAACACGACGATAAAGTAGCATGTCATCATATTAAGCGATGCATAACGTAAGCAGACACGGAAGAGTGCGGCCTCTCTTGCGGACCCGTGTAGTCCTCAAGGTCATCTGCTTAGTTGATGATGGTAATGCAATTGTCTTCGCTGCCGACGGCGGGGAAGAAGATCTGAGGCGGCGAAAGTCAGTCTGGAGAGCAGATCCCTGCTATGGTGAACCCTTCCGTCGTTGGAGTAGCTGAGCTGGGGTGGAACACAGCGCAGCAAGAGTAGGACAAACCACACAAGGTTTTCTTTGACACATATCTGTAACAGAAGTAATTGTGTAAGGGCTTGTTTGAATTTGAGGATTCTAACAATGCAGGGATAGGAAATAGACAGGAATAGGATAGGAATGCACGTGCAAAACAGAGTATTCAAAAACAAAGGATTTCTGCCAATCTGGGTGTTTAATTCACAAGAATTGGAAGATAGCAGGATGCAAAGAAGCATGGTGAGATTAAGTCAAACCACAAGCATGGTGACAATATATATAACATGTAGAGTAAAAAAGAGATGTAACAAGTGTACAACCTCTGTGGCGAAGCCATGTCGATCTCAGCGTGATTGGGTTGGTCGGTGAGGATGCTCCGGCTGACTTGGCTGTCGGAGGAGGGGAAGAAGATCTTAGGCATCTAGAGATGGAGCCCGGGGTACTGCTCCGCTGTGATGGAGGGTTTCGTCGTTGGAGCAGCTCCGGCGAGTTGTACGACGCCGAGGCTGAAGCAGGACAAGAGAGACAACGTTAACCTGAGTGGAATTCTAATAGCATCTCCAGTAGATGACGTAAAATACATAACCACAAAATGCTAGATGTAAAATACATCAGCCGCTCATCTCTGAACTTAACTGTCGAAACTGAATTTAACTGTCAAAACTGAATTTAACTGTTGAAACTAAACTTAACTGTCAAAACTGAATTTTGCTGTCGAAACTGAATTTTACTATCGAAACTGAACGCACTAGTAGCAGAAAAGCAGTAGCAGCAGCTCGTGTGAGAGCCGAGGCAGCTGGTCGTGTAGCAGCATCAGGTGAGGCTACCCTGAGCCGCTAGCCACCACCGGCCAAACAGCCGCCCCCCGCCGCCCCACCCGCCCCGAAACCACTCCCCATCGCCGGTCTGCCGCCGCCCCGGCCATCCCTCTAGGACCCCCGTGCCGAGCTTTTTCTCCGGCGATCCCCACGCCACCGCCCCACCACCACCGGCGACCACCGCCCCCACCCTGAAACCTAAGATAGATAGTGGGCTACCTCTCCGGCGAGCCCCCCTCCCCGCTGTGGTTGGTTCTTCCTTAACTCTAGCAAGCCCCCCACCCCACCCCCTGAAAATTGACTGACCCAAAAGTCGATTCAGTCGACTGAAGTGTAGCTAAATTGGAGTAGCATCGCAAGCAAGAGCAAGAGCGAGAGCAGCAGCAAGAGCAAGAGCAATAGCAAGAGCATACGAAGCAGGGGACCGAGAGCAAGAGCAGAGCAGCAGCGCGAGCGAGAGCTAAAGCAGCAGCAGCTCCTACTGATGTGGACGTCGCCGCCGAGGGAGCGACGCCGTGGAGGAAGTGGCCGGCGACGCCACCGTGGATGGAGCCGCGCCGTGTCGGCTCGGGACCAAGCGTCGGCAGCACCGTGAGATCGAATCAAGAAGAAAATGCGGTGATTAGTGTACAACCTCTTTGGTGGCGCCGGTTAGGCCTCAGCTTCATTCGAGAAAACGGTGATGATGATGCTCTTCCGGTGGTGCAGGTGAAGACGGCGGTGTGGGAATGGAGGTGGCGCTAAAGACGAGGGGAACGTCGGGGCAGCTCCTTGGAGGTGGAGGACGGGGTGGCTGAACCGGCGGGACAACGAGATCGATGACGGATCCTCATCCGATACGGTGGATGAGGGACGTCGAGGTGTTGCTGTGGACGACGTCGTCGGGGAAGAGGCTCCGGCTGGGTGTCGAACGGAGGAGGGTGTGGGGCTTCGCGGGTTTTCGCGGCCTCGGTGTACGAATGGGTGGGCGGATGGGATGGGAGTGGGGAACCATGGCTTAGGGACGCGCTTGTCCGAAATGTGGGGTAAGTTACGAAAGTACCCCCACCGATTTGACCTAGGCGGTCCTTTAGGTTCAAGGGTATCACGGGCATTTCGCGTGTCGGGATTTCATGGGAGTGGGAGTTTTCGCGCGCGTTGTAATTTTGAAATAGCAAGGTGCGGGTTGAGATGGAGGGAGTTGTCGGAGCACAACGAGACAAAGATATATCTTAAATATTTCAGGTTAACAAGGCGCGGGTTGAAGAGGCGGGAGTTTCGCAGCTTGATAGACAGAGACGCTAGCTTGAAATTTCGGCATAACAAGGCGCGGCTTGAAATTTCGGGAGAACAAACTTAACGTGTACACACAAAAAAGACAATTCGCACCTCATCACTAGAGAGAGCCATGTCATGTTTTACTATATTACTAGAAATGCATTCAAATACAACAAAAAACTAAAAAAATCGGGACAACAAACATAACGTGTACAGTACCAAAACAATTTGCACTTCCCTCAACAATAAAAAAAACAATGTGTGTTGTCTAGCATATGGACTAAATCTGAGTACATTTTCCATGTTTGAATGGGATACTCGGGTTAGTTATACAACCATCTAAATATTATCTTCACAACACATGACATGAATATAGGAGAAGTAAATTCCTATATAAATACGAACTACATGTACATACGATCTCAAATTCAAATATATATATCCATTTTATGTTGAATTCAAATCATAGTACATGTATGGTCTAGCTAGATGTTCGGAATCTAAACCATGTATGATATACTACGTACAATGTGTTTAACAAGCACAACACACACACAAACACCATTTAGACTAGTAAGGTACACGTGCATTGCACGCATGAGATTTGGCAACCAAATTATGAATAAATACCACATTATAGCATGTAAGCTTTGAGTCATATATGCATGATGTAGATGTTCGTTTAATTCTTATAGTTCATTTCATTCAAAATCATCTAGTTTTTATAAGAAAGCTAATCTATTTTAAGATTCATGGAATTGTGCGTTGTAAGGCATAAAGTAAAAACAAATAATGGCAAATTATGTAGAAAAACATTTGGGCAATTCTGATGCGGAAGATTCTAGAACAAAGAAGAAGTGCTTGTGTTTTGAGGATTGTGCATTATGCTTAAGTTCAACCATGGAGTCTTCTAGATTGTACATGTGGCAAAATCTGGTGGAATCTAGATGATATCCAACGGCCAGTAGTGCTCAAATTTGCCATCTCTGCACCATCGGATTGGCCTCATCCAACGACCATCTTTCAAAGTTAAAGTTATCCGCATACTACATAAAAAATATATAATATAATATATATATATAGGGGTATAGATATAGATATGTGATGCGAAAGCCACTCATCATCTCCAATTAGAATAGTGTGTCCATGCACGGATGCAATGTGGCCAAACGATGTCTGCCATCGATATCTCAAATTCAAATCAGTCTAACCTTGTTCAATGTGTATACAGTACAACATGCTCGTTTCCAAACCACACCGCGCATATCTCAGTTATATTCATGCATGCATGGGTTTCAAACATCATGATCTCTTATTCAAATATTTGAATTCAACTTTACATTGATTATGACCTCACCTAGTCTTTTACACCCACACAGTCGTCTTCTCTTTTATAATAGTACCATTAACTTTCTCCCGTGCATGCATGCACACACAGTACCAGTCGGCATTATCCATCGCACACATGCAATCTTTTTCTTCAGGTCGGTCTCCCATGGATGCACACACACACACACACCTCCCCCTCTGTAACGCCCACGATGCGGCTATATCTCCCACGTGTCGAGGCACGACTTAGAGGCATAACCGCATAGTGGTTTTGTCGCAAGAAGGGTCATCTTCACACAATCCCATGTAATGAACAAGAATGGGATAAAGAGTTGGCTTACAATCGCCACTTCACACAATACATAAATAAATATCATACATCATCCAAAATACAATCATATAGACCGGCTACGGCCAAAATCCAGATGAAAATAAGACAACCCCAAATGCTAGATCCCCGATCGTCCCAACTAGGCTCCACTACTGATCATCAGGAAAAGACACATAATAACAACCACGTTCCTCGTCGAACTCCCACTTGAGATCGACGCCATCATCTGCACTGGCATCGTCGGCACCTGCAACTGTTTTGGTAGAATCAGTGAGTCACGAGGACTCAGCAATCTCACACCCGCGAGATCAAGACTATTTAAGCTGATAGGAAAGGATGGTGTAATAAGGTGGAGCTGCAGCGGCAAAAGCATATATGGTGGCTAACTGCGCAAATGAGAGCGAGAAGAGAAGCAACGGAACGGTCGTCATCTAGCAATGACCAAGAAGTGATCCTGAACTCCTACTTACGTCAAACATAACTCAGACCGTGTTCACTTCCCGGACTCCGCCGAGAAGAGACCATCACGGCTACACACGCAGTTGATGTATTTTAATTGGGTCAAGTGACAAGTTCTCTACAACCGGACATTAACAAATTCCCATCTGCCTCATAACCGCGGGCACGGCTTTCGAAAGATAATACCCTGCAGGGGTGTCCCAACTTAGCCCATCATAAGCTCTCACGGTCAACGAAGGATAAACCTTCTCCCGGAAAGACCCGATCAGTCTCGGATTCCCGGTTTACAAGACATCTCGACAATGGTAAAACAAGACCAGCAAAGCCACCCGAATGTCCCGACAAATCCCGATAGGAGCTGCACATAACTCGTTCTCAGGGCACACCGGATTGTCCAAGCTTCCGATAGGCCAGCCCAGAGTTGCCCCTGGTGGCCACCGGCGACTGACAGTTTGGACCAATACTCAGAGGAGCACTGGCCCGGGGGTTTAAAATAAAGATGACCCTTGGGCTCTAGAAAACCCGGGGGAAAAAGGTATAGGTCGCAAATGGTAAAACCAAGGTTGGGCCTTGCTGGAGGAGTTTTATTCAAGGCGAACTGTCAAGGGGGTCCCATAAATCACCCGACCGTGTAAGGAACGCAAACTCAAGGAACATAATCCCGGTATATCAGTAACTAGGGCGGCAAGAGTGGAACAAAACACCAGGCATAAGGCCGAGCCTTCCACCCTTTATCAAAATATATAGATGCATTAATTAAATAAGAGATATTGTGATATCCCAACATATCCATGTTCCAACATGGAACAAACTTCAACTTCACCTGCAACTAGCAACGCTATAAGAAGGGCTGAGCAAAAGCGGTAACTTAGCCAATCAACGGTTTGCTAGGAAAGGATGGTTACAGGCTGACATGGCAAAATGGGTGACATGATATAGCAAGCGATAGGTAGCGCAGCATGGCAATAGAGCGAACAACTAGCAAAGCAAAGATAGAAGTGATTTCGAGGGGTGGTCATCTTGCCTGCAAGGTTCTCAGAGTTGTCGAAAGCTTGATCCTCGTAAGCGTACTCAACAGGTTCCTCGTTCACAAACTCGTCTCCCGGCTCTATCCAAGACAAGAACACAAACAAACGGAACCACAATCAACAACGAGAAATGCACAAGCAACATGATGCAAAACATGTATGATATGCAAGATATGATATGCGATGCATATGCGTGCTCCGGAAGGGAAAAGATGAACATGGAAGTAACTTGGCAAACCACGCATGCCACTGAAAAGATGAGATGATTTCGGTCGAAATCGATATAAAGATCACCGGAAACGGATGCACGGTTTGCAAATGGCAAGCAAAACAAGAATGACACGAATCTGCGATTAACAGCAAGATAGCACTTAAAATGCAACGAGCAACAATGCTACAGCACTCCAACATAGCAACAAAGCACATGGCAGTAAACTACAAGAGATGCTTGACAAAAGATGAACACTGAGCTACAGCTAGATCACAACATATCAAGCTCAAACAAGCATGGCAAAAGTGCAAAAGATAACAGGTTCACAGACTTAGTGAAAAACTGGGCATGGCAGAAAACAGCATCAGGTAGCAATGTTCAGAGCACGAAATCAACATGCTACAGGAACTTAACATAGCAAAACAAGGCATGGCAGTGTTCTACTAAATGCATATGACAAAAGTCCCTTACTGACCATAAGCCAAAAAGGACCAGAAGATATGATGGCAAGCATGTAAACATAGCAAGTTTCGTTATCAGGTTTCAGACTTAGCAGAAAACAGAGCATGGCAGAAATAATAATATGTAGGCCTCTTTGTGAGCTTGATGCACTCACTACAGAGCAATGCACTACAAACCAAGCACACCTACAGCAAGATGGCATGTTTATGAAGCTAACCATGGCAAGAACAAGTGCATATTGTAGCGACCAGACCTCAAATGGTCTGTGTTGCTGTGCACCAGTGTCATCCCTGGATCAGTAATGCTGACACGCACAGTACAAATGGAGGATTTATAACAGAGTAGCAATCACACACTTATTACATCGAATATCTCCAAAGAGAATAAGTATGAAAAATATGGCTTAAGGCCATCTAAAACGATAACAGCGGAAGACTTGGAAGATAAGTGGGTCCATCAACTCCAGCGGCATCACTGAGTATAAGACCACGACCTAAGGCACCTTACTCGTCGTCTGAAAAGTCTGCAACATAAAACGTTGCAGCCCGAAAACGGGTCAGCACATGGAATATGCTGGCAATGTAACACATAGAGAAATAATGAACAGTAATAATACTATACTACATGCATATAAGGCTGGTGGAAAGCTCTATGGTTAAAGTTTTTGCGGAAAGCCAATTTTTCCCTACTGCAAAGGAATAAATTTTATTTAACTATCATGGTGGTTGTTAAACATTGAGATGGTTGACAGCATCTCAATCCCAATTAGGTGTCATCAATAACCCAACAAAATTAATTAAAAGTAACATGGTGATGAGATTCACATGATAATCCAGGTACTAGATACTCAAATTGTCCATAACCGGGGACACGGCTAACCATGATTAGTTTGTACACTCTGCAGAGGTTTGTGCACTTTTCCCACAAGACTCGATCGCCTCCGCTTGATTCTCGCACTACATGATGTTTGAGAAACGGATGATCGAGACACAGTCTTTCAGAAGTGTTTGCACCTTACGTATGGGTAGACAGTTACACCTACTTTCCCCTACATCTGCTAGTCTACCACTGTAAGAGTTCACACAACTTAGTCAACTATGCTAGAGCCCATAATAGCTTGTGGCTGCACACGGAAGTTTCTAGCATGAATAATCTCATGATCCCTTTGAACCTGGGTGGCGGTCCAAAAGAAAAACAGGCAATCCTGGAATACCCAGGTACCTCAATCCACCCATATGTGAGTTTTAGTTGCCACCTTAAATAAACCATTATTAACAATCTCACATCTGTCATGAATATCACTCAAACCCAATCCACGTCTACAAGCATAGCATGGCAATATAATAGCAAACGTAGAAGTAACTCCCAAGGGTTTGATAAAAGAACAGGTAATAGGTACTACCTCAACTACTTCCCAATACCCACAATTTAATTAGATCCTAATCATGCAATGTTTGAGGAATAGATCTAATGCAATAAAAACTGGGTATGGAAGGTATATGATCAAAGTGTTACTTGCCTTGCTGATGATCCGCGAAACCTAGCGATTCGAAGTAACAAGCGGCACACTCCGGGTACTCTATCGCAAACAAACAAGCAAACAATAAGTACTCATCTAATGCACAGGTAAAACTCGAATGAAAGATCCAACCAGAAAGTTCAACTTAAGAACTCCGGTTTGCAAAAAGAATCAACTCGAACGAAGCAACGAAAGTCAAAAGGCGAAAGAAAGAAACTTCGTTTACTAATCTGGATCTAGGTCAAATTTTACAGTAGCAAAAACTTGTTTGATTAGGTTAAACGGAAAGAGAATTTCGAGAAGAAACTCTAGGCGCTTGAATCGCCTGATTCTGATAAACGAGCGAAAAATTAAACAGAAACGAAGATTCGATCAGAAATCGAGATCTGAGATAATCGCGGAAAAATCCGATGAAAAAGAAAAACGGACGAACGGTTAAAGAACGGACGTTCGTTAACAGAGGAAATCCGACGAACGCGTTCGTTAAAACGAACGGGTCGGTGAACGTTCACAAAATAACAAAACCGAAGAAATAAACTGATCTAGGGTTTTTTTAAACAAAACCGGCAACGACGGCGAGGTATACCTCGTCGGGGCAGGGCTCCGGCGGGGCTCCGGCTGGCTTCGGCGAGGGCGGCGGGGTGCGGCGGGGCTCAGGGGCTCGGGGTGGCGAGGGGCGGCTCCGGCGGCGGGGTTCGGCGAGCGGCGGCAGCCTTCGGGCTCCGGCTCCGGCGGCGGGGTGCGGGGCGGGTGCGGGGCGGCGGCGGGGTGAGAGGGAGGGGGCGGCGGCGGGGTTTATAAAGAGGGGGAGGGGTGCTTGGAGGAAAGGGCAAGGCGCGGCGGCGGGGTGTCCATGGCGGACACGGCGGCGGCGTCCGGCGTGCTCGCGGAGGAGAACGCGGAGATGGGCCGGCGGCTCGGCTGGGCCTCGGCCCGGTCGGGCGCGGCGCGAATTTTTTTTTAAACGTTCCGCCGAAAAATTTGTAGAAAAATACGTAAAAATCCAAAAACGATAAAACAAATTTTCCCCGTCTAGTTAGAATATTTAGAAAAGGGTGAACATTTTTTTGACACAAAAATAAATTTTTGAAAACATGCAATATTTTTTTAATGCAATTAAAATTGCAAATAAAATCCGAATAAAATCCAATAAATGATTTTAACATTTTTCCTCCAATATTTCAATTGTTTTGGAGAAGTCATATTTTCTCCTCTCATTTATTTTTAATGAAATATTTTTCCGGAGAGAAAAATGATTAAAACCAAAATCCTCGTTTATTTGATGAAAATCAAATATGAAAATTCGAGAAAATCCCCAACTCTCTCCGAGGGTCCTTGAGTTGCTTAGGATTTATCGAGGATTTGTTAAAATGCAATAGAAAATATGATATGCAATGATGATCTATTTATAACATTCCAAATTGAAAATTTGGGATGTTACACATATCATGTATGGATCAACTACAATAAGCTAGGCAAAATTGCATATCATGTTAAGAATCTGCTAGAAATATTTTATAGCAAAAGTAGAGCAAGATTGAGTCATGCTATGGCACTCCATAATTGCAAACAAGGACAGTAATGGATCAATTACAACTTTAGCTACAAAACATCCTTACTGAACATCTCCAAAATATGCATGGATCTCTCTGTAGCATCAAGTTTACACGGCAACAAAATTACAGCAGACAAGGACTTAGAGAAATCACCAAGTCCCTGAAATCAGAAACATTACGGAGCTTACTTTGCATGCTTGTGCTAGTCACCACAGAGATCACAAAAATACATGGACTATACCACTGGAAAGATGGCATGGCATACTTCAAAACACATGTAGAGCTCATGCTCAAAAGATGCACAGATTTAATGATACAAAAATGACAAATCTCCAAGTTCTGATAAGAACCAGAGAATAACAGCAACTAGCCCTCTTCCAACAGAGATTTGGGCATCAAGATGACCTCTAAAGAACATGGTGCAATTGAACAAAATGAAGAGCATCATGAGACGAACAATTTGACATATTACACGCGCGAATCGGAGCTAAATGCAAGGAGTTATGGCATCACGAACAAGTGCACATGCTGTTGAAATTCAATGACTTGGAGAAAAAAAGGGGGGTCGGGGGAAAGTCAACGTACAGTGATCCTCCAGATCCCGATCGGGAGAGCTCGAACTCGGTCGATGGCGCTCGCCGGCGGGAGGAAGAGGAGGCGGCGAGGTCGGCGGGGCCGACTCCGGAGGAGGAGAGGGAGGCCCGAGGTGGCGCCGGCGGGCGGTGGCGCGGCGCCGGCGGGGAGGCAGACGGCGGCGGGCGGCGAGACGCGGCGGGACCGGCCGGCGGCGGGGCGGCGGGGCTCCGGCGTGGAGGCGGCGGGGCGAGGCGGGGCCGAGCCGGCGGCGGCGCTGCGGGCCGGGAGGGCCGCGGTCCGGCCGGCGGGCCTCGGCGGCGCGCGGTGACGTGGCGGCGCGGGAGAGGTCGGCTGCGGCGGGGGACGTGTCCGGCCGACGGCGGACGCGTCCGGCGGCGCGGAGGGAAATTTTCTAGGGTTGGACTGAGATTTCGTTTTTCGGGATGCCCACATATTTATAGGTAGAGGGAGCTAGGAGGCTCCAAATGAGGTGCGGTTTTCGCCCACACGATCGTGATCGAACGGCCTAGAGCATGGAGGAGAGTTTGGTGGGTTTTGGGCTGGTTTTAGAGGAGGGTTTTGCTAGACACTCAAATGGACTTTGCGGATGCCCGGTTAACCGTTGGAGTACCAAACGACCTCTGAATGGAACGAAACTTGACCGGTAGTCTCCGGGTGGTGTAATAAGGCCACTTGACAAGCCTCGGTCCATTTCGAGAAAGTTTGACACCCGCACACGAAGGAAAACAAGAGGGGTGTACCGGAGGAGACTGCAGAGGAAAGAACGCGCATGCCTGCGCAATGGCATGAGCAGTGCTACCTCTTGAGCACTGCGTTGGTTTTCCCTTGAAGAGGAAAGGGTGATGCAGAAAAGTAGTGTAAGTATTTCCCTCAGTTTTTGAGAACCAAGGTATCAATCCAGTAGGAGGCCACGCCCAAGTCCCTCGCACCTACACAAACAAATAAAAACCTCGCAACCAACGCAATAAAGGGGTTGTCAATCCCTTCAAGGTCACTTACGAAAGTGAGATCTGATAGATATGATAAGATAATATTTTTGGTATTTTTATAATAAAGATGCAAAGTAAAATAAAAGGCAATAAAAATAGCTAAGTGTTGGAAGATTAATATAATGGAAAATAGACCCGGGGGCCATAGGCTTCACTAGTGACTTCTCTCAAGAGCATAAGTATTACGGTGGGTGAACAAATTACTGTTGAGCAATTGATAGAATTGAGCATAGTTATGAGAATATCTAGGTATGATCATGTATATAGGCATCACGTCCGTGACAAGTAGACCTACTCCTGCCTGCATCTACTACAATTACTCCACACATCGACCGCTATCCAGCATGCATCTAGAGTATTAAGTTCATAAGAACAGAGTAACGCTTTAAGTAAGATGACATGATGTAGATGGATAAACTAATGCAATATGATATAAACCCCATCTTGTTATCCTCGATGGCAACAATACAATACATGCCTTGCTGCCCCTGCTGTCACTGGGAAAGGACACCGCAAGATTGAACCCAAAGCTAAGCACTTCTCCCATTGCAAGAAAGATCAATCTAGTAGGCCAAACCAAACTGATAATTCGAAGAGACTTGCAAAGATAACCAATCATACATAAAAGAATTCAGAGAAGATTCAAATATTGTTCATAGATAAACTTGATCATAAACCCACAATTCATCGGTCTCAACAAACACACCGCAAAAGAAGATTACATCGAATAGATCTCCACGAGAATCGTGGAGAACTTTGTATTGAGATCCAAAGAGAGAGAAGAAGCCATCTAGCTAATAACTATGGACCCGAAGGTCTGAGGTAAACTACTCACACATCATCGGAGGGGCTATGGTGTTGATGTAGAAGCCCTCCGTGATCAATGCCCCCTCCGGCAGGACGCCGGAAAAGGCCCCAAGATGGGATCTCACGGGCACAGAAGGTTGCGGCGGTGGAATTAGGTTTTCGTGGATGCCTGTGTTGGTTTGGGGGTACGTAGGTATATATAGGAGGAAGAAGTACGTCGGTGGAGCAACATGGGCCCCACGAGGGTGGAGGGCGCGCCCAGGGGGGTAGGCGCGCCCCCTACCTCATGCCCTCCTGGTTGCTTTCTTGACATAGGGTCCAAGTCCTCTGGATCACGTTCGTTCCAAAATTCACGTTCCCGAAGGTTTCATTCCGTTTGGACTCCGTTTGATATTATTTTTCTGCGAAACTCTAAAATAGGCAAAAAAACAGCAATTTGGGCTAGGCCTTTGGTTAATAGCTTAGTTCCAAAAATAATATAAAAGTGTATAATAAAGCCCTTAAACATCCAAAACAGAATATAATATAGCGTGGAACAATCAAAAATTATAGATACGTTGGAGACGTATCAAGCAGCCGGTGCAACTGTTCAAATGGGCGGTAGGAGAAGCCAAATCCCGGGACCAGTTGCGGCGGCGCCGCTGGGCATCCATCGTAGGCGAGATGAGCTGCCCTCCTTCCCCGCCAGCGATGAAGTGACCTAGTCGGTTGCTGCTGCAGTGAACTTCCAATGCCATGTCGGTTTGCAACCTTGACAATCACTCCATCTATATGTAATGTATTCCTGTGAAAATACTTGGTCATTTGGAAAAAGATGGTAAACTATTTATCACTAGTTTTAGAATGCTTGGTCGTGACAATCAACCGAAGCCACAACCAGAAGTCTCCATCGCATAATACTTTAAGGTCGGTCGCACCAACAGACTGTCGGTCGGACCCGCGTCTCACCGAAGGGACACGCATCGGCTTGGTCTGACATGTACGACCAGTTACATCACTGACTTGTGCGACCGCATTTGAGCAGTGTTGTACTCCCTCTATCTCTGTTTACAAGTCTTGCACGTGTACCTAGGTCGTTAATTTGACTAACTTAATAGCAGGCATACATTACAAAAAATATATCATTACAAACTTCGAATATTCTTTTTTAATGATATATTTTTATGTTAAACAATTTATTTTATATAAGTTACATTGATGACCTAGATACACGTGCAAGCCTTGTAAAGTGAGATGGAGGGAGTACTTGAAATTTATGTTCCACTAAACTCATCGGGAGACGTTTCGGGCCTCGAAACCAAAACCATCAATTAACATTTACCTTCTTCCCATCAGATTCCAAAGTACTAGTGCTACAATTAAGTGCAAGCCTGCTCACACCGACTAGTACATACCAAACCTGAACGTGTTCCCACTATGCAGGTTTTAGTACTAGTGCTAGTAGGTTATAAAAATGGGAACTACCTAACCGAAAATTACTCTACCTTCCTCCTCATAAGTCCTTCTTCTTCGTCCGTCCTTGCCATGGCCGGTATGCAGAGATCTAGGTCGAGAACTACTCGTAACAAGGGATCGGCAAACAAGGCTGCGGAAAAAAAAGGGCTCGCCGCCACGCAGAGACCTCGAAAGATCTCTCACGGGCAGGCGATGGCTCCCAGGAGCGCCCTAGCCGCGGAGGCGAACATGCCGAGCTACGGCGCTGGAGTTGTTATCCCTCGACGGCATGCCCGATCAGCTCAATAAGCACCTCAATAAGTAGAAGGAGTTCATCCACGGCTTGGTGGAGCTACTGAAGGAGAGCCTCGACGACATGCCCGCTGAGCTCAATGAGCAGGGGGAGTTGACCGCCGGCTTGGTGATGCTACTGAAGAACAGCATTGTCTCGAAGAAGAAGGCGACCGGCGAAATCCTGCAACTTCAGGAGGACAAGGCGAAGCTCTGCCACGAGCTCGACCTGCTGAAGGAGGAGAACGCCGGCTGGAAGAAGCTGCATCAGAATAGTAGTTCCTCTATGAAGATGCTGCAGGCCCTCGTCATGGAACATAAGGAGGAGTTGGCGAAGCTCCGCATCGAGCACCCGGCTGCTATCAAGGTACGTAATGCGGCCGTGGAACAGATGATGAAGCCTCGCATCGAGAAATCCCGCGTCATGGACAGAATGAAGAAGATTGCGGAAGAGACGCGGAAGGAGATGGAGGTCGTGGAGGCAATGAAGAAGCAGTTATGACTCCGCGGCCAGCAACCCTTCATGTAGTAGAGAGCAGTGCCCCAGACTTGTGTGTGTGTCTTCCTTCTTTTTTGGGGGTGATAATCTTCCTTCTTCTTTTGCTCATGTGTTTGTTCTTTTGCTTCGGTTGTTTCACCGCACGTGTCACGTTCTCTGCGAGGCATGAATAGAACAATGCTAACAATGAGATGACTAGCATATTAGATCATTTTTTATCGCCATATGGCACTGGGCTGTCGTGTTTCGTGCTCCTCCGTCGTACTGCTCCAGTGGAAAACTTGAGTATGCCGCACGGTTCTTTGCTCCTCCTCAGGTCGTCGGCACATTTATACGAGCAGTCAAATCACAAAGGCCCTCGCCTCTCTTGAAACTGACCAAGCTAGACTGCCCCGCCCTCTAGCCTTTTAAAAAATGTATACTTTTGTACAGTATTAGTATCGATGGATTGCGCCATGGAGCAAAACTAACAAGATGAAATTAAAGAAAAAAGGCGGTCAATATAGAGAGCGCTCGTCGCCAAATTATGCATACAGTACTATTAAAAAAGCTAGTCCATGCTTAAATGGGGTGCTAAATTATATTAAAGAAATTAGCATACCTATTTAATTCTTGGGTTCTTATTATTTATGCCACTAGTTGTGTATCACTAATCAGTTTTGCCATTAGAAGTTACAACAACTCAAAAATAACATCGATCCGTGAGATGCCTGCTCAAAAATGCAATTAGATATCTCAAAAATGTCATCGTTAAGTTAGATGTTTGCTCAAAAATGTCATTAGACATTGTTATTTTCACGTCAAACCCGTTGACCATGTTATATGACAAAAATAAGCCGATTCTCACAATGATAAGTGTGGCCCCGCTTGTCAGGACTAACCAAGCGAATAATTTTACAGGAAAATAAGAACGTTGTTGGGATCAAGTAGGCCCCACACTTTATTTTACTGTAGTGAGATAGAGGGAGAGTTGGCATGTTGGTCCATCGATATTTATGTCATTATAAAATGGCCAAAGAGATTTGAGTCACAATAATGGTGTCCAGCACAACACACCCCTCAAATAAAACTAAGCACCCTAAAATTCTTTGACAACTAAACTGCTGGCTATATGATGTTGGCCATATATATTGTACGTATATAATGTGAAGAAACGAGTGGTAGTACTATACCAACTAAAAGATGAATTGTAAGAAATACTAGTATGTACGTACTGAAGAGTTAAAGTAACGAGAAGGAACATAACATAGTTCTGCTGGGGGTTCAGCACAACACACCCCTCAAAGAAAACTAAGCACACCTGAAATTAAAGTAAGCAACTAATCCAGTAGACACAGCATTAGAACCACCATGAGCAACGACACTGCCATCTTACTCGGACTCCTCGTCCATGTGCTCGACTTCGTCCTTGTCCCTCTTCCTCTTGGGCGATACTTCTTTGCTTGAACCGCACACTTGGCTCTTGCTCTTCATCCAACCCTTGTAGATATTGAAACAAAGGTAGCCATCCATTACAGCATAGTGGATGTGGTCTATATCTAGTACATTCCACTCCCATGCATGATGAAACTTGAAAGGAGGTTTCTTCAGTGTACCATACAAAGGATGAACCATGGCTCCTGCCAGGGTCAGCATTGAAGGCTGATCACGGGAGGGCACCAGCCCTTTCTTCTGGAGGTCGAAGGGGTTGCCTACAATGAGGCCTATCCGATGCAGGACATCCCTGTCGTTCCTAAAGTCTACAGTAACGAATTTGACTCGGCCGTCCTTAAGTAAGTTCTTAAAATCCTGGCACTCTACGTCGGCATGGCATATGTGGTAGACCAAGCATAAGTCATGCACGCAAACCTGGATCACGGCTGGCTTCTTCTTCTCTGCCTCCTTTAGAGTCTTCTCGCTTTGCAGGGCTGTGGTGTACTCAACATCTAGCCCAGCGACCCACTCATACTTTGAGTTTTCGAACATGCGTCTGAAGCGAGCAAAGCATCCTTTCACCGTCGCGGAAGAACAGGTGTAGATGACGTCGAACTCATCACCGGTGATGGTTCTAACCTTGTACTCACCGCCGATCAAGGAGATTTTGGACGCCATGGATTTGGGAGGAGGGTTAGGATTAGTGGAACTGTCGTAATGTGAAAGGACGGGACAACTAGGAGCGAACTGTCGTAATGTTAAAGGACGTCCGAGGACGAGTAGGAGCGAACTACCAGCGGTTTTTGTAAAAATGCTGAGTGGGGTGTGCGAACGGCAGGGTAGTGGCTTGCCTGGTGGATAAATGGATTCATGCATAGTACTATGGGGGCCCAATTGGATGCCATGTCTACTCGACACCCAATTAAATGGCTTTCGATGTCATGTCAAGCGTCGGGAAAATTACAGGTGGTACGAAGCTTTCCATTCTCCCATGATACGGGCTTCCGAGAGCCCATGGCGTGATTCTAGACCTATGGGTGAATATCCTATCCTGGAGGGTTATTCTGCAAATTTTCAGCAACTTAGCATGCGACCGTTCGATCTCAGATCCAAGGGCTGCCAGCAGCCCATATCATGGTCGCGCCTACCATGACCGCCGCCTCGCTCGTGCGGTCGCGCCCTTGGAGATTTAACACGGTGCGTTAGGCTATCTGATGTTGGCATGTCATACATAGTCATCACTTAGTCACTCATACAACAAGGTTGGCTATAAGAGTATTTTTTTTACTTCTCTCTATCTCTTTCTTCATAGAATTTATTGCATTTGCCAAGGAGTGACCTCTTCCAATGAAATGGTAGTCTCAAGTCATTAAAAGCATGCACACCCCACATCTCTTATTGGTTGATATGTCAAGAAACAAGAAACGACATATGCACCGCGCCTAAGTGTTTTGGGATTATTTGGTTTTCGTAAGATGACTTGCACACCTAGACGGAGGGAGTAATTAACTTGCCACATCAGACTTTATGCCTATGTGGTAGGCTTAGCACCTGTACGAGCAAGTACAATAGTGGGCTATAAGCCCGCTTGCATGGCATTTTTGCATATGTGGAGGAAAGAGGCAAGGAAAAAGTGGAGGAGTGGGCTCTCATGCAAGAGCCAGCCTCTACATGGTGGAGCATTGGGAGAGGCACCTATATACCATGGAGGTGGTCAGGAATCGGGAGACTCACGCCGGTCGTAGCGCCGCAGTTGAAATGATAAAATGGCAAGTGAAATCACGGGGCCCCACCTGTCTAGCAGTAACTCGCTGTCAAATCACATAGCCCTACATTTGCAGCAGCCTACTCCGTCATCTTCTCGCGTATCTGTCGAACCGACTAGGCGGAACTGCCCAGCCTACCGCGCGGGAAAAGCCCCGCCCTCAACTTTTGAATAGTACAGTATACTGATATTGTATCCATGGATTGCGCCATGGAGCAAAGCCTCAAGAAAACGGCGGTACACATGTACGAAGTATACAACACGCCCATCGCATCGCGTGGCACCCCAAACGGCCGGCTGGTCTGGCACGCCGCTCTCGAATGGAACGCGTGTCATATTGTGTTTGCACACACATGTGGGACCGCAATCGAGAACCGACCATAGGCACACTCCCTGGCCCCGCAAGTCGGGTGAGTTAATAGAAGAGAGAGACGAGCGATAGTACTAGAGAAGTGTTGTACACACGTTGGTGCATGGACGATCCCTGCATGACACGGAAGATCAGTTCGTCCATGCATGTGACCAGACTCCAGCAGACACGCCTGGATTGGCTATCATCTACATATCGTGCAGGCCGTGTTGTACAAGGTTGTAGTTTTGATGATAAATCTAAAAAAAGGTTTCTTGTC
Source organism: Aegilops tauschii subsp. strangulata (assembly GCF_002575655.3). Classification (NCBI taxonomy): domain Eukaryota; kingdom Viridiplantae; phylum Streptophyta; class Magnoliopsida; order Poales; family Poaceae; genus Aegilops; species Aegilops tauschii. The sequence continues at coordinate 527,860,225 of NC_053041.3, forward strand.
ATCTCGCAATATTAGGTGTCGTGTGCTTCGGATCACTGTGAGGGTTAAACAGCGACAACTGAGTTCCTCCAAGGCGCTGGTCATCGGGGGCACATGCACGAAGACTACTCAGCTGCCATCTAGGTCAAGCCGGCTATGTTTAATTAGTACATCTATCGACGGACCCCTTTTCTACGAGTTTATCTTTAATTTGAGCTTTGATCCTCGTCTAGTTTGTCCGTCGGGATTCATGTTGTCTCCTTTGGACAGTGAGGTAATGGTTTCTTGTCATGTGGCATTTTTTCGTGTTATATGTATAATCCGGTGCTTCAGATCAAAATGACGACAACTGCGCCTCCGGGGCACATGCATGAAGACTTCTCAACAGTCATTAATGAGGTCAAGCCAGCTCCGGTAGACAAAAGAAAACTAGTACTCCACTATATAGGCAGGAGCCTCCGTGCTTGCTTGCTAGTGTTGCTCTCTCCACACTGTCTCGTCCTCTCCAGATCTAAACACGACAGCGGTGGCCACACTCTCTCTCTCTCTCTCTGCTCACCGCTGGTCACAGATCCAGGCGGATCCTCTCCGCCAGGGAAGGTGAGAAGGTGCAACGTTCACGCGGTCGTCCTCGGCGACGGCTCTTACCCACTGTCGGCGCGTTCCGATCAGCATGCTTTGCCGTTCTCTCCCAGGCACCGCTGGCTAGGGAGGGCCTCCGACCCCTTGTTCCTTGCTGCCGTAGTGTGGGCAGATCCGGCCTCCCGCCGCCCACCTAGCGACATCCCGGCGACCCTCAGGTATAACTTCCTTTGAAACCGGCCTTGCTCTACTTCTCGAGCTCCTGACGTCGCTGCATTTGTATCTTTTACTATTTCCCAGGCCCCCTCGTAGATAGGATCGATCGGTTGTTTGAAAGCCACCTAAATTTTGACTGTTAAGAGGTAAAAGTAGTTCATGCACTCGAATCTAGTACTACTTGGTTCAAACAAGGAAGAAAGGGGTGGGGGTGGGGGAAGATCTGTTACCTGAATCTAGGACTTGGTCGAAAGAGGAAATAATGGGGGCGAAAAGTAGCAGAGACTGGCTATCCAACTGGTCCCTTGGTCTAATAGGGAAATAAAGGGAAACGCATTACAAACTCAATATAAACCCGATCTATTGGTTGAAAAGGGAAAGAAAGTGGGGACTGGGGGACAAGTCAACAGAGTAAGTCCAGCACTAGATTTGCTAGCCTCACACAGTATAAGGTGGCTATACCGAACAAAAATGGGACCAACCCAGATATCCTGTTCTGATGTTTGTTGCCCCGACCCACTCTTATGTAATGCCACTGGTAAAATGTAGCAGTCGCACTGTTAAAAGTAAGGACACGTTAAACCAATGTTGTTTTCAATGTAATGCCTCCAGTAATATAAATCAATGGCACTTTTTTTCATGTCCTGCTAAATTTCCCATTAAGATAAGTTGCTTCTTTTCGTTAGAAATGCTACTGTCCTGGTCCGCCTACTCTCCCGTGCCCAAATACCGACTCTGTAGCAGCTGTTAATGTAATGTTGCTGGTAAAATGAAGCAATGACACCATTAAAGTATATGTCGTATTTAACGGTTGTCATAGTTAATCCTAATGCCCACACTAATATCTAGCAATGCTTCTGCTTTAGAAATCGCTACTGTCCTTGTAGGATTGCCATTCAGATAAAACATGCTTCTTTTCATTTGATGTATGTTTCATCACTTGTTGGTCACCCTCCTTTCCACCTTTTTTGTGCAACCAGAGACATACATTTCATGCTTGATCTTAGTTGAACTGCACAAATGCTATCCAAATTATAGTTGAACATTCCAGGAGCTTCACAACCAACCTTGATGTTGCTCAATTTTATTGCAACTAATGAAGAAGAAGCTCCGTGGGTTTCGTTTTCTGATGGAAATGGAACCGAGGTTGAAGCCCTTTTCATAAAAAAAATGAAGAAGAAGCTGCTAGCTCATGGGACATTGCTTCATTTTAGGTGAACTGCACCAAAAGGTCCCATGAATTGAATCATCTGTGTTGGTGACTGGTGTCATACCTTCTACGATGGCGTTGACTACAGATATGGTTCCCATCACGAGGTATGTGGATTTTTGGTCTGACCATTTGCCAAAGATCCTGCATGTTGAGTTTGCTCTTGTGCTACTGTTTTGGCACTGCCATGATAAATCAGCAATGTTATTATTTTGCACCTTAATCTAGTGGCACTATTAATTTGAGGCAATGTTTTGGCACCGCTAGTGCCATAGATTTTTTATATATGTCGAAAGAGGGGGTTTCCTCTGATTTCATTAAAGAAACCCTACCATAGAGAACAATTATCCGGCAACATCTCAGTGTAAACGGGTAGTTATGCAACTACTACTAGACCGGACTGGGTACTAGCAGGAGACAAGTTCGCCACATAAGCTAGGCAGGTAGGGGGACGCAGCACCAGCTCGACCAAGTTTGGATTACAACCCAAATGGTACCACCGAAAATCAGGGGGGAAGATAGAGCCAGCTTCAGCATCCCAGTCTAAGCACCCCCGGCCTCCATCCTTGCGATGCACGGTACACCTCGTTTGCCACCTGCTCGATCCTAGTGCCACTGGTAAAATGAAGTAATAATACAATTAAAATAGAGTGAGTGTCCTCTCTATCATTTCATTTCCAATAGATAAAGAAAGTGCTTCTCTTTGTTAGTATATGTTTCATCAACTAGTCCCATTGTTAATGTTTAAGCGTTTTTGCAAACTGGGGTGCTTAATTTTAATTGATCTGCACAAAAATAGAGATTGGAATGTCTCAAGGCCCCTCCTTGTACTACCACTGTACACTGATGTTCATCACTGGCAGAAGGTGTATCGAGGAGACTTGGGTCAATTTCCAGTATGAGGCATACCGTATGAGGCGTCGCAGGGCCCATCTCGCCCTCGCAGCATGGCATACTATGATACTATCGCATTATTTTCTTATATTTATTAGTGTATGTCTCATCAACTAGAGCCACTATAATGTAATCATGCTTTTTCATTATCTGTGCAAACAGGGTTATTCAGCTGCATTTTGGTGGAACTGCACAAATGTACGGATGGAACCGGCATATATGCAGAGTGTGAGGTGCCAAGTAAAAATTACCGACACCAACCCTGCTCCATCTAAGCATTGGCATCCACCACCACCAGTGGCATGTGTGGCGCTCACTGTGGACGGATCTTTCTCGGCAACAAATCCTCTAACCAAATACTAGTAGCTTAGACTTCAAAAAAGATACTAGTAGCTTATATTGGCAGTTTTCTACGGAGTACTCTTTTCTGAAAGAAGCACCAATCTATTTTTCTTTATTTGTACACAGTGTCACAACTTTGACCCAAAGGTCCAGAGCTATTTTAGGGTGATTGGCGTAGTACTCGGAGACTGATTGTAAGCATGATTTTTATTAGCTATCACACTGATTGTAAGCATGAGCAGATGGAAGATTAGGTTAGTGCGAAGCTTACCTTAAACCCTACCGACGCCGTTGAAACAAGGCGAGCATTGAGGGAACCGTGGAGAATGGCGGGGAAGCAACGTCGCGCCATCCGGCCTCCTCTTGCGGTGGTAGAATGAATACTCATGTGGCTCCAGCTGGCTCTGCACCCTCACGAATGGCATGCCGTACTCGGTCGATTCGTTATCCTCTGGGTGCTCGACCTTAGACCTGTACGCCCACCACCTCCGCCTGACTTTCACCTCAGGCGAATCTGTCTGCTCCATCGCCCAGCGGAGATACTCGATGAACTCGAAGGACTGCGGCGTGACTGCCGCCGAGGAGTACATCGCCGCCGTCTCGCTCTTTCACATACATTGCCACATGGCCCTCACCATCCTCGAAATCTCCCACTCATTGTCAAACCAAGTAAGGATCTCCTTCAACCTGGCTAACTTTGCCTGGTCGCCACCGGCAATCTGCCTGAGTCGCTGCTGCATCCTCTGTATAGATGTCCTTCTGAGTGGTCCAGTGCTAGCTTTGGAAGATGGGAGGAGAGACGATGGTCTTGCAATAGAGAAGAGGGAGAGGTGAGACGGTGGTTTTGGAATGGTGATGATGAAGAGGAGAGGGGTGGTTTTGCAATGGAGAAGAGGGAGAGGCAAGACGGTGGTTTTGGAATAGAGATGATGGAGAGGAGAGGTTTCCCTGCCTTTCGGTCGCTGACAGGTGGGCCCCGCACTTGGTGGGACCCATGTGTCAGTGTCTCAATGGCAGGATGGACTACGTCAGGGGATCCTCGTCCGAGGAGAGAGGAGGTGGTTTTGCAATGGAGAATAGGGAGAGGCGAGGCGGTGGTTTTGGAATGGAGATGATGGAGAGGAGAGGAGGTGGTTTTGCAATGGAGAAGAGGGAGAGGAGCGTGCGGCAGCGATCTAGGATTGGACGAGAGGGCCGGCGCGCTGTGACTGGATCAAAATCAAAATCAATTTACCTTTCAATTAAGAAAGCGACCCCACATTAACTAGTCCCCCTTTTATTCTGGGTCATAATTGACCATGATTTTCACAAATAAAATATATGTTATACGTTGCAAAAATAATATAATTTGAAGTACATTCAGATACGAACCAAACGATAGAATTTTTGGTGACATGCATTCACATTTTGCTTGTCAAATATAGTACGTGGTCAAACTTTGACCCAAAATACGCAAAACAAAAAAATACTTCCAAGACCAGCGCCGCTCCTCTCCTCTTAAACCACCGCCGCTCCTCTCCTGTTCCAATCTAAATCCACCCCCGCTCCTCTCCTCTTCCATTTCAAAACCACCGCCCCTCCTCTCATGTTCCAATCCAAAACCAGCGTCGCTCCTCTCCCGTTCTAATAAAAAACCAGAGCTGCTCCTCTCCTCTTCCATTCAAAAACCACCGCCGGCGAGTGAAGGTGTTGTGGAGAAGTAGATCGATGGAGGAGTACAACCGATACGTGAGGATCGCAGACGGCGACCCTGTGAAGCCAGCTAGGATGTTGGAGATACAGTCTTGGTTTGACAACAAGGACCAACTAGCGGCGACGGCGACATCCAAGGCCAAATATCTGCAACAGAGCGAAAAGGCTGGGGCTGCCAGAGAGGCGCAGCGAGGGACGGCGCCGTCCAGCACCGCCCACACCACCAGAAGCCTACGCGTGGCCGTCTTCTTCCCCGTGCGTGCTGCAGCACAATCGCCGTGGCCTGAGAGGCACAGAGCGCGCTCTCTGCCGCCGACGAGCCCGTGAGGCCGTTCCGTCGAAGACTTCGAGTATCGCCCAAGTCTGGCCAAGTTTAGCTACGGGATGAAGCCAGTGATCCAATCCGCAGCTGCCCCGACCCCTAAAACCCCGTTCGACCACTGCCTCGCCGTAATCATCACCGGAGTTATCCCGTTCTCGGCAACCGCCTCGGACCGGCTATAAAAAGGAGCCTCGAGCTCGCCTTCGACCCAGCACCACTCGTACATCTCACCAGAGCCACGCCTAGCTACTAGGGGGACCTCGGGGAGGCCTTCTTCCCCGACTCTGGCCGCCCCAATCCGCTTCGGGCTCCGGCATGATTCCCTCTGGTGAGACCACCCCCGCCTCCCATACCGTGCCAGTCGCCTCCTAGTACACCTACTCCTCTAACCCGAGCCTCAATTTGACGATTGCAGCCCTCCCCGGCGAGATCCACCACCGCCCAAACCACCGTCCGCCGGAGTGGAGGCCGCCGTCGACGTGGTGCTCGCCGACGACCAACTCCACCACCCACAGGTGCGGGAGAGCACCGTGAGTCCGTGGGTACCATCCACTCCCCCTACCTCGTCGTGGATCGCCGCCGGCGACCACCGCGGCCCTCGGGCGCCGGGGGCTCTGTTTTGATTTTTAAACCTGACGGGTGGGACCCCCTCGTCAGCCTATCTCTCTTATTCGAACAGTTTTCTGAAAGCGCCTTCGGGCAAAGTACGTCTTCCGTTTTTATAAACTAGCCCCTGGAAATTTTCTATTTCATCACAGATTAGTCCCTGGACTAAAACCTTTATAACTTTTAAACAAAAGATGATTTTGAGTTGATTTTTTTTTCTGTCACCTTTGTTTTTCTGTCTAGTTTTTTATCATGTTTATTTGAAAAATATTTGAAACAACTTTTATGCACACTCGGTATTTACGTTAGGATGCGATTTCTTTATACCGTAGATACCGGAGGAGGTGACGGAACCGCGAACTTCGCCGAGCTAGACTCCGACTACTCCGAACCAGGCAAGCATGTTTGAACCTTTGATATGATGAGTGTTTTGCATGTTTGCTTGAATAGTTAGTGCATGGCATGTTTATATGAGCATCAGTGAGTGTTATATTGCATGCAAGGCAACTACCAGTATGCTTCGAAACTTGATGTGATCATTTGATGGGAGATAACATGATCATGTAGTGACATGAAAGGTGGTAAGATGGTATTGTTGAAGCATGCCAGTCTTATGTCAACCGTTAAACTCCAGTGTTAACGTGGATCAAGCCACGTTACCGTCCGTCCCCTTTTCGTGCTGCCACATGTTTTCTGCAAAGAATACGGTTTAGTAAGTTGCAAATCTCTTTCCTCGTACACACCAAATAGAGGGACCGTGATGAGGGTTCCATGGCCCTGGATTAAAGCCCGTCATCCGGTCAGGGGCATGGGTGTTTCCGGTTGGGACCGAGAGGGGGGAACCCCTTAGAGCGCGCGATATAAATTTGATCCCATGCTACACGAGGTTGTAGCCTCCCCGTCTTAAGGTTTTTCTTGAACGTTGCCTAGGGTGATTCCTGGCAGCGGAATGTGGAATGGGTGTGTACTGGTTAGATGTGTTTCTCCTAAAATACCGTAAACGGAACTAGTCCTTTGTGACTACTGAAATCCGTTGGCTGTGGTTAAAAAGTACAAACTCTGCAGAGTCAAAACCCATCCGAGTAACCGTGTCCATGGTCAAGGATCTTGGTCAACATATCCATATCAGTATCAGTATCAGTCTCAACGTCCGTCTCAGCGTCAGTCTCTGTGTCAGTCTCAGTGAAAATCCCCGGTGAGCAAACATGAGTGGTAAACCAGGTTGAATGTTATTCATGTGGATGGACTGACCAGTTTATTATTACGTACATGAGTATTTCCTTGAGATGATTTAAATTCATGAGCTACTTGAATTCGAATAATGAAATATAAGCCCTTTATGTGATGTCGCTCAGACGTCCAACTGTGGCACTCTGGCTATTTACTTTTAATATAAGCCCATTATGTGATGTCACTCAGACGTCCGACTGTGGCACTCTTGCTATTTACTTTTGATATAAGCCCTTTATGTGATGTCGCTCAGACGTCCGACTGTGGCACTCTTGTTATTTACTTTTGATATAAGCCCTTTATGTGATGTCGCTCAGACGTCCGACTGTGGCACTCTTGTTATTTACTTTTGATATAAGCCCTTTATGTGATGTCGCTTAGACGTCCGACTGTGGCACGCACTATCGTTTATATTTCAATATGAGCCCTTTATGTGGTGTCGCTCTGACGCCCGACTGCGGCATTGTTAATTTATTTTTACCTTTCGAGGCGTCGCTTCAGACACCCGATCGGTCTGCAGCTATTTTATTGGGATTTTGGGAGGACTACCGCCTGACTTCCTTTTTTATTTATCATGCAGTGCAATTTATTATCTGAGTGCGCATTACTAATTTGCTCATGTGCATCATGCTTGCATTTGTTATATCTTATGTCCAAACTGTCTTGCGAGTACTTTCAAAGTACTCACCTGGCTTGTTGATTTGGCCAGATGTTGACGAAGGCGATCTTATGGATGAAGAGTTCGATAGCAAGTCCGACGCCTAGAGGAGTCCCAGTCAGTCCCGTGCGATCCTGGAATTGGTCACTTGTATTATATACGCTTCCGCCACCCAGAATAAAAGTCATCGAGCCTCACTCCGACGCTCGATGAGTTGTAAGATTTAGGAGTCATGTCACCCACTTCACTGTGACCTATCCACCACCACTTTTATTACGAGTCAGTAGTTATGCCACCATACTCCTTGTTTCATATCCGCCCTTATGTATTATATCGGCATGCTTGCAATAAATTGTTGAGCAACCTCAGCTCAACCTTGTATAATATTTAGTACTTCTGGATTTCTGTATCAAGGATTTGTCCACCAGTAAGAAGGATTCTTCTATACTGGTCCGATATAAGGGTCGGTTTCTCAATAAATGTTTTATTAGAAAACCGGTCCTGACAACCTTGGTATCAGAGCCAGGCTGACTGTAGGAAGCCACTAGGTGCGATCGCTAATCGGTTATTAGCGTCTTCAGTGCTTTTTCAACATTTTGCAAATGTAGCAATTTTCTGTTGGTCATCATAAATTTATGATTTGACTATTCAGAATTTTTGTCTACCTTTGTAGATGGCTGGCAGCGACTGCGAATCTCAGGTGTTCGCCAATGTACCTGAGGGGTTTATCAAGCTTCTCGTCTCCATCACCAAGCTCGCGATCGGGCCATCGACTCGTCCAGAGTTCACACTCTACCAGCACAAGATCAGCGACAGCGTGTCTATGCACCAGGCCGCGGTGCAATTCAAGGGAGGACGTTCTGCGTCTCGCCACTTCCGTTTTGTGGGAAGGGCCATGCCTACGGAGAGGCATGCCATGCAGATGGCTGCCCGTGAGGCGATAGCTCGTCTCCGGGATGCTCTTCCTACGATGAAGACTCGTCGCTACCGCTACCTCCCATGCCATGTGCCATATACTTGTCACTATGCATTTGCTTTCCCTAGGGGAGAGAGAGATGAGGCTATTGAGATGCTTGTTGAGGATCTCAAAGCTCTTGAGGCAGCTTTTGATAACCTCGTGGACGACCTTGTGGCGGCCCGTATGGACTCAGTTCAGGGCTGTTCCGCCAACAGGAGGGAGCTTCTCCACACGGCACCACCACTGACTTACATCTCGTCCTCAGCATCCTATGCACCTGCCATTTTAGCCACCGCTCGCCGCCTGCCTACCACTGAGGAGTTTGACCAAGTCATTGCTCCTACTCCAATCAGAGCTGCACCACCTGCCGCACCCGCACCAACTCCTCAACGCAGTACTTCGCGCCTGGAGCCTATTAGTGAGGAGGAGGTTGAGTCTCCTGCACCACTGGGTCTTACCCTCGGCAGGCCGAGGGAAGTTTTCACCATCTCCGACTAAGTGCGCCTAGCAGCCGTGCGATGTGCCAGCTTGTATGATATGTGTATATGTACATAGGTTTGGTGAGAAGTAGTTTGTGTGCGCATCATGTAGGAACTCGGAGAAGTGCACTAGCCTAAATAACATGTCAGGAATGTGTACGCACATCCTGAGTGATGTATTGTTTAAATACGACCCGCGTGTAAGATATGTACTGAGCAGTCCTTCTCCATGCGCAATCAAGTATTTTTCTTGAAAAATCTTGGAGTTTTTAAAAAATTCCGCCTTTGCAAAATTATTCATTTTGCCACTCGGTTTTTCTCATGAGTTTTGCAAAAATACCCCAGAGTGGAAAATGCCTCGTCCCTGGACTCGTTACATGCCAAGTCCGCCGGAAGAAAATTGTGGTACCCAGACAAGCAACAACTTCACACAGGGGCAGTCAAGTCAGCAAGGCAGTGAAGCGGCATTTTCTCAAGTATGCCGCCTTTATGAGCAAAGCCAGCAGCAGCATCAAGAAATGATGAACCATGTTATCAATATGGGAAATCACCGTGAACCATACCAGCAGCATTCCAAATTGTCTGAACTACAAAAGACACGTCCCCCAACGTTCGCTCACACTGATAGACCGCTTGAGGCCGATGATTGGCTTCGAGACATTGAAAGGGAAATTAATTATTGCACAATGTTCGGACCGTGAGAAGGTACTTTATGCACCTCACTACCTCACTGGAGCAGCTGCATCATGGTGGGAAATTTTCTACACATGCACCCCAATGAAAATAACATCACCTGGGAAGAATTTAAAGAAGGTTTTCGTGGGGCGCACATTCCCAAAAGCATTATGAAGATCAAGAAAAGGGAGTTTGATGACCTCAAGCAGAGAAGCATGACAGTGACTGAGTACAATAGTCAGTTTACTCAATTATCTCGTTATGCCAACGAAGAGCATATGACTGAAAATAAAAAGATGGAGAAATTTTTGGACGGTCTGACGCCAGCACTTAAATGCCAGTTGGTCGTACACACCTTTCCAGATTTCAAAACACTTGTGGACAAGGCTATTACATTGGAAAATGAGCGCCGCAGCTTGGAGGATATTCGCAAGCGCAAAAGGGACAAGACTACACATGCTCGTAACAACCGGAACAAGACTGACTTTCAGAAAAATGGAGCGAACAAATCCACGACCAATGTTCCAAGCCCAACTGTCGTGGAATTGTCACGGCAGATGTCCTCGAGCTAGGACTTAGTCGTGGAGCCATCGCAACTAGGAAGCTTGAAGGGGTTAATGTGGGACAAGGAACACGAGCGTTTATACTGGTTCGGCCCCTTACGGTGAAGGTAAAAGCCTACGTCCAGTTGAGATGGTATTGATTAGGGTTACGATCACCAGGGAGTTAAACTTGCTATGCCCGGCTCTCGGTCAGATTGTTCTTGTCCCTTTATATAGGGAGGAAAACACCCAGCAGCCCTTAGAGTCCCGGCCGGCTCATAAGAGTGTCCGTCTCGGACTCTCAACTATACTTGCCTTATGCTACAAGTTTAACCATAATAATGATTGTAACTACGGGCTTTAAGCCGTATCCGGGTCTTAGCCCATCTCTGGCCCATCGTCTTCAAGCTTGGCTCCGGGCTTCTGGCAACGACCATATGAGTAACCCGGCCCCTCCTGGCGGGTGACTCTAAGGTCTATATCCTCAACATTAGGCCCCAGATTGATTTGAGCCGGCTCATGTCAATCTTCAACGCTTCTGACAGAAAAAATCTCCGGCTTACCATTCATGTGAAGGCCATAACCCGGAGTGACGTCATCCTCTGGACTCCGGATAATCCGCCGTGACGTCATCCTCCATTAAGTCCGTTTTTTACTCCGCCAGATCCGCAACGGATCTTTGCTTTTACTGTCATTCCGAAAATCGAGGCGTCGTTGGGGGGGAGATAACCACGTCGTGGTCTCCTTGAATCTCGCGCCCACTTATGACCTTTCCTTATAAATAGGCCGGCCCGACAGGCTCTTCTCACGCTTCCTTCTTCCTCCTCGCGCCGCTGCCTTTCTCACTGAGCTCGCACTCCGCCGCCGCCGTCTCGCCTCCGGTCTTCGTCAACCTTGGCCGCTGCATCACCCTGACTCGGACCAGATAAACGGCGGCGACTCCCGCACCTCTTCAGCTCCGGTAAGTTCTCCCCACCCCGTAGAGTAGATCTGCAGTAGGGTTCGCCGTGTTCTTCGTGTTCATCGCCATTGCCACAAGCTTCGGTAGTTCTCGTAGTCACTGCCCTTGTTTGATCGTTAGCCTTGTATACAACTAGTGCGGCAGTTGTTTAGGCCTCATTTCAAATGCCGGTAGATCTCTTTCCATTGTACAGATGCTTTGTTCGAGCTCAAGAACATCCGCTCGTCTGTTTCTAGGTCTAGAAAATTTTCATTTCACCCGACCATTTTGATCCAAAAAAGTTACTGCAACATGTGAAACCTGTTTTACCACACTTAGTAAAAACTGCAACCATTGAATCTTGGCGGCTTACGATTCCGGGTTAAAGAACCCACGCGCTGTAGAATCCTCCGGTTTAAAGAAAACCATGCTTCGTAGAATCCTCCGGCTTAACTGTAGTAAGGCCGTAGATAACCAACTTAATCTGAATGCCCCTGCGGCTTAAATAACCCACTGTACCTGAATATGTATCATTAGTCCCCTTCATAAGCCGCCACCTTAGTTTTGAACTGTAGATCTCCGGCTTATAATTAACCCGGACATTTTTCCTTTTTGTCATAGACCACCAACTTTCACCATGCCTCCCAAGGCTCCCATCACTTGCAACTGGATGAGGTCCAACGTCACCAACGAGACCCTAGCCAATTTTGTTAAGTCCGGATATTTGCCTAAGAAGGAAATCATGTCCTACCGTGCCCCTGACCCGTCAGAAGAGAGACCACAGCCAAGGGACGGGGAGGTAGTGATCTTCGCAGATCATATGAGCCGGGGCTTCGCACCGCCCGGCTCAAAGCTTTTTAGAGATGTGCTCAACTTCTTCGACTTGCGGCCTCAAGATATAGGACCCAACTCCGTATCCAACATCTGCAATTTTCAAGTCTTCTGCGAAGTTTACCTTGGAGAAGAGCCAAATCTGCTGCTCTTCAGAGAGCTGTTTTACTTAAACCGCCAGAATGAGTGTGCCAATGGGCCAAGTCTGGAGTTAGGTGGCATTTCCATCCAGCGGCGTAGGGATTGTCTGTTCCCTTATGCAGAGCCGCCGAGCCACCCCAAGGACTGGAACATCACTTGGTTCTACTGCCAAGACACGTCTCCGGCTGACGAAAGCCCGCTGCCCGGCTTTCGCCCAACACGCCTAGAGCCGACTCACCCACTGTCGGACAAGCTGACTCCAGCGGAGCGCCAGCCTCTGCTTCCTACTATCAATAAAATCAAGGCCCTCCTGGGCAACGGTCTGAACGGAATCGACCTGGTCCGGGTCTGGATCTCATGGCGGGTGATCCCATTGAGCCGCCGCCCCGGCTTAATGTGTGAGTACACCGGGCGAAAGGATGACCCTCAGAGGCACAGCTGCAATGATCTTCCAGAAGACGTTGCAGAGGAGGAGACCAAGGCTCTTTTAAACGAGAGCCTGGCAGACTGCGGAAGGACCGGGTTAGCCCCCTTCTGCAAGACCAATCCAGCCCCAGCGGTAAGCCGCTGACTTTAACTTTTTATCTTCATCGGCATATAACCTTCATCTAAACCTATTTTAAGAATTCCTCATTGTATTTTTCAGGCTGATGATAAGTTCTGGCGGGTCAAGTATGACCATGAGGCGGCCAAGAAGGCCAGGAAGGCGAAGAAAGCCGCCAAGAAAGCCGCCCCTCGCAAAAAAGGAAGCAGACCTACTGCTTCGGAGCTGATGCAATTCAGCGACAGCTCCGAGTCAGAGGTAACCCTTAAGCCTTTAAATTCTTGCTGTATTTGTTGTTTGTTGCTGTCCGCCTTATCAACACTTGCTCATTGACAGGATGACACCGGCGCCAGTAACCCGGTGGTTGAAGAGGTAACATCACTTTCCTCCGACTCGGAGCCCTTGCCACAGCTGAAAGCCCGAAGGGTAACCCGGAAAGTAAGCTTTTCACATCCTTTAGCTCACCAAGACCCTCAATTTCTTTTGAAGCGACAGGTTCACGAAAGCCGGCGTCACACCCGGACCAACAAGGACACCGATCTTTCCGCCGGGTTACCCGACGCAACAAGGAAGTATCGAACTGAGGTTTTTTCTCACTTGTACCCTTTTCATCCGTTGGCGGGTGTTATCCGTCAGCCACTCAATTCTTCTGACTCCAATTATCAGGAGACCTCCCCTTCTTCGGGCGACTCTATGCAGTCGAGTCTTCCGACTTTCAAGACCGCGCCCGGGTAATGACAACCATCTCGCATTATACTTGTCTGTACTTACTCTCTTTGTGCTGAATGTTTCTGTCCTTTCAGCGCCCAGGCAAAGCTCACCAAAAGAGCGAAGAAGACCAGGTCAGCCGGAGTGCCGGACTTACCTGAACCGGAGGTGAGGGCTCAAGAGCCGCCAGCTGCCTCCGCCCCCGAAGCCACCCCTCCAATGGACACGGCACCTGAAGCCACTGCCCCAACTACCAAGGCAACAACCGAAGCTTCGGTTAACCCGGAGGCCTCCGACACAGCTCCGCCAGCAGACGACCCGGACGTGGTAATCACCCGGACGGAGTTCGTTGAGCCGGGGAGACCGACCGTGTTGGCCAAATGCTCCGCGAAGGGGGAGTTGCTGCAGCCCCACCGGGTGAACCTGGACCTCTCCGACTACACCAACTTGAGCATTGGAGAGCTCGTCTCTGGCTATATCAGCCAGGTGCACAAGAGCCGGGACACGGAGGTCGCCATGGTAAACCAGATCCAACAAAAATCTGAGGTATCCTTCTGCTGTCTTCTTACTTACTGCATAGTTACCTTTGCCATTCTAGCCCCCAAGTCGACGACTTATGATTTGAATATGTTGTAGACTTAGGTTCCGGCTTACTCAATTGAGCCGGCTGTATGTAGATAGATACGTTCAATATGCATTAGCCCCCAAGTGCCAAGTGTCTTTGCTTGGAAAGCACTTGGGACTTATATAATGACTGTTAACAACCCGGATCTGTTCAGGCTGTTGGCAAGAAGCTAGAGTCCGACCTTGCGGATCTCAAGAGCCGGCTGAAGATGCAGGAGATGGAGACCCGGAAGGCAGACGCCAAGTTTGTCTCCAGCATCGCCGCTCAAGAGAAGCTGAAGACCGAATTTGATGCTGAGCGGAAGGCCTGGGCTGAAGAGAACGCCGCACTGGTGACCCGGGCAGAACAGGCGGAGAAGACTCTAGCTGAGAAGACCGCCGAGCTCTCCGGCCTAAAGCGCCAGGTTTCCCAAATGGTGGCCGCCATCTTCGGTAAGTCGCTTCACCGGCTTTCATCAATGTTGGAATGTTTATATCTCATTGTTCATCCTTGCCGCCGGCTTATCTGATTCTGTTAAACAGGTCCCAGAAGTGCCAACCTCAACCAGAGCATGGTCACCAAGTTAAAGGCCGTGTATACCCTGGTGGAACAGCTCTACACCGGGTCACAGCGTGCCTTAGCTGTGGTGGCCCTATCCAACGAGGTGCCCACTCACCTGGCCGAAGTCCTGCGCCGGCTCGCCGTTCTGCCTCAGCAGATCCAAGAGCTGCGACGGGCCTCTGCGAGAGCCGGAGCAATCGCCGCGCTGAGCCGGGCCAAGGCATTCCTACCGGATCTAGACCCGGCAGACATCGCCCTGGGTTACCCAAGCCTGAAGGAAGACGGCTCAGCATTCGACCAGAAGGATTTCGCAGCCTGCGTGAAGGCGGTACGCCCGGTGGCCACCCTTATCGGGAACGACACGGATCTGACCAAGTACCAGCCGGGTTATGACGCGGAGAATCAGAGGATTCCAACCCCTCGCTATGAGGCCCTCAACCTGATCCCGCCGGCTCGTCAGCACACCTTCGCCCCGGAGATTGACCCGGCCGGGTTAATTGACGAGGAAGCCCAGTTCGAGGCTCTCAGCGGCATCGACTGGAAATCCTCAACCTTCCAGGTCTTGGGATCAGCCGGAGGAGAAGACAGGAACGAGCCGGAGACTTCCACCCAGCGGGCATCGTAACTCGGCTGTCGGTTTACCAAACAATGCTCCACCCTTGTTAGATTTGATGAATGTTGTAATAAAGTAGGTGCAACAGTCTATCTCTGCCGTGCCATCGTGCACGTACTGAATGCCAAGGTCTTTTGAAGTTGTCTCTTTAATATTTCTCCGGGTCATAATCATCCCTTTGTTTTTCTCAACCTCAAAGAGGTACCTTTAAGTATCCTGCATAGAAAGGCAAATCACAAGTCTCAAGGCAGCTTACCACCCTGAGAATCAGGTGTCTTGGATAGATAACCCGGAATATGAATCAAAAGAGACTGGTCCTCAATTATCTTCTTGACACAGTCGTAACAACACACTTAGCGGCATGTAAGCATACTTCCGGTTTATATAACCCGGGTAACAAGGTTGGTAACTTAACTCCGATTTACCTGTCGTAATGACACCCATGGCGTTCAACGAACACTGTAAACCAAAGTTAAGCCGGTAAAGTGAGACCCGGCCGTACACACCTTGACATAATCAAAGAAAACTTGTGATAAGCAGAGGAACTTTAGGGGCTTCCGGTTCGAATACGACCAGAGACCCGGCCCAAAGGGGTTAAGCCAAGATTCGGATACGATCATATAGCCCCCAGTGGGTGTGGCGATGCCAATCAAGAGGGTACCGACAGCTATGTTCTCTTTGGTTCGAATACGACCCATGTTTGAACAGGAAGCCCCCAAGTGATTTCAAGAATTGTTTAACGACGCTGATTCGAATACGATCCACGTCGGTTCTCAGAGGGGTTAAACTATGATTCAAATATGACCAAAGATAACCTCCCAATGAGCTCGGCACTTTGCCAATCAAGTGGGTATCGACAGCTATGTTCTCTTTGGTTCGAATACGACCCATGTTTGAACAGGAAGCCCCCAAGTGATTTTACTGCTTACGGCTAAATTCGAATACGATCATAAGCCGGATCCTCCTTGAAATCATCATGTAATCTTGCAATAAGAACAACACGTGTATATTTGGAGGATAAAAAAGGATAGAGGTCCTGCTTTATTGCTTATCATAATATATACATGGCTGAGAGAAGTATGTACACCACGAGAGCCGGTGGCTCAAGTGTAGTAAGGCCGAAGCTGAGCTATGTTCCACGGCCGACGGGTCTCTTCCTCCGACTTACGTGAATCTTTGTGCTCCCGAATGTCAATGAGGTAATATGACCCGTTGTGCAAGTTCTTGCTGACCACAAAGGGCCCTTCCCAAGGTGGGGATAACTTGTGTGCATCTGTTTGGTCCTGGATGAGCCGGAGCACAAGGTCGCCTTCCTGGAAGACCCGGGATTTGACCCGGCGGCTATGATAACGGTGTAGGTCTTGTTGATAAATCGCTGAACGGGCTGCTGCCACATCACGTTGTTCGTCCAACAAATCAAGAGCATCTTGACGCGCCTGCTCATTATCCGTCTCAACGCAAGCCGCCATGCGAGGTGAGTCGTGACGGATGTCACTAGGAAGGACTGCTTCTGCTCCACAAACCATGAAGAAAGGCGTGAAGCCTGTAGACCTGTTAGGAGTAGTGTTGATACTCCATAAGACGGAGGGCAACTCCTCCACCCAACAACCCGGCGTTCGTTGCAAAGGGACCAAAAGCCGGGGCTTGATGCCCTTCAGAATCTCCTGGTTAGCTCTCTCAGCTTGTCCATTGGATTGAGGATGAGCCACTGAGGAAACATCAAGTCGGATATGCTCTCGTTGACAAAACTCTTCCATAGCACCTTTGGAGAGATTGGTGCCATTGTCAGTTATGATGCTGTGCGGAAAGCCGAAGCGGAAAATCACCTTTTTCATAAACTGAACCGCCGTGGCTGCGTCGCACTTGCTAACTGGCTCAGCTTCTACCCACTTGGTGAACTTATCAAATGCTACCAAGAGGTGGGTCTTCTTATCCTTGGACCTTTTAAAAGGCCCAACCATATCGAGCCCCCAGACCGCAAAGGGCCAAGTGATCGGGATCATCCTCAGCTCCTGAGCCGGCACATGAGCCCGTCGTGAGAACCTCTGGCAACCATCACATTTACTGACCAAGTCCTCTGCATCAGCATGAGCCGTCAACCAATAAAAACCATGACGAAAAGCCTTGGCCACAAGAGACTTTGAGCCGGCGATGGCCACAATCCCCTTCATGGATCTCACGCAAGATCTCTTGACCTTCCTCCGGGGAGACACAACGCTGAAACGCTCCTGTAACACTGCGATGATGTAACTCGCCATCGATAACAATCATTGACTTGGCCCACCGGGTTATCTGCCTGGCCAAAGTTTCATCCTCAGGCAACTCTCCCCGGGTTATATAAGCCAGATATGGCATTGTCCAGTCTAGTATGACATGAAGAGCCGCCACCAGTCGTGCCTCCGGGTCAGGGATAGCCAAGTCTTCCTCTGTAGGCAACTTAACTGAAGGGCCATACAAGACGTCCAGGAAAGTGTTAGGCGGCACCGGCTTCCGCTGAGAGCCCAGACGGCTTAGAGCATCAGCCGCCTCGTTCTTCCTACGATCAATGTGCTCCACTTGGTAGCCCTGAAAGTGCCCAGCAATGGCATCAACCTCGCGGCGATAAGCCGCCATGAGAGGATCCTTAGAATCCCACTTGCCTGATACTTGTTGAGCCACCAAGTCTGAGTCACCAAAGCACCTTACCCGGCTCAAGCTCATCTCCTTAGCCATCCGAAGACCGTGGAGCAAGGCCTCGTACTCAGCCGCATTGTTAGTGCAAGGGAACATCAACTGTAGCACATAATGGAACTTGTCACCCTTAGGGGAAGCCAATACAACGCCAGCCCCCGAGCCCTCCAACTGCCTGGACCCATCAAAGTGAATGGTCCAATATGTGTTATCCGGCTTTTGCTCGGGCACTTGTGACTCTGTCCAATCATTGATGAAATCTACCAAGGCCTGAGACTTAACAGCAGTGCGTGGCACATATTTGAGACCATGAGGTCCAAGTTCTATAGCCCACTTAGCAATTCTCCCTGTGGCCTCTCTGTTTTGAATGATATCACCAAGAGGGGCAGAACTGACCACAGTGATGGGATGACCCTGAAAATAATGCTTAAGTTTCCGGCTCGCCATAAACACACCATACACCAGCTTCTGCCAATGCGGGTACCGGTGCTTGGACTCAATGAGTACTTCGCTGACATAATAAACCGGCCGCTGAACCGGATGCTCCTTACCCTCCTCCTTGCGCTCCACTACAATAGCCACACTGACGGCTCGTGCGTTTGCCTCCACGTACAGTAGTAAGGGCTCCTTGTCAACCGGAGCAGCAAGGACTGGGGGCTCTGCTAGCTGCTTCTTCAAATCCTCAAAAGTGGTATTAGCTGCATCATTCCAGAAAAAGTTATCAGTTTTCTTCATCAACTGATATAAGGGCATGGCCTTCTCACCCAAACGGCTTATAAACCGGCTTAAAGCAGCGATGCGACCCGCCAAGCGCTGAACGTCATTTATACACGCCGGCTTAGCCAGGGAGGTGATGGCCTTGATCTTCTCCGGGTTAGCCTCAATGCCTCTGTCAGAAACCAAGAAACCCAAGAGCTTGCCTGCAGGAACACCAAAGACACACTTGGCCGGGTTAAGCATCATCTTATAGACCCGGAGATTATCAAAGGTTTCCCTTAAATCATCTATCAGGGTTTCCTCTTTGATGGATTTAACCACAATATCGTCCACGTATGCGTGAACATTGCGCCCGATCTGCTTATGAAGACAGTTCTGTACACAACGCTGGTAAGTCGCATGTGCACACTTGAGCCCAAAGGGCATAGACACATAGCAGAAGGCTCCAAAGGGAGTGATGAACGTTGTCTTCTCCTGGTCCTTAACTGCCATCTTAATCTGATGATATCCGGAATAAGCATCCAAGAAACTTAAGCGTGCACAGCCTGCCGTAGCATCGATGATTTGATCAATACGGGGGAGGGCAAAAGGATCAGCCGGACACGCCTTGTTCAAGTCCGTGTAGTCCACACACATCCGCCAGGTGCCGTTCTTCTTGAGTACGAGCACCGGGTTAGCCAACCACTCTGGGTGAAAGACTTCAACGATAAACCCGGCCGCCAAGAGCCGGGCCACTTCTTCACCAATAGCTTTCCGACTCTCTTCATTAAACCGCCGAAGGAACTGTCTGACCGGCTTAAATTTCGGATCAACATTGAGAGTATGCTCAGCGAGTTCTCTAGGTACACCTGGCATGTCAGAAGGTTTCCACGCGAAGATGTCCCTATTCTCACGGATGAACTCGATGAGCGCGCTTTCCTATTTTGGATCCAGATGTGCACTGATGCTAAACTGCTGAGATGAGTCACCTGGAACAAAATAACAAGTTTAGTCTCATCAGCTGATTTAAATTTCATCGCTGGCTCATTCTCCGTAGTCGGCTTTTTCAGAGAGGTCATATCTGTTGGGTCAACATTGTCCTTATAGAACTTCAACTCCTTTGTAGCACAAACAGATTCTGCATAAGCCGCATCGCCTTCTTCACACTCCAGAGCCACTTTCCGGCTGCCGTGAACCGTAATGGTCCCATTGTGACCCGGCATCTTGAGCTGTAAGTACACATAACACGGCCGTGCCATGAACTTGGCGTAAGCCGGCCGTCCAAATATAGCATGGTATGGACTTCTTATCTTGACCACCTCAAAGGTCAATTTCTCCACCCTGTAGTTGTTCTCATCACCAAAGGCCACTTCCAATTCGATCTTGCCGACTGGATAAGCCGACTTACCCGGTACTACACCATGAAAGATAGTGTTTGACTGGCTGAGGTTCTTATCAACCAATCCCATACGGCGGAAAGTCTCATAGTAGAGGATGTTGATGCTGCTGCCTCCGTCCATGAGTACCTTTGTGAACTTATATCCACCAACTTGAGGGGCCACCACTAACGCCAGGTGGCCCGGGTTATCCACCCGAGGAGGGTGATCCTCCCTACTCCACACTATAGGCTGCTCAGACCACCGCAAGTAGCATGGGACCGCCGGCTCAAACGCGTTCACAGCCCTCTTGTGAAGCTTCTGATCTCGCTTTCGCAAACTAGTGGTAAACACATGATACTGTCCACCGCTAAGCTGCTTTGGATTGGTCTGATAACCTCCCTGCTGCTGTTGATGACCCTGGCCAGACTGTTGATTAAAGCCCCCTTGACCACTCTGAGGACCAGAATTTGAGCCGCCCCCCGGGCCATGAAAGCCGCCGGCGCCTGAGCCGCCGCCCGGACCATTGTAGTTTTTAAAGGCTTTCATGATTGCACAATCCTTCCATAGATGAGTCGATGGCTTCTCTCTAGAGCCATGCCTTGGACAAGGTTCATTCAACAGCTGCTCCAGCGTCGGACCTGACCCGCCGCCGCGGGGAGGGGGTCTCCCCTTGCGTCGCTGGTTATTACCTTGTGAGCTGGCGTTGGCTACAAACTCTAGGCTGCCATTGGCCTTGCGCTTGCCTCCTCCTTGGTTCCCCGGGTTATGCTGGGGACCCTTGCCATTGCCATTCTTCTTTCCCTTCCCTGCCCTTTCATCATCTGAAGGGGGATCCTTGGTACCATCAGAATCGGCGTACTTGACAAGAGCCGCCATTAGCGTGCCCATGTCACTGCAGTCGCGCTTAAGCCGCCCGAGTTTCATCTTCAGGGGCACGAAGCGACAATTCTGTTCCAACATTAAGACTGCAGAGCTGGCATCCATCTTGTCTGATGAATGTATGATCTCCTTGACCCGGCGAACCCAATGAGTCGTGGATTCACCCTCCTGCTGCTTACAGTTAGTCAAATCCACAATTGACATAGACTGCCTAGGTATCCTTGAAGTTTTGGCTGAACCGGGCTTTCAGCTCAGCCCAAGATCCGATGGAGTTCGGTGGTAGCCCTTTCAACCAAGTGCGGGCAGTCCCATCCAACTTCATGGTGAAGTACTTAGCCATGGCTGCCTCACTGACCTCCAGTAGCTCCATGGCCATCTCATAACTCTCGATCCAGGCTGCAGGCTGTAAGTCAGCTGTGTAGTTAGGCACCTTCCTAGGGCCCTTGAAGTCCTTAGGTAGACGTTCATTACGGATAGCTGGCACCAAACAAGGGACACCCCCGGTCCTGGTAGGGATACCCACATCAACGGAAGTCGTCGGATAAGCCGGGGGGGTCTGGTAAGCCGTTAATTGAGGCACTTGCTCCGCCTCTTGCCGCACTTTGTCCTGCTCTGCTGCATAAAAGGCTCCATTATGAGCCGGGCCATGGCCAGGGGACGGGTCATGGCATCGGACGTTACTTGAGCCGGTTGCTGAGACCATGTGCCGGCTGTAACTCGGGCTCTGGCCTGGACGAGGGGTCGAGTGGATCCTGTCCCGGCTGTAGGAGTACGCCTCTTGTTGCGCCAATGCTGTCTGAAGGAGTTCCCTGACCCGGCGGGTCTCAATAGCCGTCGGAGAGTCGCCGTCAACTGGGAGAGCCGCCAGCCGTGCTGCCGCAGCGACCATGTTCTCCAGCGGGTTATTATAATGACCCGGGGGTATTGGCACATACTGAAGCGGGGCAGGGGGCACCTGGGGAGGCCCCATTACTCGTGGCTGAATAAGGGGTCCAGACCCGGGCGCTATGACCCCTGGCGGGTTACTAGACCCTGCACCTGGCATGTTGAAGAGGTTGCGTGGATCGTAAACTGGTGGGAGTCGAGACTGGGCCTTTTGATGCCTCCTTCTCATGACCTCATTGGCCGCGTTCTGATCCATCGTGAGTTGGAAGGACTGCGCCTGAATCAGCTGAGTCTGGGCATCGAGAGCCGCCCGCTCCGCAGCCAGCCTGATCCCTTCCGCTGCAAGATCCTCTTTAGCTTTTATCAGATCCAATTTTAACTGTGCCACCTCCGCATCATGCTGAGCTTGATCCGCCGGGTCAACCGTGGCGGCTAACAGGGCCGTCATCTTGTCCGTGAGATCCATTAGCACCTGAGCCGGAGAAGGCACCGGGTTTCCTGCTCCAGCAGCGGGGTTCTGAACAGGCTGCGCACCAGCCATAAAAACTCCAACCTGACTTGGTGGCTCAAAAAGGTCCGGAATACTGTCACCATCGGAACAGCCCATGAGCCTGCCATCTTGAAGTTGGTACAACGAGTTTGATTCATCGGTGGACGGGTCGCCGTCAGAGCCGGCGGCCGCCTCATCACCAGACCCAGATGGATCAGAGGGCCCTCCATGGATGCATCCCACAAAAGCGCGCCTTAAGGCAGGCCGGGCCCGGGCGGGTCGTGCGCGCTGAGCCGTTTCGATGAGATCGGCGCAGAGATCCGGCTCGGGGCCCGGCTCACCAATTTTGCCAATGAAAACATGAATTCCGCCGAAGGGGACCCGGTACCCGTACTCAATTGAGCCGGCGTCGGGGCCCCAGTTTGCATCGTCGATGTAGAGCTTGCCGTGACGACTCTTGGTCATCCGGCCCACAGCGTATCCCTTGAGCCCTTCGAAGCTGCCCTTCAAGAACTCAAATCCACCGTGCGCTGGCCCCACGGTGGGCGCCAACTGTCGTGGAATTGTCACGGCAGATGTCCTCGAGCTAGGACTTAGTCGTGGAGCCATCGCAACTAGGAAGCTTGAAGGGGTTAATGTGGGACAAGGAACACGAGGGTTTATACTGGTTCGGCCCCTTATGGTGAAGGTAAAAGCCTACGTCCAGTTGAGATGGTATTGATTAGGGTTACGATCACCAGGGAGTTAAACTTGCTATGCCCGGCTCTCGGTCAGATTGTTCTTGTCCCTTTATATAGGGAGGAAAACACCCAGCAGCCCTTAGAGTCCCGGCCGGCTCATAAGAGTGTCCGTCTCGGACTCTCAACTATACTTGCCTTATGCTACAAGTTTAACCATAATAATGATTGTAACTACGGGCTTTAAGCCGTATCCGGGTCTTAGCCCATCTCTGGCCCATCGTCTTCAAGCTTGGCTCCGGGCTTCTGGCAACGACCATATGAGTAACCCGGCCCCTCCTGGCGGGTGACTCTAAGGTCTATATCCTCAACACCAACCAAACATTTTCATGCAAGGGACAAGGACTTTACGTATCACCCAGGTGTTACTTGCTATGCTTGTGGAGAGGAAGGACACTATGCCAAACAGTGCCCAAAACCAAGGAACTCGGCCCCCAAGCCGAACAACGGTGGAAATAATCCAGCTCCCAAGCGTAACAACTTCAACCCCAATAACAATCACAAGAAGGGTCACTTGAACCATGTGACCAAGGAGGAAGCACAGAATGCCCCGGATATCGTACTCGGTACGTTCCCTGTCAACACAATACCTGCCACGGTTTTGTTTGATTCTAGAGCTTCTCACTCGTTCATTTCAAAGAGTTTTGTTTTGCAACATGATTTTTCGATGCTTCCCTTGGAAAAATCCATGATCATCAAGTCCCCCGGGAATAAGCAAATCACTCAGAGTTACTGCCAAGGTGTGATTATTGAAATTGAGGGATTAAAGTTTCAGGCAAATCTCATCGTTTTGGAAAATAAAGGACTGGATGTTATCCTAGGAATGGACTGGTTAACCACCAACAAGGGATTTATCGACTGCTTCAATTGGACCATAATTCTCACTCATCATCACGGCAAGACGATAAAAGTTGCAGCTCAAGAAAGACCAATGTCACGACAACCAAAGTTGAACAAGGTGGACATTTCAGAGTTAAGAAAAGTTCCAGTGGTGTGTGAGTTCCCTGACGTATTTCCCGAAGAACTACCAGGCATGCCACCAGACCGGGAAATAGAGTTCAGCATTGAACTAGCACCTGGAACCACCCCCATTTACAAGAAACCTTACAGAATGGCACCCTCCGAGTTGGTAGAATTAAAGAAGCAAATAAAAGAATTACTGGACAAAGTATTTATACGGGCCAGCTCCTCACCTTGGGGTTCACCAGTATTATTTGCAAAGAAAAAGGATGGGACACTGAGATTATGTATAGACTATCGAGCACTCAATATGGTCATCATCAAAAACAAATATCCGATGCCACGGATAAATGATTTATTTGACCAGCTCGCACAAGCCAAGGTTTTCTCGAAAATTGATTTAAGATCGGGGTATCATCAATTAAAGGTACGGACAGAAGATATCCCTAAGACAGCATTCACCTCCAGATACGGATTATATGAGTTCACAGTAATGCCGTTTGGACTGACAAACGCGCCCGCATATTTTGTCCACCTCATGAACAAAGTGTTTATGAAATTTATGGACAAATTTGTTGTGGTGTTCATTGATGATATTCTGGTATACTCAAAGACACCGGAAGAACATGCTGAACATCTTAGAATCGTACTGGGAGAATTGAGGAAACATCAATTATACGCCAAGTTCAGCAAATGTGAATTTTGGTTAAGACAGGTTGGTTTTCTAGGCCATGTATTAACCCAAGAAGGTGTTGCCGTAGACCCAGAAAAAGTCAAGGCAGTACTTGGCTGGAAACCACCAGCCAACGTAACAGATGTACGAAGCTTCCTAGGAATGGCTGGATATTACCGAAGGTTTATTGAGGGATTCTCCACCATAGCAAAACCAATGACACAGTTACTCAAGAAGGATAAGAAATTTGTATGGACTGAAGCGTGCGAGAAAAGTTTCCAAGAACTCAAAAGGAAATTAACAACAGCACCGGTATTGGTTGTGCCAGACATACACAAAAGTTTTGAAGTGTATTGTGACGCATCCCGGAAGGGCCTCGGGTGCGTATTAATGCAAGACGGCAAAGTCGTCGCATATGCTTCCAGGCAACTACGAAAACACAAAGAAAATTATCCTACTCATGACTTGGAGTTGGCAGCAGTCATTCATGCACTCAAAGAGTGGAGGCACTTTTTGCTTGGAAATCGTTGTGAAATATATACGGATCATAAAAGCCTCAAATATATTTTCACACAACCAGAACTCAATTTACGGCAACGACGCTGGTTGTAATTAGTCAAAGATTATGATGTTGGCATTCACTACCATCCAGGAAAAGTGAATATAGTGGCAGACGCTCTTAGTCGAAACCCCAGCTCGGGCAACGACAGTCTACAAAACTTGAGGCCTGAATTTCAGCAGGAGTTCGCCAAACTCAACTTGGTGATGGTCACTGAGGGCAACGTGTCAAATCTGGAAATACATCCCACCCTAATGGAACAAATTAAGAAAGCTCAGCATGGACATCCCAGCATTGAAGGCATAAAGAAAAAAGTGAGTCTGGGCAAAGCTTCAGAATTCGTCATAGACGATGAGGAAAATTATGGTACGAGGACAGACTTTGCGTACCAAACATAGAGGGTCTCAAACAGCAAATTCTAACCGAAGGCCACACCGCTCCATATTCAATCCACCCTGGAGGGACCAAAATGTACAAGGACATCCAGGAAAAAATTTGGTGGCATGGTATGAAGAGGGATATAGCCACATTCATTGCATGTTGTGATTCATGTCAATGCATTAAAACCGAGCACCAAAAACCAGCAGGGCTACTACAGCCAAACAGGATACCTGAGTGGAAATGGGAAGAAATTGGAATGGATTTTATTGTCGGACTACCTCGGTCACAACACGGAAATGATGCCATATGGGTCATCACAGATAGATTAACCAAGGTAGCACATTTCATTCCCGTAAAGACAACCTACACCACTCAGAAGCTTGCCAAACTTTATCTCTCCCGCATAGTTTGTCTGCATGGAATCCCAAAGACTATAATATCCGACAGAGGCACTCAATTCGTCTCTAGATTTTGGGATCATTTACAACAAGCTCTGGGAACTCAACTAGCATTCAGTACAGCATACCACCCCCAGACTGATGGACAAACTGAACGCGTGAACCAAATCCTAGAGGACATGCTGAGAGCATGTGTTCTCACCTATGGAACCAGTTGGGAGGAAAGCTTGCCATATGTCGAGTTCGCATACAACAACAGTTACCAAGCCAGTCTACAAATGGTACCTTTTGAAGCCTTGTACGGGCGGAGATGTCGTACCCCATTAAATTGGTCAGAAACAGGTGACAGTCGTATCTTCGGCCCAAACATGCTCAAGGAAGCTGAGGAGAAAGTTAGACTAATCAGGGGCCGACTCAAGACAGCTCAAAGCCGACAAAAGAGTTATTACGATCGAAAACATCGTGAAGTCAGCTTTGAACCCGGTGAATATGTGTATCTACGAGTATCTCCTATGAGGGGCCTGCAACGGTTCAAAGTTAAAGGAAAGCTAGCCCCAAGGTTTATTGGACCCTTCTGTGTGGTTGCACGAAGAGGCACAGTGGCCTACCAGCTAGACCTACCCAAAGAGCTGTCAGACGTCCACGACGTGTTCCACGTCTCACAGTTGAGGAAATGTGTAAGCAACCCGGAGAAGCATGTATCTCATGAGAGCATTGATGTGCAACCAGACCTCACCTACAGGGAACGTCCAATAAAAATATTGGAGGAGTCCGAAAGGAGGACCCGTCAGAAGACAATTAAGTTTTTCAAGGTTCAGTGGAGCAATCACACCGAGGATGAAGCAACATGGGAAAGAGAGGATTTTCTTCAGGCAGAGTACCCACACCTATTTGAAGATCAGCTGAAATCTCGGGGACGAGATTTTTCCTAAGGGGGGTAGGTGTTGTAACACCCCAAAAATTTTCTTTGGTTTTATTAATTTTTCCTTTTATTGGAAGGAGGTTATTTAAAAAAAATTCAAACCTCTCCTTCTCAAAACCTTTAAGGCAAGTATTTTATGTGTTTTTCTCAACATTTACTTTGGTCTTGAGGGCTTTTCATTTAGTGTTGACTCAACACAAATATTTTCTTTGGGAAAGTTTTTGAAATCCTTTCTTTTAGAAATAACCCTATGACTTAGGGATTGATTCTTCCTCATTCAAAAATTTACTTTTCTTGCCATGACCTAGGTTGAAAAATTTCTTCCAAAACCCCTCCCTCCACTTTGGGTCAAGCCAAGCATCCTATTCCAGCAAGTCTCAAACTCTTTTAAATTTTATTCCTATTTATTTTATCCTCAAAACAATTTATGTCTTTTATTTTGAACCTTGGTGATTTACAAAGGAACCACCAGATCCCTTTCGAGTTTTGGTTCCAAACAAACTCCTCTGACTAGTCCTTAGTACCCTCAACCTAGATCCATCAAGATCCACTGGTCCACAGTTCAAATTTTTCAAATTCTACTTGCTGCAAGTTTGGACCAGATTTGCCATTTTTGGTGAAATTCATTATCTTTCTTCCCCAAAAATTCTGAGAAAAATCAGGCAGCCTCCAGATGCATCAAGAGACCTCTCCACCAAAGATCAACTCCAGAAAAAAAATTCACATGCCAGAATCATTTCGTCGAACAGCTGGCGTGCACTGTTTCTGTCAAAATTCAGAGTTCGGTGTTTCAGTTCAGTCGTCAGTGTCGTTTTCGTCAGTCGGCAGCGTCAATCTCGCAAGTGCCCTCGTTGGCTCGTTGCTCACTGCTCCTCCTTCTTATCCACCGCGCCGCACGGTCACCTGGACGGTTGCGAGCGTCGGCGGTGAGCTGGCAAAGGTGCATCGCCCCCATGAGCGGCGGCAGCAGCACTTGCTGTGGCTGCCAGAGAGGCGCAGCGAGGGACGGCGCCGTCCAGCACCGCCCACACCACCAGAAGCCTATGCGTGGCCGTCTTCTTCCCCGTGCATGCTGCAGCACAGTCGCCGTGGCCTGAGAGGCACGGAGCGCGCTCTCTGCCGCCGACGAGCCCGTGAGGCCGTTCCGTCGCAGACTTGGAGTATCGCCCAAGACTGGCCAAGTTTAGCTACGGGATGAAGCCAGTGATCCAATCCGCAGCTACCCCAACCCCTAAAACCCCGTTCGACCACTGCCTCGCCGTAATCATCGCTGGAGTTATCCCGTTCTCGGCAACCGCCTCGGACCCGCTATAAAAAGGAGCCTCGAGCTCGCCTTCGACCCAGCACCACTCCTACATCTCACCAGAGCCACGCCTAGCTACTAGGGGGACCTCGGGGAGGCCTTCTTCTCAGACTCCGGCCGCGCCGATCCGCTTCGGGCTCCGGCACGATTCCCTCTGGTGAGACCACCCCGCCTCCCAGACCGTGCCAGTCGCCTCCTAGTACACCCACTCCTCTAACCCGAGCCTCAATTTGACGATTGCAGCCCTCCCCGGCGAGATCCACCACCGCCCAAACCACCGTCCGCCGGAGTGGAGGTCGCCGTCGACGTGGTGCTCGCCGACGACCAACTCCACCACCCACAGGTGCGGGAGAGCACCGTGAGTCCGTAGGTACCATCCACTCCCCCTACCTCGCCGTGGATCGCCGCCGTCGACCACCGCGGCCCTCGGGCGCCGGGGGCTCTGTTTTGATTTTTAAACCTGACGGGTGGGACCCCCTCGTCAGCCTCTCTCTCTTATTCGAACCGTTTTCTGAAAGTGCCTTCGGGCAAAGTACGTCTTCCGTTTTTATAAACTAGCCCCTGGAAATTTTCTATTTCATCACAGATTAGTCCCTGGACTAAAACCTTTATAACTTTTAAACAAAAGATGATTTTGAGTTGATTTTTTTGTCACCTTTGTTTTTCTGTCTAGTTTTTATCATATTTATTTGAAAAATATTTGGAACAACTTTTATGCACACTCGGTATTTACGTTAGGATGCGATTTCTTTATACTGTAGATACCGGAGGAGGTGACGGAACCGCGAACTTCGCCGAGCTAGACTCCGACTACTCCGAACCAGGCAAGCATGTTTGAACCTTTTATATGATGAGTGTTCTGCATGTTTGCTTGAATCGTTAGTGCATGGCATGTTTATATGAGCATCAGTGAGTGTTATATTGCATGCAAGGCAACTACCAGTATGCTTTGAAACTTGATGTGATCATTTGATGGGAGATAACATGATCATGTAGTGACATGAAAGGTGGTAAGATG
Organism: Aegilops tauschii subsp. strangulata; assembly: GCF_002575655.3. Taxonomy (NCBI): domain Eukaryota; kingdom Viridiplantae; phylum Streptophyta; class Magnoliopsida; order Poales; family Poaceae; genus Aegilops; species Aegilops tauschii. The sequence goes on from NC_053041.3 coordinate 527,889,502, forward strand.
GTATTGTTGAAGCATGCCAGTCTTATGTCAACCGTTAAACTCCAGTGTTAATGTGGATCAAGCCACATTACCGTCCGTCCCCTTTTCGTGCTGCCACATGTTTTCTACAAAGAATACGGTTTAGTAAGTTTCAAACCTCTTTCCTCGTACACACCAAATAGAGGGACCGTGATGAGGGTTCCATGGCCCTGGATTAAAGCCCGTCATCCGGTCAGGGGGCATGGGTGTTTCCGGTTGGGACCGAGAGGGGGGCACCCCTTAGAGCGCGCGATATAAATTTGATCCCATGCTACGCGAGGTTGTAGCCTCCCCGTCTTAAGGTTTTTCTTGAACGTTGCCTAGGGTGATTCCTGGCAGCGGAATGTGGAATGGGTGTGTACTAGTTAGATGTGTTTCTCCTAAAATACCGTAAACGGAACTAGTCCTTTGTGACTACTGAAATCCGTTGGCTGTGGTTAAAAAGTACAAACTCTGCAGAGTCAAAACCCATCCGAGTAACCGTGTCCATGGTCAAGGATCTTGGTCAACATATCCATATCAGTATCAGTATCAGTCTCAACGTCCGTCTCAGCGTCAGTCTCTGTGTCAGTCTCAGTGAAAATCCCCGGTGAGCAAACATGAGTGGTAAACCAGGTTGAATGTTATTCCTATGGATGGACTGACCAGTTTATTATTACGTACATGAGTATTTCCTTGAGATGATTTAAATTCATGAGCTACTTGAATTCGAATAATGAAATATAAGCCCTTTATGTGATGTCGCTCAGACGTCCGACTGTGGCACTCCGGCTATTTACTTTTAATATAAGCCCTTTATGTGATGTCGCTCAGACGTCCGACTGTGGCACTCTCGCTATTTACTTTTGATATAAGCCCTTTATGTGATGTCGCTCAGACGTCCGACTGTGGCACTCTTGTTATTTGCTTTTTATATAAGCCCTTTATGTGATGTTGCTCAGACGTCCGACTGTGGCACACTTGTTATTTACTTTTGATATAAGCCCTTTATGTGATGTCACTCAGACGTCCGACTGTGGCACTCTTGTTATTTGCTTTTGATATAAGCCCTTTATGTGATGTCGCTCAGACCTCCGACTGTGGCACACTTGTTATTTACTTTTGATATAAGCCCTTTATGTGATGTCGCTCAGACGTCCGACTGTGGCACTCTTGTTATTTACTTTTGATATAAGCCCTTTATGTGATGTCGCTCAGACGTCCGACTGTGGCACTCTTGTTATTTACTTTTGATATAAGCCCTTTATGTGATGTCGCTTAGACGTCCGACTGTGGCACGCACTGTCGTTTATATTTCAATATGAGCCCTTTATGTGGTGTCGCTCTGACGCCCGACTGCGGCATTGTTAATTTATTTTTACCTTTCGAGGCGTCGCTTCAGACACCCGATCGGTCTGCAGCTATTTTATTGGGATTTCGGGAGGACTACCGCCTGACTTCTTTTTTTTATTTATCATGCAGTGCAATTTATTATCTGAGTGCGCATTACTAATCTACTCATGTGCATCATGCTTGCATTTGTTATATCTTATGTCCAAACTGTCTTGCAAGTACTTTCAAAGTACTCACCTGGCTTGTTGATTTGGCCAGATGTTGACGAAGGCGATCTTATGGATGAAGAGTTCGATAGCTAGTCCGACGCCTAGAGGAGTCCCAGTCAGTCCCGTGCGATCCTGGAATTGGTCACTTGTATTATATACGCTTCCGCCACCCAGAATAAAAGTCATCGAGCCTCACTCCGATGCTCGATGAGTTGTAAGATTTAGGAGTCATGTCACCCACTTCACTGTGACCTATCCACCACCACTTTTATTACGAGTCAGTAGTTATGCCACCATACTCCTTGTTTCATATCCGCCCTTATGTATTATATCGGCATGCTTGTAATAAATTGTTGAGCAACCTCAGCTCAACCTTGTATAATATTTAGTACTTCTGGATTTCTGTATCAAGGATTTGTCCACCAGTAAGAAGGATTCTTCTATACTGGTCCGATATAAGGGTCGGTTTCTCAATAAATGTTTTATTGGAAAGCCGGTCCTGACATGGAAGGTATCATTTATTACCACTGGGGCAGTAAGTATTAGCTGGGTTTTGGGTTGCCGCATCTAGGCTTTCTTTTTTAACATGCACAGCCCACGACATGCCGATTTATATTTTTTTGAGGGACGTCATGTATCGACCGGCCTATGGACCTCCCATCCGAGGTTTTATTTTTCCTGAAACATCGGCAGCCCAATTTATGTATTTTTTTTAAGAAAACACAGAGGTCTGTTCTATTTTTCTATATAAGAATAGGAACTCCTGGTCCAACTTATGTTTCCCTTCTAACTATATTATATATACTAGAAAAAAGGCCCGTGCGTTGCAATGGGAGAAAAAAAATACCACATGCTCTTAATTTACAAAAAAATATCTATAATCTGAGAATTTGTAGCTACGGCTCAAACAAAGATGGTCTTAACCTATAAAAACGTAATTTAAGATTCTACAGGTTTCTATTTCAACACGGCTTGCATGTAGATTTAATCTGTACAAAGAAAGGGGCAAGTGATCATGCATTTATTCATGTCATGTTTGGAATGGGTGTTGTTACGGGCGAGTAAAGAAAAACGACAAAAACAAATGATGACACATTAGCACACTACGGAGACATGTGTGCATCAATGGCAGTTTTCAGTTTAAGAATCACCAACTTAGGGTAACTCTTGAACACCTTTTTTCACATGCATATTTCTTAAATACATGAAGAGTTGTTAAAAAGGTTGTTAAAATGATACAAGTTTTTTTAATCATAAAAAGAGATTTTTTTGTCTCGAAAAGAACATTTTTGTATGGTTTCGTGTGGACGTAGGTACTTGAGCCCCTATTCCATCACTATTTCTTGCCATAATGTCATAGGTATTGGTCCCTGCTTCATCACTATTTACATCTTATCAAACTTTTTATTTTATTTTATTTTTTGTCATGCATGTCTATTTTTTACTTTTTTCATGCATGTCCTCTCTTTTTCTTCTCTAATATAGGAGAATAGCGCAACATCTCATCTTTATCGGATCTCTTCTGCATTTTCTTTTTATTTATTTTATAGCGAACATCTCATCTTTATTGGGTCCTTCTTTTTTTTCTTGTCATGCATGTCCTTATTTATTGGGTGTCTCTAGCAAATTTATCTTCAATTTCATGTCTAATCCTGATTTTGCTGAGGTGTTCATCCCTAATCTGAATCATTACCGGTATGAAAAAGTGACGGATAATGCCTTGTTGATTAACATTGCAGCCTAGATAGTATTTTTTAAATTTCTTAACAGGTAAAATAACATCATATTCAGTTTCTACATATTTTTTAATCAAATTCCATATTCCATATATAACATGTTAAATGTGGAGTTACGGTTTAGAAGATATGGGTATTTTAAAAAAAATCATATGTGTCGTGGAATTGTCACGGCAGATGTCCTCGAGCTAGGACTTAGTCATGGAGCCATCGCAACTAGGAAGCTTGAAGGGGTTAAGTGGGACAAGGAACACGAGGGTTTATACTGGTTCAGCCCCTTACGGTGAAGGTAAAAGCCTACGTCCAGTTTGAGGTGGTATTGATTAGGGTTACGATCACCAGGGAGCTAAACCGCTATGCCTGGCTCTCGATGAGATCGTACTTGTCCTTAAACCGCTGCCGGGTCATCCCTTTATATAGGGAGGCTGACGCCCAGCAGCTCTCAGAGTCCCGACCGGCTCATAAAAGTGTCCGGCTCGGACTCTCAACTATTCTTGCCTTACACTACAAGTTCTACCATAATAATGATTGTAACTACGGGCTTTGAGCCATATCCAGGTCTTAAGCCCATCCCTGGCCCATCGTCTTCCAGCTTGGCTCCGGGCTTCTGGCAACGACCATATGAGTAACCCGGCCCCTCCTGGCGGGTGACTCTAAGGTCTATATCCTCAACATTAGGCCCCAGATTGATTTGAGCCGGCTCATGTCAATCTTCCATTCCTTCGACAGAAAACCTCCGGCTTACAATTGTGTGAAGGCCATAACCCAGCGTGACGTCATCCTCTGGACTCCGGATAATCCGCCGTGACGTCATCTTCCATTAAGCCCGTTTTTTACTCCGCCAGATCCGCAACGGATCTTTTTCTTTACTGTCATCCCGAAAATCGAGGCGTTTCATGGGGAGATAACCACGCCGTGGTCTCCTTGATTCTCGCGCCCACTTATGAACTTGCCTTATAAATAGGCCGGCCCGACGGGCTCTCAGCCACTTCTCTCTCCATCTTCTTCCTCGTGCCACCGCTCCTCTGCCTGAGCTCTGCTACTGCCGCCGCCGTCGCGCCCCCGGTCTTCGTCAACCTTGGCCGCTGCATCACCCTGACTCGGACCAGACAAACGGCGGCAACCTCCGCTCCTCTCCAGCTCCGGTGAGTCTCCGCTACTCCATAGGGCAGATCCGTACTAGGGCTCGAGTAGTTCGTCCGTGTTCTTCGTAGTTCATCACGGGCCTCAGTAGATTTGAATTTTGCTGCCCCTTTTTGACCTTAGCTCTGTATAGGCTTACTGCGGTAGACGTTGAGGACCCATTTTACCTGCAAGTAGCTCTCTTTTTACTGCATAAGAACCTTGTTCGAGCCCAAGAACTTCTCCAGCGTCTGTTTCTAGGTCTAGAAACTTTTCTTTTGCCCGACTATTTTGATCCAAAAATTTTACTGCGATGCGCGAAACCTGTTTTACCACACTTAGTAAAAATTGCAATCCTTGAATCTCGGCGGTTTACAGTTCCGGTTTAAAGAAACCCCGCGCCATAGAACTTTCTGGCTTAAAGAAAACCATGCGCCATAAAATTTCCGGCTTAACTGTGATAAAGCCTGTAGACAATCAAATTACTCTCAATCCCTCGGCGGCTTAAGTAACCCGATGCACTTAAATGTATACCATTAGTCCCCTTCATAAGCCGCCACCTTGACCTTGAACCGTAGATTTCTTCCGGCTCATAATTAACCCGGACATTTTTCCTTTTATCATAGACTGCCGACTTTCACCATGCCTCCCAAAGCTCCCATTACTTGCAGTTGGATGAGGTCCAATGTCACCAATGAGACCCTAGCAGATTTTTCAAGTCCGGATATCTGCCCAAGAAGGACGTCATGTCCTACCGTGCCCCTGACCCGTCAGAAGAGAGACCACAGCCAAAGGACGGGGAGGTAGTGATTTTTGCGGATCATATGAGCCGGGGCTTCGCACCGCCCGGTTCAAAGTTTTTCAGAGACGTTCTGAACTTCTTTGATTTGCGGCCTCAGGACATAGGACCCAACTCAGTGTCCAATATCTGCAACTTCCAAGTGTTCTGCGAGGTTTACCTTGGAGAAGAACCTAGTCTGCTGCTCTTCAGAGAGCTTTTTTACTTAAACCGTCAGAATGAGTGCGCCAATGGACCAAGTCTAGAGCTAGGTGGCATCTCCATTCAGTGGCGAAGAGACTGTCTTTTCCCTTATGCTGAGCCGCCGAGCCACCCAAAGGACTGGAACATGACTTGGTTCTATTGCCAAGATACGTCACCGGCTGATGAAAGTCCGCTGCCCGGCTTTCGCCCATCACGTCTGGAGTCAACACACCCATTGTCAGACAAACTGACTCCGGCGGAGCACCAGCCTCTGCTCCCCACCATCAACAAGATCAAGGCTCTCCTGGGCAATGGTCTGAATGGAATCGATCTGGTCCGGGTCTGGATCTCATGGCGGGTGATCCCATTGAGCCGCCGCCCCGGCTTAATGTGTGAGTACACGGGCCGAAAAGACGACCCTCAGAGACACAGCCGCAATGATCTTCCTGAAGACGTTGCAGAGGAGATGACCAAGGCTCTCTTGAATGAGAGCCTGGCAGACTGTGGAAGGACCGGGTTAGCCCCCTTCTGCAAGACCAACCCAGCCCCAGCGGTAAGCCGCCAATCTGAACATCCTATCTTCTTCTGTATATAACTTTCATCTGAATCGTTTAAAGAAATCACCATTGCATTTTTCAGGCTGACGACAAGTTCTGGCGGGTCAAATATGACCATGAGGCGGCCAAGAAGGCCAGAAAGGTGAAGAAAGCCGCCAAGAAAGCCGCCCCTCGCAAGAAAGGAAGCAGGCCTACTGCTTTAGAGCTGATGCAATTAAGCGACAGCTCTGAGTCAGAGGTAACCCCTGAGCCTTTAAGTCCTTGTTGTATTCACTGTTTGTTGCTGTCCGCCTTACCAATACTTGCTCATTGACAGGATGACACCGGCGCAAGTAACCCGGTGGTTGAAGAGGTAATGTCACTTTCCTCCGACTCGGAGCCCTTGCGAAAGCTGAAAGTCCGAAGGGTAACCCGGAAAGTAAGCTTTTCACATCCTTTAGCTTATCAAGATCCTCAATTTATTTTGAAGCGACAGGTTCATGAGAGCCGGCGTCACACCCGGACCAACAAGGACACCGACCTCTCCTCCGGGTTACCTGACACATCAAGGAAGCGCCGAACTGAGGTTATTTCCCACTTGTACCCTTTTCATCCGTTGGCGGGTGTTATCCGTCAGCCACTCAATTCTTCTGACTCAAATTATCAGGAGACCTCCCCCTCTTCGGGCGACTCTATGCAGTCGAGTCTTCCGGCTTTCAAGATCGCGCCCGGGTGATGACAACCATCTCATATTATACTTGTCTGTACTTACCCTTTTTGTGCTTAACGTTTCTGTCCTTTCAGTGCCCAGGCAAAGCTTACCAAGAGAGCGAAGAAGACCAAGTCAACCGGAGTGCCGGATTTACCTGAACCGGAGGTGACGGCTCAAGAACCGCCAGCTGCCTCCGCCCCCGAAGCCACCATTCCAACCGACAAGGCACCTGAGGCCGCTGCCCCAACTACCAAGGCAACTACAGAAGCTTCTGTTAACCCGGAGGCCTCCAGCTCGGCTCCACCAGCAGACGACCCGGACGTGGTAATCACCCGGACGGAGTTCGTTGAGCCGGGGAGACCTACCGTGCTGGCCAAGTGCTCCGCTAAGGGGGAGTTGCTGCAGCCCCACCGGGTGAACCTGGACCTCTCCGACTACACCAACCTGAGCATTGGAGAGCTCGTCTCTGGCTACATCAGCCAAGTGCACAAGAGCCGGGACGCAGAGGTTGCCATGGTGAACCAGATCCAGCAGAAATCCGAGGTATCATTCTGCTGTCCTCTTACTTACTGCATAGTTACCTTTACCATGCTAGCCCCCAAGTCAACGACTTATGATTGAATATGTTGTAGACTTAGGTTCCGGCTTACTCAATTGAGCCGGCAGTTTGTAGATAGATACGTTCAATATGCATTAGCCCCCAAGTGCCAAGTGTCTTTGCTTGGAAAACGCTTGGGACTTATATAGTAACTGTTCATGCCATAACCCGGAAATTTATACAGGCTGCTGGCAAGAAGCTTGAGGCTGACCTTGCTGATGTCAAGAGCCGGCTGAAGATGCAAGAGATGGAGACCCGGAAGGCAAACGCCAAGTTCGTGTCCAGCATCGCCGCGCAAGAAAAGCTGAAGACGGAGTTCGACGCTGAGCGGAAGGCGTGGGCCGAAGAAAAGGCCGCATTGGTGAACCGGGCTGAACAGGCGGAGAAGGCTCTCTTCGAGAAGACCGCCGAGCTCTCCGGCCTAAAGCGCCAAGTGTCCCAGATGGTGGCCGCAATCTTCGGTAAGTCGTCGCGCCGGCTTTCATCAAGTTTAGAATGTTTATATCTCATAATTTTATCCTTGTCGGCGGCTTATCTGACTCTGTTAAACAGGTCCCAGAAGTGCCAACCTCAACCAGAGCGTGGTAACCAAGCTGAAGGCCGTGTATACCCTGGTGGAGCAGCTCTACACCGGGTCACAGCGTGCCTTAGCTGTGGTGGCCCTATCCAACGAGGTGCCGACTCACCTGGCAGAAGTCCTTCGCCGGCTCGCTGTACTGCCTCAACGGATCCAAGAGCTGCGACGGGCCTCTGCAAGAGCCGGAGCGATCGCCGCGCTGAGCCGGGCCAAGGCATTCCTGCCGGAGTTAGACCCGGCGGACATCGCCCTTGGCTATCCAAGCCTGAAGGAAGACGGCTCAGCTTTCGATCAGAAGGACTTCGCAGCTTGCGTGAAGGCCGTACGCCCGGTGGCCACCCTTATCGGGAACGACACAGATCTGACCAAGTACCAGCCGGGTTACAATGCGGAGAATCAGAGGATTCCAACCCCTCGCTATGAAGCCCTCAACTTGATCCCGCCGGCTCGTCAGCACACTTTCGCCCCGGAGATTGACCCGGCCGGGTTAATTGACGAGGAAGCCCAATTCGAAGCTCTCAGCGGCATCGACTGGAAGTCATCAACTTTCCAGGTCTTGGGATCAGCCGGAGGAGAAGATAGGAACGAGCCGGAGACTTCAACTCAGCAAGCGTCGTAACTCGGCTGGCGGTTTACCAAACAATGCCTCACCCTTTTGGACTCAACGAGTCTTGTAATAGAGTAGGACCAACACTTTATTTTTGTCGTGTCATCGTGCACGCCTTGAATGCTTGAAGTTTTATCGAAGTTATCTCCTTTATATTTCTCCGGGTCATTCTTTCCCCTTAATCGCAAATAATTGCCTTTAACTATCCTGCATAAAAAGACGGATCACAAGTCTCCAGGCGGCTTACCGCCCTGAGAATCATATGTAGCAGATATATAATCCGGAATATGAATCAAAAAAGACTGGTTCTCAGGCATGTCCTTAATACAGCCGTAATAACACAATTAGCGGTCTGCAAGCATACTTCCGGTTTAGATAACCCGGATAATAAGGCTGAATTCCAATTTGCTTGTCTTAATGACACCCATTGTATTCAACTATTACTATAACTCAAAGTTAAGCTGGCAAAGTGAGACCCGGTCGTACACACTTGGAAATAATCAGACGGAACTTGCCATAAATCAGAGGAACTTAGGGGCTTCCGGTTCGAATACGACCAGAGACCCGGCCCAAAGGGGTTATGCTAAGATTCGAATATGATCATATAGCCCCCAGTGGGTGTGGCGATGCCAATCAAGAGGGTATCGACAGCTATGTTCTCTTTGGTTCGAATACGACCCATGTTTGAACAGGAAGCCCCCAAGTGATTCTAAGAATTGTTTAACGACGCTGATTCGAATACGATCCACGTCGGTTCTCAAAGAGGTTAAACTAAGATTCAAATATGATCAAAGAAAACTCCCCAATGAGCTCGGCACTTTGCCAATCAAATGGGTATCGACAGCTATGCTCTCTTTTGTTCGAATACGACCCATGTTTGAACAGGAAGCCCCCAAGTGACCTTATCGCCTACGGCTAGATTCGAATACGATCATAAGCCGGAACCTCCTTCAAGTTATCATGTAATCTGGCAATGAAAACAACACGTGCACATTTGGAGGAGAAAAAAGGACAGAGGTCCTGCTTTATTGTTTATCATAATATATACATGGCTGAGAGAAATATGTACATTATGAGAGCCGGTAGCTCAAGTCTAGTAAGGCCGAAGCTGAGCTATGTTCCACGGCCGACGGGTCTCTTCCTCCGACTTACGTGAATCTTTGTGCTCCCGAATGTCAATGAGGTAATATGACCCGTTGTGCAAGTTCTTGCTGACCACAAAGGGCCCTTCCCAAGGCGGGGATAACTTGTGTGCATCTGTTTGATCCTGGATGAGCCGGAGCACGAGATCGCCTTCCTGGAAGACCCGGGATTTAACCCGGCGGCTATGATAACGGCGCAGGTCTTGTTGGTAAATCGCTGAACGGGCTGCTGCCACATCACGCTGTTCGTCCAACAAGTCAAGAGCATCTTGGCGCGCCTGTTCATTATCCGCCTCAACGTAAGCCGCCACTCGAGGTGAGTCATGACGGATGTCACTGGGGAGGACTGCTTCTGCTCCATAAACCATGAAGAAAGGCGTAAAACCTGTAGACCTGTTAGGAGTAGTGTTGATGCTCCATAACACGGAGGGCAACTCCTCCACCCAACAACCCGGCGTCCGTTGCAAAGGGACCAAAAGCCGGGGCTTGATACCCTTCAGAATCTCCTGATTAGCTCTCTCAGCTTGACCATTGGATTGAGGATGAGCCACTGAGGAAACATCAAGTCGGATATGCTCTCGTTGACAAAACTCCTCCATGGCGCCTTTGGAGAGATTGGTGCCATTGTCAGTTATAATGCTGTGTGGAAAACCAAAGCGAAAGATCACCTTTTTCATAAACTGAACCGTCGTGGCTGCATCACACTTGCTAACGGGCTCCGCTTCAACCCACTTGGTAAACTTGTCAACTGCCACCAAAAGGTGGGTCTTCTTATCCTTGGACCTTTTGAAAGGCCCAACCATATCAAGCCCCCAGACCGCAAAGGGCCAAGTAATTGGGATCATCCTCAGCTCTTGAGCTGGCACATGAGCCCGTCGCGAGAACCTTTGGCAACCATCACACTTACTGACCAAGTCCTCTGCATCAGCATGAGCCGTCAACCAATAAAAACCATGACGAAAAGCCTTGGCCACAAGAGACTTTGCACCGGCATGATGGCCACAATCCCCTTCATGGATCTCACGCAAGATTTATTGACCTTCCTTAGGGGAAACACAACGCTGAAACGCTCCCTAACACTGCGGTGATGCAACTCTCCATTGATAACAATCATTGACTTAGCCCGCCGGGTTATTTGCCTGGCCAAAGTTTCATCCTCGGGCAACTCGCCCCGGGTCATGTAAGCCAGATATGGCATTGTCCAGTCTGGTATGATATGAAGAGCCGCCACCAGTCGTGCCTCCGGGTCAGGGACAGCCAAGTCTTCCTCTGTAGGCAACTTAACAGAAGGGCTATACAGGACGTCCAGGAAAGTGTTGGGCGGCACCGACTTTCGCTGAGAGCCCGGCCGGCTTAAAGCATCCGCCGCCTCGTTCTTCCTGCGATCGATGTGTTCCACTTGATAACCCTGGAAGTGCCCAGCAATAGCATCAACCTCGCGGCAATAAGCCGCCATGAGAGGGTCCTTGGAATCCCACTTTCCTGATACTTGTTGAGCCACCAAGTCTGAGTCGCCGAAGCACCTTACCCGGCTTAAGCTCATCTCTTTAGCCATCCGAAGACCATGGAGCAAGGCCTCATACTCAGCCGCGTTGTTAGTGCAAGGAAACAACAACTGTAGCCAATAATGGAACTTGTCACCTTTAGGGGAAGCCAACACGACTCCAGCCCCCGAGCCCTCCAACTGCCTGGACTCATCGAAGTGGATAGTCCAATATGTGTTATCCGGCTTCTGCTCGGGCACTTGTGACTCTGTCCAGTCATTGATGAAATCCACCAAGGCCTGAGATTTAACAGCAGTGCGTGGCACGTACTTGAGACCATGAGGTCCAAGCTCTATAGCCCACTTAGCTACTCTCCCTGTGGCCTCCCTGTTTTGAATGATATCACCAAGAGGGGCAGAACTGACCACAGTGATGGGATGACCCTGAAAATAATGCTTAAGTTTCCGGCTCGCCATGAACACACCATAAACAAGCTTCTGCCAATGCGGATATCGCTGCTTGGACTCAATGAGCACTTCGCTGACATAATAAACCGGCCGCTGAACCGGATGCTCCTTGCGCTCCACCACCATAGCCACACTGACGGCTCGTGTGTTCGCCGCCACGTACAGTAATAAGGGCTCCTTATCAACCGGAGCAGCAAGGACTGGGGGCTCTGCCAGCTGCTTTTTCAAATCCTCAAAGGCAGTATTAGCCGCATCATTCCAGACAAAGTTATCAGTTTTCTTCATCAACTGATATAATGGCATGGCTTTCTCACCCAAACGGCTTATAAACCGGCTTAAAGCAGCGATGCGACCCGCCAAGCGCTGAACGTCATTTATACACGCCGGCTTAGCCAGGGAGGTGATGGCCTTGATCTTCTCCGGGTTAGCTTCAATGCCTCTGTCAGAAACCAAAAAAACCCAAGAGTTTGCCTGCAGGAACACCAAAGACACACTTGGCTGGGTTAAGCATCATCTTGTAGACCCGGAGATTATCAAAGGTTTCCCTTAAATCATCTATCAGGGTTTCTTCCTTTATGGATTTAACCACAATGTCGTCCACATAAGCATGAACGTTACGCCCAATCTGTTTATGAAGACAGTTCTGCACGCAACGCTGATAAGTTGCCTGTGCACACTTGAGTCCAAAGGGCATGGATACATAGCAGAAGGCTCCGAAGGGAGTGATGAACGCCGTCTTCTCCTGGTCCTTAACTGCCATTTTAATCTGATGATATCCGGAATAAGCATCCAGGAAACTTAAGCGCGCACAACCGGCCGTAGCATCAATAATTTGATCAATGCGGGGAAGGGCAAAAGGATCAGCCGGACACGCCTTATTTAAGTCCGTGTAGTCCACACACATCCGCCAGGTGCCGTTCTTCTTGAGTACGAGCACCGGGTTAGCCAACCACTCTGGGTGGAAGACTTCAACAATAAACCCGGCCGCCAAAAGCCGGGCTACCTCTTCGCCAATAGCTTTCCGCCTCTCTTCATTAAACCGCCGAAGGAACTGCCTGACCGGTTTAAATTTTGGATCAACATTGAGAGTGTGCTCAACGAGTTCTCTAGGTACACCTGGCATGTCAGAAGGTTTCCATGCGAAGATGTCCCTATTCTCACGGATGAACTCGATGAGCGCGCCTTCCTATTTTGGATCCAGATTGGCACTGATGCTAAACTGCTGAGATGAATCTCCTGGAACGAAATCAACAAGTTTAGTCTCATCAGCTGACTTAAATTTCATTGCCGGCTCATGCTCCGTAGTCGGCTTTTTCAGGGAGGTCATATCAGTTGGGTCAACATTGTCTTTATAAAACTTCAACTCCTCTGTTGCACAAACAAATTCTGCATAAGCTGCATCGCCTTCCTCACACTCCAGAGCCACTTTCCGGCTGCCGTGAACCGTAATGGTCCCATTGTGACCCGATATCTTGAGCTGTAAGTACACATAACACGGCCGTGCCATGAACTTGGCGTAAGCCGGCCGCCCAAATATAGCATGGTACGGACTTCTTATCTTAACCACCTCAAAGGTCAATTTCTCCACCCTGTAGTTGTTCTCATCTCCACAGGCCACTTCCAATTCGATCTTGCCGACTGGATAAGCCGACTTACCAGGTACCACACCGTGGAAAATAGTATTGGACTGGCTGAGGTTCTTATCAATCAACCCCATACGACGGAACGTCTCATAATAGAGGATGTTGATGTTGTTGCCTCCATCCATGAGCACTTTAGTGAACTTATATCCTCCCACTTGAGGAGCCACCACTAGGGCCAAGTGGCCCGGGTTATCCACCCGGGGAGGGTGATCCTCCCTACTCCACACTATAGGCTGCTCAGACCACCGCAAGTAGCGTGGAACTGCCGGCTCAACAGCATTCACAGCCCTCTTATGAAGCTTCTGATCTCGCTTACACAGGCTGGTGGTAAACACATGGTACTGTCCACCGCTAGCTGCTTTGGATTGGTCTGATAACCCCTCTGCTGCTGTTGATGACCCTGGCCAGACTGTTGATTGAAGCCCCCTTGACCGTTCTGAGGATTAGAATTTGAGCCGCCGCCCGGGCTATGAAAACCGCCGGCGCCTGAGCCGCCGCCCGGGCCATTGTAATTCTTAAAGGCCTTCATGATTGCACAGTCCTTCCATAGATGAGTCGCTGGCTTCTCTCTAGAGCCGTGCCTTGGACAAGGCTCATTCAACAGCTGCTCCAGCGTCGGGCCTGACCCGCCGCCTCGGGGAGGGGGTCTCCCCTTACGTCGCTGGTTATTCCCTTGTGAGCTGGCGTTGGCTACAAACTCTAGGCTGCCATCTGCCTTGCGCTTGCCTCCTCCTTGGTTCCCCGGGTTATGCTGAGGACCCTTGCCATTGCCATTCTTCTTTCCCTTCCCTGTCCTTTCATCATCTGAAGGGGGATCCTTGGTACCATCAGAATCGGCGTACTTGACAAGAGCCGCCATTAGTGTACCCATATCACTGCAGTCGCGCTTAAGCCGCCTGAGTTTCATCTTCAGGGGCACAAAACGACAATTCTGCTCCAGCATTAAAACTGCTGAGCCGGCATCCATCTTGTCTGACGAGTGTATGATCTCCTTAACCCGGCGAACCCAATGTGTCGTAGACTCACCCTCCTGCTGCTTACAGTTAGTCAAATCCACAATTGACATAGACTGCCTACAGGTATCTTTGAAGTTTTGGATGAACCGGGCTTTCAGCTCAGCCCAAGACCCGATGGAATTCGGTGGTAGCCCTTTTAACCAAGTGCGGGCAGTCCCATCCAACATCATGGTGAAGTACTTGGCCATTGCCGCCTCACTGACCTCCAGTAGTTCCATGGCCATCTCATAACTCTCAATCCAGGCTGCGGGTTGTAAGTCAGCCGTGTAGTTGGGCACCTTCCTAGGGCCTTTGAAGTCCTTGGGTAAACGTTCATTGCGGATAGCCGGCACTAAACAGGGGACACCTCCCGTCCTGGTAGGGATACCCACGTTGATGGAAGTCGTCGGATAAGCCGGGGGGGTCTGGTAAGCCGTCAATTGAGGCACCTGCTCCGCCTCTTGCCGCACTCTATCTTGGTCTGCTGCGTGACAGGCTCCGTTATAAGCCAGGCCATGGCCAGGGGGCGGGTCATGGCGGCGGATGTTACTTGAGCCGGTCGCTGAGACCATGTGCCTGCTGTAACTCGGGCTCCGGCCCGGACGAGGGGTCGAGTGGATCCTATCCCGGCTGTAGGAGTACGCCTCTTGCTGCGCCAATGCCGTCTGAAGGAGTTCCCTGACCCGGCGGGTTTCAATAGCCGTTGGAGAGTCGCCGTCAACTGGGAGAGCCGCCAGCCGTGCTGCCGCGGCGACCATGTTCTCCAGCGGGTTATTATAATGACCCAGGGGTGTTGGTACGTACTGAGGCGGGGCAGGGGGCACCTGGGGAGGCCCCATCACTTGTGGCTGAATAGGGGTTCCAGACCCGGGCACTATGACCCCTGGCGGGTTACTAGACCCTGCACCTGGCGTGTTGAAGAGGTTGCGTGGATCGTAAACCGGAGGGAGTCGAGATTGGGTCTTTTGATACCTCCTTCTCATGACCTCATTGGATGCGTTCTGATCCATCGTGAGCTGGAAGGACTGCGCCTGGATCAACTGAGTTTGGGCATCGAGAGCCGCCCTCTCCGCAGCCATCCTGATCCCTTCCGCTGCAAGATCCTCCTTAGCTTTCACTAGATCCAATTTTAACTGTGCCACCTCCGCATCATGCTGAGCTTGATCCGCCGGGTCAACCGTGGCGGTTAACAGGGCCGTCATCTTATCCGTGAGATCCATCAGCACCTGAGCCGGAGAAGGCACCGGGTTTCCTGCTCCAGCAGCGGGGTTCTGAACAGGCTGCGCACCGGCCATAAAGATCCCAACCCGGCTTGGCGGCTCAAATAGGTCCGGAATACTGTCACCATCGGAACAACCCATGAGCCTGCCATCTTGAAGTTGATACAACGAGTTTGACTCATCGGTGGCCGACTCGCCGTCAGAGCCGGCGGCCGTCTCATCACCAGATCCAGATCGATCAGAGAGTCCTCCATGGATACACCCCACAAAAGCATGCCTTAAGGCAGGCCGGGCCCGGGCGGGTCGTGCACGCTGGGCCACCTCGATGAGATCGGCGCAGAGATCCGGCTCAGGGCCCGGCTCACCAATCTTGCCAATGAAAACATGAATTCCGCCGAAGGGGACCCGGTACCCGTACTCAATTGAGCCGGCGTCGGGGCCCCAGTTTGCGTCGTCGATGTAGAGCTTGCCGCGACGACTCTTGGTCATCCGGCCCACAGCGTATCCCTTGAGCCCTTCGAAGCTGCCCTTCAAGAACTCAAATCCACCGTGCGCTGGCCCCACGGTGGGCGCCAACTGTCGTGGAATTGTCACGGCAGATGTCCTCGAGCTAGGACTTAGTCGTGGAGCCATCGCAACTAGGAAGCTTGAAGGGGTTAAGTGGGACAAGGAACACGAGGGTTTATACTGGTTCGGCCCCTTACGGTGAAGGTAAAAGCCTACGTCCAGTTTGAGGTGGTATTGATTAGGGTTACGATCACCAGGGAGCTAAACCGCTATGCCTGGCTCTCGATGAGATCGTACTTGTCCTTAAACCGTTGCCGGGTCGTCCCTTTATATAGGGAGGCTAACGCCCAGCAGCTCTCAGAGTCCCGGCCGGCTCATAAAAGTGTCCGGCTCGGACTCTCAACTATTCTTTCCTTACACTACAAGTTCTACCATAATAATGATTGTAACTACGGGCTTTGAGCCATATCCAGGTCTTAAGCCCATCCCTGGCCCATCGTCTTCCAGCTTGGCTCCGGGCTTCTGGCAACGACCATATGAGTAACCCGGCCCCTCCTGGCGGGTGACTCTAAGGTCTATATCCTCAACAATATGTACTGCGGATTTAATGTCAGAAACATTTGGGGGTTTTCTATAAAATAGCAAAACGGACTAAGAATACCTATTTCTTTTATTAGTAGGTATAGATTTAAATTATTTTATATGTTATTATATATTATTGTTATTGTCATCATATATTTAACAGATACTTACATATGTAAGAAAACAATATCCCACATCTTATTAACTTATAAAAATAATTTCTTAACAATAAAATCCTGGATTTTTTTGGCAATGAAAATCCTGGTGATTGTGTACAAAAGCTTGGTAAGATTTAAGGACCAATGTAATAATAAATCACTTATTATTTAAATATATTTATAACAAAATGCTCAGCCCCTGTTTATTTTTTGATAACATTGTTGCGCCCAACCCAACATCATAATTAGAATCAGCCCAGCAAAATCGTGTATTTTGAGAAAGTGCAAATGGCTTGTATTTTAGGAAGAAAAAAATAAGCCGCATGGACGCTACATTATTTGTTCACCCAGCCCAGCAAATGGACTGTAATTCTAAAAAAAGATCAAATTGACTGTAAATTCTGAAAAAATGGGTTGAATATGTGCCACATTTTTTGAGGCTGAAATGTGGGCCAATAGGTCGAAGCCAACGCAAGTCGTTGTCAACTTAGTCAACAAATGATTCTGACATCGTTAGCCGTTGGATTTACATCCAACGACCGGCATCCATCTTCAATCTCTCGTCTTCTTCCTCCAGCGCCGCCAGGACCACCTGCTCCCGCCTCCTGCTGCTAGCAGCTCTACTTAGCACGCTTCGCTGTGAAGCGCTACCCCACCGTTGGCCAGACCATCCCTCCACCCCTCCACACCCCCTGTTCTTCTCCATCGACTGCCGAACCACACCGCACCAGAACCAGTTAACCCTCGTACACCTCTCTGTCTGCGACTCTACTCACACGTCTTCCTATCTCTGGCTCGTTGCTGTCCGAGGCCTCACCGTCGTCCACCACCTTGGATGCGCTCGGCGCAGAGTGGTCAACGTGGTCAATGAACGACATCCATCGGAAGTAGACTGTGCGTGGAGAGGCTGACAGCTGTGTCCATGGTGGCACGCAAGGTAATGCCTCCTTATTACGCGCAAAATAATGATTCCTCCACCCGACAGCTGGGACCCACTGGAAGGGCCTCCGTATTTCGTGAAAAAATGTCCCCCCCGCTGACAGGTCGGACCCATAAGCTATATCTTCGCACACAAGGAAGTGCCTCCTTATTACACACAAAAATGAATACCCCCCCCCCCAGCTAGCTGGGACCCACCATAGTGGGAGGCTGACTTGTGGGCCTACTAAGTTGACGGGGACGGAGGGCTTTGTCAACTTAGTCAATATGAATGATTCTAGCTCCAGTGACCGTACAATGTCCATCCAACGGCCCTAGTGCTTCTTCAACCTCTGGTCTTCTTGCTCCAGCCGCCCAAACCAGCACCGGTCGTGCCACGTGCTCCTGCCTCCCATGGCCGGCTGTGATGTCGCGGAGGCCTCACCGCCCCCTACTACTCCCACTGATGGCCTGGCCATCCCTCTACTCACCCACACCCCCTGTTATTCTACGGTGACAGCAGCCTCACACCGCAGCTGAACCAGTGAACCCTCGTACTCCCCTCCACGTGGGCAACCACTGCCGCGTCTTCCCCGGCTCCGCGTCGTCCCCTTCCTAGGCCTCGCCGTCGTCCACCGCCCTAGTGCTCTCGGCGCGGCGTGGTCAACGTGGTCAAGGAACGACTTCCATCAGAAGAGTACTGTACGTGGAGAGGCTGACAGCTGGGTCCACGGCCGCAGCAAGGAAGTGCCTCCTTATTACGTGGAAAATAATGATTCCTCCACCTGATAGCAGGGACCCACCAGACGGGCCACCATATTTCGTGAAAAAAATGTTTCCCCCTGAATGCTGGGACCCACCAGCTACATCTTCGCACGCAAGGAAGTGCGTCCATATTACGGGCAAAAAAAATGATTCGCCCCCTGACTGCTGGGACCCACCGGCTACATCTTCACACGGAAGGAAATGCCTGACAGTCGGGACCCACCTGGTCGAAGCGTACGTAGCGTTGTCATTTTGGTTGCGAACGTGTACGTACATACTGGTCGATGTAGAGGCGCACACGTAGCATGTACATGTACGTACAACGGTCAGGGTGCAAGAAAGAAAATACGGCCACGTACGTACATACAGGCGGGGTCTCGAACGCCTACTCGTGCATACGTACGGCCAGGGCTCGTGTACATGGTTGGGTCGGAACGGAGAAACTACGTCGTCGTCGTGTTCATGGGGAGGCAACAGAATGTGTTGTGTTCATCGGGAGGCAACGGAACGCGTGCTGTTCATCAGGAGCCAACCGACTTGGACGGAACAGACGATGGAAACGAGGCCTAGCGTACTGCAGAACGGAGGAAACGGCCTTGTGTTCGACCGGCCACGGTCGAAACGGGATCCTGTTCACTGGGAGTGGTCTGGCGTACCGCAAAACAGAGGAAACGGACCTCCTACGGTCGAAACGGGGTCCTGTTGATCGGGAGGGGTGTGGCGTACCGCAAAACGGAGGAAACGGACTTGTGTTGGAGCGCTACGGTCGAAACGGGGGTCCTGTTCATCGGGAGGGGTGTGGCGTACCGCAAAACGGGACTCCATGGGATATTGTTCATCTGCACCGTCGACTGCCTCCACGGGCTACTGTTCATCCACCATCGACCTCCTCCAGCCTCCACCTGCGACTGTTCATCCACGGGCTCCTGTTCATCCAACCTCCATCACGCGCTCCTCCACCGGCTACTGTTCAACCAGCCCCCTCCATGGGGTCCTGTTCAACCACCCCTCCACGGGGTCCTGTTCATCCAGCCCTCCACCGGCTACTGTTCAACCAGCCCTCCACCGACTACTATTCAACCAGCCCTCCATGGGGTCCTGTTCATCCAGCCCTCCACGGGGTCCTGTTCATCCACCGGCTCGATCGATCGGGGTCCTGTTCATCCAGCGGCATCGGCCTCTACTACCACGGGGTCCTGTTCATCCAACCCCCCACCGGGAACTGTTCATCCAAACCCCCCCAACAACGCTCACTGTTCATCAAGGGAAGGAGGCAGCAGTGTTCGATCGGCTTCAGTTAGCAGCAGTAGTGAAGGAATCACTCGGGTTCAGTTAACAGCAAGGGATCGACCGATCGCTCGGGTTCAGTAACGCGTAGCCTGCAGTGCAATCGCTTGGGTTCAGTTAGAGCCCAACGCCTCGCTCGGGTTCAGTTAGAGCGCAACGCCTCGCACACACGCGCGTACGTATGAGAGAAACGTGCATTGCTCGGCCCCCGACCACCCACCGTAACCGGGAACTCCCCGATATTTTCCTCGCCCTTGCTTCTACCATGGTTTTTTCCGTCATGGACGGCCCAAAAAATGTCATGCAGCTGCGTCTTCGGCCCGCCCAGGACGAAAAGCCCGTTTTCTTTCATGATTTTTTGTCATGGAAGTAGGACCCAACCACATCTTTGATGATACCGGGTTTTGTCACAATTATCGTCATAGAAGTGTCATAAGTATGACAGGAAAAAAAATTGTTCGGCCTAAAATGTCACGGATGTCTTTTTTTTGTAGTGTTGGCTCAAGTGTGGTCATGTGCTATTCCAAACACCGCCGTAGTATCTACGTGGGGGCTGAAGCCGATGACTGGCAAACTCTGAGGGATACAAACGGCCGCACCAGAGGAAAAATACTTTAAGATAAAAAGCATAGATACATTATAAAGCTTTGGTTTATAATACAAGCGTCTGGATACATTCACTCGAACATAATATCCTTCGAGCATTGGCCCTCTATCAAACGGGCACCCTCTAGGACGTCTTCAAAATAGCGCTCCGGCTTGCGGTGGTCCTTGCCTCTGGGCGGACCCTCAACTGCCACGGCGGCGGCCTTCATCTTTGCCCAGTGCATCTTGACACGGGCAAAGGCCATCCGCGCACCTTCTATGCACGCCGAGTGCTTCACAGCCTCAACTCGGGGCAAGGCGTCGCCGAGTTGCTTGACTAGGCCGAAGTAGCTGCTCAGAATGGGTCCGGCTGGCCATAGCCGGACTATGATGCCCATCATGGCCAAACCAGACATCCTATGCAGCTCCGCCAGCTGCATCATCTGATTGTTCAGCAGCGTTGGCCGCTCCGGCTCCAGGTACTACGACCAAAAGGGCTTCTCCGCCGTGTTCCCGTCTTGGGCCTGGAAATACTGTGCGGCGTCGGCAGCACTCCTCGGGAGATCCGCAAAGGCGTCTGGAGCACTCCACGGTCGATTTAGCAAAGCATATCTTCGTCCGCCAAATATACTCTGTAAAAGAAAAGGCTTACCAGCCGCTATTTGTTCAGCTTGCTTGCTCTCCTCGCGAGCCGCCCGGGACTCGGTTCGCGCCTCTTTGGCCTCTTGTAGAGCCTTGGCAAGTTTGGTTGTCTCGACCTTATTCTGCTCCTCTAAGGACTCGCACTTGTCGGCGGCGTCCTTGAGCTCTCGCTCCACCTCGGTCACCCTCTCCTCATACTGGCGGCGGGCGACCTGTTCGGCCTTTAAATCCGCAGCCGCTTTGTCTGCGGCCGCTTTGCTCGCCTTCACCTCCTCCTTGGCTTCGGCAAGGGCACTCTTGAGGGCTTCGACCTCGGTCGCGCTGCCTACAATCATACTCATAGCAGCACATGAGCTTAAACTCTAAGTTTGCATCACAATTCAGGCCTGTAAGGGATCTTTTAAAAAAAGCATATGTTGTGCCTCCTCGAACCGCTTGTTAATGCGGTCCATTTCATCATCAGACAGCTTCAGCTTCCACTTGAGTTCGGAAACTTTAGCATCCTTGGCTGAAGCCGCTAACAATGAAGCCTGTTTATCAAAATAGACAAGTACGTTATCTCCGGCGAATATTTGATCCTCTGTTCGGCCCCCTTTCCATGAACCGAACAGAGTCTCAGGGGCTACTATCTATATACATGCATATTTTTGCATATGAAAAAGTGGCTAAGAATATTACGTCGCATACCTCAAAGCATGTTAACAGGCTGGTGAAGGCTTCGTTCAGCCCGCCTTTTGCGGGCTGAAACTTTTCAACCACCGTACCCATCAGGGTGCGGTGCTCCTCCACGACGGAAGCACTGCGAAGTGCTTTCCTCAAAGTGTCCGGCGCCTCCAGATTGTTGGAGGACGCCGGTGGAATCGGCACTCCCCCCTCCTTCAAAGGGGTTTGCTCGCTCGATTCCGGAGCCGAGTGGGTCTCCGGAATGATATTCGGCTGGGGACCGGACTGGTCCGGGCCCCCGTCGTCAGTTTTCATGGGGGTTGTGCCCCCCATGTTCTCAGCAGCCGAGGCATTACCCTCCGGCGCCGTGTCAGCGGCCTTCCGCACCTCTCCCTGGCCCGGAGAGGTCCTTCGGGATAACACCTCGGTGTCATCCGCGGCATGTGGCGGGGAGGCTCGCGGAAGCGTTTCGCTCTCCATCATCTCCAGTGCCAAAGAGTTCCCCGAGGACTATGATTGTTGGGGGAGATCACGGGTCGGACTGAAATACATAAATGATATGTTATCCTACCATTTGCAAAAGGCCAAACATATGCATAGTATATTTAAATACTTACAATTCGGCCAGGGGCTTCGCCCTGGGGCGCCACTGGGGGTTGGCTTCGGCATCCGGGTCCGAGCCATCTGAGAGGGTTATCTTCCCCCTTTTGGAGACCTCCCCCTCTAGATCGACGGAGGCTGCCCTTTTCTTCTTCTCCTCCTTGAGGGGAGAGTTGCTCTCTTCCTCCTCCTCCTCCTCGTCTTCATCTCCCTCGTGGGAGGAGAGAGCTTCGGTATCTCTGGACATCGCGTCCGAAGTACCTCTACGGCGGAGGCCACTTTTGGCCTCCTTGCCCTTCTTCTTGGCCTTCTTCTCCGGCGCCGGGACCAGCATCCTCGTCAGCAGAGGAATGGCTGGGTCTTCGGGTAGCGGAGCCGGACATCGGATCTGCTCCGCCTTCTATGTCCAGCCCTGAGGAAAGAATGGAAAACTCAGCATGCCCCTTGGGTTTACAGGTTGAAGTTATGTTCGGAAATCATAAAACTTACTGGAGTGGCCAGATGAGCGCAGTCGAGGCCAATATCTTCAGTCGTCTTTGGCCATGACTTCTGGGCCTTGAAAAGAAGCTTCTAGATATCTTTGTGCATCGTGCCGAAGAATCTCTGTAGGGTCTGAGGGGCAGCTGGATCGAACTCCCACATGGGGAGAGGCCGGCGCTGGCAGGGGAGAATCCGGCGAAAAAGCATCACTTGGATCACATTAGCAAGACTGGTGTTCTTCTCCATCATATTCTTGATGCGCTTCTGCAGCATCATCACTTCGTTGGACGATGACCAATCCAAGCCTTTGTTAATCCACGATGCAAGCCGCATTGGAGGTCCGGATTTAAACTCAGGAGTGGCGGACCATGTGGTGTCGCGGGGTTCCGTGATGTAGAACCACTCATGTTGCCATCCCTTCAAGGTCTCCACAAAAGCCCCCTTTGGCCAGGTGACGTTGGGGAGCTTGCTCACCATGGCGCCGCCGCAGTCTGCATGCTGCCTGTCGACCACTTTCGACTTCACGTTGAAGACCTTAAGCCATAGGCCAAAGTGGGGGGTGCGGAGGAGTGCCTCGCACACGACAATGAATGCTGAAATATGGAGGAAGGAGTTTGGATCTAGATCGTGGAAATCTAGCCCATAATAGAACATGAGGCCGCGGGCGAAAGGATGGAGGGGAAACCCTAGTCCGCAGAGAAAGTGGGGGATAAACACCACCCTCTCGTTGGGCTCCGGAGTAGGGATGATCTGCTTTTTAGGAGGGAGCCGATGCGCGATGTTCGCGGCCAAGTATCCCGCTTCCCGGAGTTCCTTGACGTTCCTCTCCATGACGGAGGAGGCCATCCACTTGCCCTGCGAGCTGGATCCGGCCATGGCTAGAGAAGTTGGTGGTGGTGTGAAAAAATGGAACTTGGGCGCTGGAGCTCGAGGATGGGAAGGCTGAGGAAGAAGGCGTGGGGTAAAAAGATGGGTCCTTATCCTCTTATATAAAGGCAGTGAATATCAAGCGCCCCCTCACGAGCCTTAAAACTCGCCTATTCCCAAAGGGTCGTGCGAATGGCACGGTTGGAATACCCAAGCCCGTATTGATGAGAATCCCGTAATAAGGGGACACGATCTCTGCTTTGACAAGACGTGTCAATAGAGGTCACGCCTAGAAATGCGAAGCGGGAGGCCACAAAACGGTTCAAAATAATAATAAGGCCAGACGTAACGTCTCGCCGGAAAAGCTGTCAATAGACATGACTTATTTTGTTTAAGTATTTTTGCCCTTGTGGTTCAGGGTTGTAACTGTTATACAAAGCTGGGTATAGTTCTCTTATTCAACTACTTTGGAGTATTCGGAGGAGGAACCCGCCTTGCAATGTCGAAGACAATCTGCGCGCCGGACACATCGTCATTGAAGCCTGGTTCAGGGGCTGCTGAGGGAGTCCTGGATTATGGGGTCCTCGGGCATCCGGCCTATTTGACATGGGCCGGACTGATGGACCGTGAAGATACAAGATAGAAGGTCTTCCCCCGTGTTCGGCTGGGACTCTCCTTTGCGTGGATGGCAAGCCTGGTGTCCGGATGTGTAGTTTCCTTTCTCTGTAAACCGACCCTGTACAACCCTAGGCCCCTCCAGTGTTTATATAAACCGGAGGGTTTAGTCCATAGAGGCTATCACAAATCATATAGGCTAGACATCTAGGGTTTAGCCATTACAATCTCGAGGTAGATCAACTCTTGTAACCACTCATCAAAGTCAATCAAGCAGGAAGTAGGGTATTACCTCCATTAAGAGGGCCCGAACCTGGGTAAACATCGTGTCCCCTGTCTCATGTTACCTTCGATCCTCAGACGCACAGTTCGGGACCCCCTACCCGAGATCGGTCGGTTTTGACACCGACAGTCATGTCTACATAGTTCTCGAACCCGTAGGGTCCGCACGCTTAACGTTCGATGACGATTTGTATTATGAGTTATGTGTTTTGGTGAGCGAAGATTGTTCCGAATCCCGGATAAGATCACGGACATGACGAGGAGTCTCGAAATGGTCGAGAGGTATAGTATTCGGACACCGGAATGGTTTTGGGACATTTCGAATATTTATCGGAGTACCGAGGGGTTATCGGAACCCCCCTGGGAAGTAATGGGCCTTCATGGGCCATAGGTGAGAAAGAGAGGGGAGCCCGCAGGATGGCGCCCCCCCCCCAAGGGAGTCCGAATTGGACAAAGGGGAGGGGGCGCGGCCCCCTTTCCTCTTTCCCTCTCCCTCTCCCTCTCCTTCCCTTTTCCCTCCGATGAGAAAGGAAAAAGACGGGGGGCGAATCCTACTAGGAGTGGAGTCCTAGTAGGACTCCCCCCTCCCATGGCGCGCCCCCTCTAGGTCGGCCGCCTCCTCCCCTCCTCCTTTATATACGGGGGCAAGGGGCACCCCAAAGGACAACAATTGTTCTCTTAGCCGTGTGCGGTGCCACCCTCCACAGTTTATTCCTCCGGTCATAGCGTCATAGTGCTTAGGTGAAGCCATGCATGGATCACATCACCATCACCATCGCCACGCCGTCGTGCTGACGAAACTCTCCCTTGACCCTCTGCTGGATCAAGAGTTCGAGGGACGTCATCAAGCTGAACGTGTGCTGAACTCGGAGGTGCCGTACGTTCGGTACTAGATCGGTTGGATCGTGAAGACGTTCGACTACATCGATCGCCTTAACCTAACGCTTCCGCTTTCGGTCTACGAGGGTACGTGGACACACTCTCCCCCTCTCGTTGCTATGCATCTCCTAGATAGATCTTGCGTGATCGTAGGAATTTTTTTGAAATTGCATGCTATGTTCCCCAACAGAAGAATCACTCCAAAATTCTTATCTAGCGAAATCACCTCAAAGTTATCTTTTCTGATCAGTCCGTTGAGCTATCCCTATAAGTGTCACAAACAACCCTAGAGTTCTTACCAAAATAACACCATATGATACGCATCAACGAACTCTAATGTCACCTAGATACCCCAATGTCACCACAAGTATACGTGAGTTGATTATTCGATACACATCAAACAACTTCAGATTCATAATATTCAATCCAACACAAAGAACTTCAAAGAGTGCCCCAAGATTTCTACCGAAGAAAGTAGGAAGAAAACGTGCATCAATCCCTATGCATAAATTACCCCAATGACACCTCGGGAATCCGTGAGTTGAGTGCAAAAACATACATCAAGTGAATCAATATAGTACCCCATTGTCACCATGGGCATTCATATGCAAGACATACATCAAGTGTTCTCAAATCCATAGAAGTATTCAATCCAATAATAGTGAAACCTCAAAGGTAAAAACTCAATTCATCACAACAAGATAGAGAGGGGAAAACACCATATGATCTTACATCAAGATCGTGCCAAATCAAGAACACGAGAGAGAGAGAGAGAGATCAAACACATATCTACTGATACAAACCCTCAGCCCCAAGGGTGAACTACTCCATCTTCATCATCGAGTCCGTTGGGATGATGAAGATGGCGTCCAGTGATGATTTTCCCCTTCGGCAGGGTGCCGGAACGGGTCTCGATTGAGTTTTCGTGGATACAGAGGCTTGCGGTGGAGGAACTTCTCATCTAGGCTTCTTTCTGAGGGTTTGGGTATTTATAGGAATTTTTGGCTTCGGTCTCACGTCAAGGGGGTGCCTGAGGGGCCCACAAGCTTGGGGCGCGCCCTAGGGGGGCACCCCCAGGCTTGTGGCTCCCTCGGCCACTTCCTGGTCCAGCTCCGGTGCTCCGTGGGTCTCTTCTGGTCCATAAAAAATCGCCGTAAATTTTCAATCCATTCCAAGAACTTTTATTTCTGCACAAAAAACAACACCACCGTAGTTCTGCTGAAAACAACATCAGTCCGGGTTAGTTCCATTCAAATCATACCAAAACCATATAAAATTGTTGCAAACATGGCATGAATACTTCATAAATCATAGATACGTTGGAGACGCATCAGTAATCAGGGTGAGCTTGATAGCAAACACTCCTCACAGTAACCTTACCACATTAGGTGCCTAAGAAAACGCTTGCCTTAGGTTGGTACCCCGGCTGATACTATCCCATGATACCATAGTGAATATTGGCTACTTGTTTCCACATATATCTTAGATCCAAGTTCTTGGGGACCCAAGTGCAAGGACTTACAGCAATTGGTAACTCTCACCTCGGTTGAGAATCGAGGTAACAATCCATAGAAATAACACCCCTAGCATTAATCAACAACATCGCAAAACAAATTAAGATCCACTAGTGCCTCCAATGGTTCTAGTGAGGTTGTCAATCTCAGTACCTTGCTAGTTGCAACAAGTTATGAGTATATAATGGTAATAAAAGTTTTTTGTATTTTAGAATTAATTAATAACTAGAAATAAAAGTGCATATAGAAGTGGTTTGAGAAGGTTTCTTACGGAGAAAATTGAACCAGAGTTCATAGTTCACTGGTACCACCTCTCAAAGCCAACTACCAATGACATGTAAATTTAATTGGAGATATGTGTATTGACCAATCATACGTTCATGACAAATGATAGCGTATGTTGGGATCATCTTATATCGGCAATACTAAAAGTGAATCTCTTAGATACCCTTGTTGAGTTTTGATGGTTAATGACAAAACAACCAAGAGGACTAATGTGTTTATCAAGTTCTTTCAGAAATTATGTCCTCGTGCTAGTGGAAGATCAATGATGCCCCCTACCTTAACTTTTCAAAGTGATGTCTACCTCAAGCTATTAGAATATAATCTTTAGATTTTTGGTTGGTGAACCCAAGATTCACATTGAGTGGACATCCTTTAATATCAAGAGGGGCAGAAACAAAGGTATTCTCGTGTACCACCGTGATGATTCCTTCTTGTACTACCAAACCCCAAGAGTGTTTTGTTAAACCCTAGGGAGCAAGTCCAGTTTTCACATGTACTCCCTTTTGCACAAAGGATCCTGAAGATGTCAAGGGGGAAACAATCAAGTCCTAGGGTTGTCGGTGACCCCGTCGGAGATGCTTTTTTCATCATATCCGACCATGGCCTTGCCATATATGGGCAAGGAGAAGGGGGCTTCTATTTTCGGGGGTTGAAAGAGTGGGCATAGGGAATTGCGGGAGCATCATCTAGTGAGTAGCATTCCACTCCTGGCCACCCAAATCGATCGCCAGTGATCTCTTGTCAATTGAACCATAGATCCGGTGGCGGAGGTCGATGTAGCGGAAGAAGAAGGAAGAAACTCACCTATGCAAGTTTTTTAACACAATACTTGCCTATGAAAGTTCGCAAATCCCTGGATGCCCGTGACCTAAAGAGCCAAGAACGACTCCATCACCATTTCCCCTTCCGCCTCCACAACAACGAAGAGAGAAGGTAGAGAAAGCCTCAACTTAGGGCTTCCTCCAGGTACATCTTCTACATGCGCCTCCACCCTAGAGGACAACTAGAGAGGGAGGAGGGTATCCATCATCCTCCACTCGCTATCTCTGATGGAAAACACTTGTACAACATGACGACAAGTGCACCCAAGGCATCACCTACATCTAGCCCACTTTTACTATGTACAGGGAGAGCCTAGCATCCCCCCCCCCCCCTACAACATTTGGGGTTCGCATCCCACTGAACTACCACTTTCAAAAAAGTGACGGAAAACTACCAAAATTTTCTAATTTTGTGATTAAAAACTGCCACTTTCAAATAATGGTCAGCTTAGACGATTTAAGCACATTTATGACATGCGGGACCCATCCGTCAGGGTTGACATGGCGGGAAAGTCAGCCCGACGGAATTGGGTTTTCCGCCACGTCAGCCCCGGCGGATGGGTTCCGAATATCATAAATGCGTTTAAATCGTCTATACTGGCCATTATCTGAAAGTGGTAACTTTTAGTCACAAAATTAAAAAATTTAGTAGTTTTTGTCACTTATTTGAAAGTGGTAGTTCAGTCGGACCTCAAATGTGATAGTTTTCTGTCAATTACTCCGCTGAAGGGAGGTAGTACTTGATCCAAGCACGAAAGTATTTTGGAGCAGAGCAGAGCAGAGAGCCCTAACGCTTCTTGATCTATTATAAAGGACTCCCGACGGAAACAGGACAGTGTTTAGATGCATTGCTCTGTTCGTTACAATGATTCATAGATGATAGATGTACGAGCTAATCTCAGTGTCACATTGTGAGCTTGAGTGTAAAAATACATCAATCAATGCAGGGCCAGCTCCTGCGTACAGCAACGATGCTGGGCGTTGGCGGGAACATGCAGTCGCTAAACCATCTGCCACTCGCTCATATATTCCCATGGTCGACAGAAATGGGAATCAAGATCATATATTCCCATGGTCGCTAAACCATCTGCAACGATGCTTGTGTGCTGCGGTTTGTGCATTGCTCTGCTTCTTGGGTTGTGCCTGACAGAAACGCAGTGCCAAGGTTCACATAGTATGTATGAAGACAAATCTATATACGTTGCCGCCATGAAAAAAGCTGAAACCATAGTCCAAAGTGCCCATCCGGCTTCCTGGAATTCCATGAACGAGGAAGCTTCAGAGAAAGCGGTAGACGTAGGGGTGGAGCCTCCGGGAGAAAACGAACCACTGCGGGAAGTAGAAGGCCACCACAAAGCCCAGGACGAACCCGACAGCCGCCCCGACACTCGACCCGCCGCTGATTTGCTTTCCACTCCTCGCGGAGGCGGGGCAAAGACGATCCAACGGAGCGCCACAGAGCCCGTCGTTGCCGTTGCCGGCAAAGGACGCCGCCGGAAACCTCTGCAGAAAAGACGGGATAGGCCCGGACAACGAGTTGCCCGCGACACTCATCGAATCCAGATAAGGAAGCCTGAACAGCTCCAACGGGATCTCGCCGCTGAGCTGGTTGTGCCCAAGGTCAACGAGCTTCAGGAGATCCATCCTCCCCATGCCCGGCGGGATCGGACCCCAGAAGCCGTTGTACGAGAGGTTAAGGGACGTTATGAACGGGAGCTGCAGCGAGATGTCCGCCGGGACCGGTCCGGCGAAACTGTTGCTCGACAGGTCGAGGGCGCCGGCCGGTCATGCTCGCGCAGTCCCGCAGGCCCCGGGGAAAGGGGCCTTGGAGGCGCAGAGACAAGACCCTGTTCTGGTCGGCGGACCAGCACGTCACGCCGGTGAAGCCGCAGATGTAGCCCTTTGTGGCGTTGTCGAAATTCCACGAGGATGTCAGTTCGCCGCCGGGATCAACCACAGAGCGCAGGAAGCTCTTGAGGCAGCGGACGTCGGGCTCGTCGTCGGAGCTGGAGCCGGTGCCGGTGCCGGAGCACGACGGTGAGCAGGAGTTCAGGAGCAGCAGCAAGAGGAGGGATTTCTTCATAGCATAAGCCGTCATCAATCTCAGCGGCGCCTGCTCCAAGCTTCGTGTCAACAACGTAAAACAAACAAGGCAGCAGTTTACTCACCGGCGGCGGGTGGAGGTGCTTCAGAGAACTCACCGATGTACTACTACCAAGTAACTGATCCAAGAGTCGAGACAAATTGGGGAGTACAGTACAACGAGACCTGCAATAAATAGATGAATGATCACAGCTGGAGAATCCATTGGACTTGTCTTGTGTATGTTGTAGACCGTAGAACAATTGCATTGCCATATCGCACACGTCCGGGAGGAACTGAGACTGGTCTGGTCGTCCCCCGTCATCATCAGTCTCGGAAGAATCACGCACCAAGAGGCGGCAACTTCCTTGGCAAATGCCGTCGACCTCGATGCTGAAACTAGGCTACAAATGACGGGGAAACATCATTCAATTTGAGAAATACACTACTAGATGTTTCTAAATCTGTACTCAGGGTTCAGCTTGATTGCCACATTTATCCAAACACGAAAGAAAGGAAATGAAACTCAGCACTTCTTGTTGATATAGATGCAGAGCAGCAACGCTTCTTGATATATTAAGGATGTTCGACAGGGAAACATGACAAGTGTTCATCAGATGTCTTGGTCCGTTCGTTGCAATCACGTATAGTAGTAGATGCTAGAGAACAACAAATCTCGGTGTTACATTGCGAGCTTGAGTGTAAAAATACATCAATCCATGCAGGGCCAGCCCCTGCGTGCAGCAACGACGCTTGACAGGAACATGCACTCGCTAAACCATCTCCAACTTGCAGTGCACTGCTTTGCTATCAGCATCCGGTGTACCTGACAGAAATGAGAAATGTGGTGCCGACTTCCGTCGTTGTTGCTGCACTAGGCATGCATCTTGGAGACCTTCTCGGATAGTCCGTCGACGGCCCCTTCCGTTTCCTCAGAGATCGCGTCGTCATACTGAACAATAATAGAAACAAAGAGTCAGTGCTTGAGTTCAACTTGCACCACCATCCTTTCTTATTCGTCGATAGTGCAGAGCTATGCCATGCCTAGTCGTTTGCAATAATCAACGAAGAATTCAGGTTGGACAGCACTAGTACCTCTGGCTGTTTATTCGGGTTGACAACGACGCACTTGGAAGCACTAATGCTCGCGCTCTTGAGGTAGGTCCGCGAGCTCAAGCTGGTAGGGCTCAGACCATTCTGGCCAACACCGGCTGCATCCTGTGACTTTTGAGGGCTCACTGTGCCATGGGCATCAGGCTCTGCACTCATCTCCTGATCACTAATATGCTGTTCATTATTACCGTCGTTTGATGCACCTACTCTCTGCCTGTTACACACAAGTCAATGCAGAACTCAGCACAAATAACCGATTAACCGTGATCAGGGTAAGAAGCTCGGCACTTCGGATTTCTGATGGCTGCGGTGTTATATGTACCTTGGTAGAGAAGCATGCTTTCTTTGCAGCGGGGAACCTCGTTCTCCTTTGCTGTAATGCTCCTCCAGGTGTGCAAACTGCCGTTTAAAGCGGTCAACACCACTGGAGCATCATAATAGCCCATATAAAGATATGTTAGCTCCGTATTTTATTAAGTCCGATAACTTGTATCAAAATTAAAGCAAGTCCGCGTTGCACACCTTGGATAGAGGAAGCTAATCTGGTCTCCACCTTTCATGTATTCCTCCAGCATCTGTGGATGGTACTCCAAAATCTGTTTGTTCTCATAACAAATAATCAATTATCGAGAGACATAAAATATATTATTAACACAAAATAGGGAACCCAAACTATGCCTCCTTACCTCTCGATAGATCAATTCCCTAACATCATCTTTTGTCACCTTTCGTCTCTCAAACTCAAACTCAAGTTTCGAAATTGGATGCCTTGAAGGCTCACGCTCCACATTGGCAAGAGATGCAAAATATGGGTCTGCTAAAGCCTGAAGAATTACGGACACGACAAAATTATAGCATATCAAGATACATATGTGTTTGTGAAACTGTTACACAAATGTAGAAGAGTTTACCTCTTCAGCTGAAGGCCGGTCTTTAGGGTCAAATGCAAGTAAACGACCCAGTAGGCGAACCGCCAATGGATCAGCATTAGGAAATTTCTGAGTCAAGGGTACAGGGTGTTTTTTTCGCATGCAACTTAAGTACCTCCTGGCCTTCTCATTTCGAATCTGCAATGGGCATAGACAGCTGTAAATTATTAATCCTGTAACCTAATGTACCATTGCAAAATTTGCAGCTGAAAGGCCAGCATATATCAAAAATATATAACTAGATGGAATCTGGGGAATTGCTCTAGCAGCCTACAATGCATTTTACTTAAGGGCGCAGCAGGAATGAGATGCATTGTTTCATCTTGTTAGTGAAACGAATCACGTTGAAGTACCTTGTGAGTGAATGAAGCAAAAATAAGGGACAGGGAACAAACATACCCGAGATAAGGTTTCTGATGATGGAGTTCCAAGAAGATCTGTTATTATATCTAACTGGTGTACGACATTCTTCCCAGGAAAGAGTGGCCGTCCAGTGAGAAGCTCAGCAAATATGCATCCAATACTCCAAATATCAATAGCAGGAGTGTACTGCACAAAAATGGGCTCTTATCAGAATGACGGGACGAATCTGACACTTGCAAAGAGAGTATACTAAGTCTCTACATGAATTTTACTAGTCTAATTTTCAACTGATTTAGTTAGTTTGCAGCTTGTTTTGACAGAAGAACTGGGCGTATGCACAATTACAATGAGAAATAACAACAAAAACTTGTTGTACTGTTTAATCCTTAATTTTGTATACTTTACTTAGTACAGGCTGTAGATTACAGAGTTTTTTAAGAAAAATAAAAATAGCAATAGGGATCTATAAATGTAACACAATAAATATATCATAAATATAAAGACAGCATCTGCACATATAGTGCTCCAAAAGCATTAATCTTGCTTGGATGAGACTTCATGAGTTCAGGAGTGAAGAACTCACTTTCGAGAAAAAGGAGCCACATAATTCAGGGGCTCTATACCACCTTGTTGCTACATAGTCCTTCACAAAGAAAAACAATGCAAAAAGTAAGAAATTATAGTAAAATGTGAATTATGACATACAATGACAAGCTCTTTACCGTCCAAAATATAGCTGAAGGAGCATCATTAAATGATACACGCGCAAGTCCAAAGTCACAAATTTTCAGTTTGCAGTCTGCGTTGGCCAGTATATTCTTGGGCTTCAGATCGCGATGAAATACATTAGCTGTCCAAGATAAACAGCAAAATATGTCAGAAATATGAACAGAAGTCCAATCACAATTTGGTAAATCAACTCAAAGATTGTGCTAATAAATGGGCTAGCAGATCCATGGAGATTAGCATTCATTGACTTACCTCCATGGATGTACTTGAGAGCGCGGAGAAGCTGGTAAAGGAAAAACTGGTAATGCTCCGCCGTGAGGTCATCATTAGCTCTGATGACCTGATGGAGATCCGACTCCATGAGCTCGAAAACAACATATATATCTTGGAACTCCCTCCGAGAAGGAGGGAGCATTATGTGCTTGATCTCCACCACGTCTGGATGACGTAGCAGCCGAAGGAGCTTGACCTCGCGGAGGATGCGCGTGGCATCCGAGACGTGCTCAAACACATCGTTGATCTTCTTAATCGCAACCCGCTCGCCGGTGCGGGTATCTATTGCAGCAGCAACTACTCCATAACTCCCCTTGCCAACAACTTCTTGGATTTGGTACTGGCTTGCCTCTCCATACTCTGTGAAGAATTCTTTCTCCATTATGTTCTACAAGACCAGAATTCACAAGAGCAAGTTAAAGCCAGTTACTCATGTATGGAACATTTTGGATTGAAGAAACTGAAGAAGGAATCCAGAATTATGTTGAAGTACTTAGTAGTGAAATAACCTAAGGTTACTTTAATAGTTGATCAGTAAAAGCAATTCGACAGGAAAGCAAATGTAATGCGTACACCTATAAGGTTATAAATACATTTGGTTATGGCTTATTATCTTCACCTAGAATTTATTTTGACCAAACATAATTTTTTTTTAACAATGTGGATCCTCAATGCATTAGACCGGTTCCAGTCCCCAGGTCGTTGGGCTCCTATAAGAAATCCTACACTACCACCACCAGAACACATAGCCCGAATCCCCAAAACGGAAAAAAGTCTAGGCCGGTAGGTGAAGGACTATTCTCAGTAATGAGCAATCAGGGAAATGGTCAGGTTTACTGAGAAACTAAGGAAGCAGCCACCATGGTGCAAGAGTGAGGTAGACATGAGCAGTTGAGCACGAGGTCCAGACCATGTCAACCTAACTGATCAGTGGCCGATTCAGTCGCTGTAGAACCAAGTGGACAAATTGGACATGAGGAGCCCCTCCGGATAAGTGCAATACGGATGCTGAAAGCAACCTTAGTAGTTGAAAATCAACAAAAAAGTGTGAAGAGAAGCCCAAAAGAACACCGGCTTTATGCAGCAGATGCTCAAGCTACGCATCTCTGAAGAAACAACATTCCGTTTTGCATTACATTTTCCCAGATCAGTCAAGCGGCAGGTCGATCGGTAACTCGATCACAAGCAGTAGCGCCTATGTCGTATCGATCCGAAGATATGAAATTGGATCGAAGAATCAAGCTCACCTGCCGTGTCAACTACTAGTAAAAGAAAGGAAAAGAAAATAAAAAGGAAAGGCAAGCTAGTATTGTACGGTAGTGGCGTATCGAAGCTAAGCAGGTGCCGCAAAGATCCGATCTTGGCTAAGAACTCGCCGTGACGACGAATCGAGGGTCACGAGAAATGGAGATAGCATCTGCCAGAAGCTCCCGACCCCCAAACTGAAGCATCGAGAATAAGCAGCAGAGAGCATCAGAATACTGACTGTTCTCACCTTCTTGTGGCTCTCGACGGGGAGCGGCATCTTGCGCTTGGGGACGCGGATGGGGCGGAGGCCCACGAGATCCAGGCCCTCGGCGGCCTCGACGTCGGAGGAGTCCTCGCCGGCGGAGGACTGGTTGGAACTGCCGAGCACGGAGCCGGAGGGCGTGCGGCGGTGGAACAAGCGGCGGAAGCCGTCGACGATGCCGTTCCCTCCCCCCATGTATCCCCTCCCTACCCCTGCGGCATTGGCTAGCTGCTAGCCGCCTCCTCCAGCCACAGCCCACAGCTCCTCCTCCTCCTCCTCGTCCTCTTGCCTCTCCCCCTCCCGCCGCCACTCAAGGCAGCTCACTCACTCTCTCCGCCGCGCTGTCCCCGGCGGTGTCGTCGGCGCTGAGGACGGACGGATTGGATGCGGGGCGCAAACGGCGGGGTCTGCTCTGCTCTTATACTGCCCGGCGCGATTTGGGGGCGGGGCGGAAGGAATTTTCTCTCCTTTTTCGGCCCTCGCCTCTGCGTTTTTTTGCCGTGCGGGTGACAGATACAAGCTGTCACAGCACACGCTCGCTCACACACGGTGTGTGTTGACGAAGGCAAACGAACCGCGCGGCGCGTACCCGGACTCGGAGGAGGGAAAGAGGATTGACCGGCTTGCCGTTGCCGGGAAGGATCGCGGGCGCCAGGGGTATGGATCAATGGATGGGTGGTGGTGCCGGAATTCCGGTACAGCTGTGGTCAGGTGCGCAAAGCATCGATCTTTCTGGGCGAGCCGGACACGCAGCCCCGGAGTCCACTGTCGTCTAGGGCGTAGGGGGCTGTCTGCTGGCCGTGGAAAATGTGGCGTGGGGGAGCCTCAAATGTACCGTCTTTGTTCGGCCGCCGGCGAGCACTGGTCGGCTCGGGCATCTTTGGGTCGCAGGGTTTTCACCAAGTTTTTTTTTAGGGGTATGGGTTTTCACCAAGTTAATCTGGAAAAAAAAAGGTTCTCATCAAGTTTAAGATTTGAATGCTTTAGTTTACGATTTATAAGAGTGATGTGGATAAAATGATTGGAATTACCGAGTTCAAACAGGATGCACCAATGTGCCCGCGGTTCCCTAGGAATCCCATACCAGTTTTCCTCTTCGATAAAACGCAAAAGCCTCGCGTTTTGATGTGTTTATGGAAAGAGCATACGACCCCTAAGATGGACAACACCCGGCGATTACAGTACTAAGCATAAGGCGACTATGGCGTGACCAAAACACACAAGCCTTGAGACGAACAACACCCGACGATTACAACCAAACGCCTCTGATCGCTGGGCACAAATTACCACAAGAATCGAGGGCGTTGGACCCCTCCCACCCGTTACCTGGCCTCGACTTCGATCATATCGAGCGGGTGAACTAAGATGAGGTGTGTGTTGTCGAAGATAAGCGTGTTGCCATGCTTGCAGATTCACCATGTCACCAAGATTATAGCCAGTGACTCATTCACATTATTGTTCCTTTGAGAAATTCAATGCACTCTCTATCCCAGTCTCTCCCTTATCCCTTCATGTCCCTCTCTTTGTCTCTCTCTTCCTCAAAGTTTTCAAGTATTAATTTTCAGTGCACTATCAACTTCACTATATTAAATAGTATTGAGTTTTTCAGATTATCATATCGTGACTCGTCAATCCCATGTTTTCTTCTTCTTATTGTTTTTTAATTCTATTATGTAAATAAGCCCAAAGTTGAGGGCCAACCATTGGTTGGATCTTTGTGAGGGGTTGTTGTATCCCCAACCCGTCAATAATTTAAACACTGTATTTTATGTCTTGGTGTCTCATTAATTGGATTGTTCTGCTAGCGACTAACGACGTTTTTGTCGATAGCAAGATGATAGTGGTGACTTCTTCTTTTTTGAAAAGTGAACGACAGTGGGAGAGGCTCCCACTGACTTTTGTATTACTCACAAAGGATCAGTTACATAGCTGTTACAACAAGGGGATTTAAACGGTCCCCCGGCCGTGTGGTCTAGTGTAGCTACAGCACTAATGTCCGAAGT
Source organism: Aegilops tauschii subsp. strangulata (assembly GCF_002575655.3). Taxonomy (NCBI): domain Eukaryota; kingdom Viridiplantae; phylum Streptophyta; class Magnoliopsida; order Poales; family Poaceae; genus Aegilops; species Aegilops tauschii. Next base: position 527,926,334 of record NC_053041.3, read on the forward strand.
TTACAATGTAACTAGACAGGAAAGGATGAAAGTCCTCTCTGCAATTATGGATCAGTAGCTCTAAGAGATTTTTGAATCTAGCCAACCATGACCCGAATGAGTGTTGTATCCCTCTGAAATGTTGATTGTTTCTCTCCATCCATAAACTCCAAGCAGCCAACAGAAAATGTCCATGAAGAGAGGCTGTCGCCAGGTCTCTCTGCCCCCATGCAGCAGTGCTATTCCACTGCCTCTGATCGGCCAGGTCAATCCAGCCTTACTCCAGCACTGTTGACTAAAGGGGCATAAGAAGAACAAGTGTTCAGCGGTTTCCTCGGGGGGGCTTTGACAGAACATGCAGGAATAATTGTTCCCCGTGACAGCAAAGTGTCTACGTTTAAGCATATTTCTGGTATTCAGTCGATCCACCAGAAGCAACCACCCAAACATTTTAAACTTGATCGGGCTCTTGGCCTTCCAAAGCCAGCGAAAAGCCTCATCAGCCACGATCTCCTTGTAACAATGATCATAGAATTTTTTCGAAGAGAAGCGCCCGAGCATGCATTCCCAGGTGTCATGGCGGCCATCGGCCACACACACCTGCATCGAGGCCTGCTGGATTTGTCTGACCTCCTCCCTTGCCTGGGTCGAGAGGGGTAAGCTAAAGATCGTGGCCGGATCAGTGGCAGTGAGAACCCTAGCAACGGAGTCATCCTCATTCAGGCAGAAGGAGAAAGCCCGCGGGTACACTTCCATGATTGGAGCGTCATCATCGCCTTCAAGCCAGACATCTTTCCAAAACAGAGAGCTAGAACCATCGCCTGGGATGACCCTGGTGATCCCACGAAAGACCCCATTGAGCTGCATTACATCTTTCCACCAGAAAGAACCAACAGTGTCAGTTGCATGAGGGATTTTGTTTCTGTAATACGCGCTCCAAATCAGCTCCACCCAGGGGACATCCTCATGGTTATAGAATTTGAACATATGCTTTAAGAGCAGGGCTACATTCTGTGTCCTGATATCAATTACACCAAGGCCACCACACCGCTTTGGACGGCAGACAAGTTCCTAGGCCGCAAGGGAGTTGTTTTTAACACCATCATCAGAAATTTTTTGCCCAGAGACAATAGCGGCGCAGTTTATCCAGATGTTCAACCACCTTCGGATGTAATTTGATTGTGCACATTACGTAGATCAACATCGACGTCACGACAGAATTAACCAAGGTCAGTTTTGCTCCCGACGACATCAGAGAAAGTGTTGTGGATGTCTTCCTCTCAACTGCGTGCACCATCGGCATAAGATCCAACACATTGGACCTCGTCGTCCCCATCGGGAGACCAAGGTAGGTGAAGGGTAGGGATCCAACAGAGCATCCAAACACCCCCGCCAACTCACTAGCACGCTGGTGATCAATGTTAATGGGGATAAGAGTTGATTTGTGAAAATTGATTTTTAGACCTACCGATGCAGCATAGTCTTCCAGAATAGATTTCATACGGGCAGCTTGGTCAGCACACGCCTGCATAACCAATATCGTGTCGTCAGCATATTGCACGACCGGGAAATTTCCAGAACTGTCCCGAGGGAGAGGAAGATCAATAAGGCCGCTGGCAAACGCATCATTAATCGCAGCTTGAAGGAGGTCCGCAGCAAGGACAAAGATAAGCGGTGAGAGAGGGTCACCCTGCCGCACGCCACATCTGCATTGAAATTTCCGACCAGGGACTCCATTGAGGAGTACCGAAGAGACCCCAGAACCAAAAATCGTTTCCATCCAACCTAGCCACTTATCATCAAAACCCATATGCTTCATGATCTCAAGCATGGGAGCATGTTCAATCGTGTCAAACGCCTTGGCGAAGTCAAGCTTGAGGAGGATTATCTCCCGCTCCGAGGCATGACATTGATGGATATATTCAAAGGTCCACGCCAAGCAATCTTGGATCGTCCTCCCCTTAATGAAGCCGTACTGGTTCTTGTGGATGATTTTAAGAATGACTTTCTGTAGCCGATTAGCCAGGATTTTTGTGATGATTTTCAGACAGCAGTTCAGTAAAGTGATTGGTCTGTAATCATTCGCAGTTTCTGGAGAAGAGATCTTAGGGATCAGAGTGATGTAGCCCTCACTAATGTTGGTGATATCAAGCCCCCCAGCTTGGAAATCATGGCACATTTTGTAGAAGTCAGTTTTGATGATCTGCCAGCAACTCTTAAGAAAACATCCATTAAAGCCATCAGGGCCAGGAGCCCTGTCACTGGGCATTTCCTTAATAACAGCGTCAATCTCCTCATTGGTGAAGGGTGCCGACAATTGGTCCAGCCCCTCAATCCTGCGGATGATTCTAGAGAGATCAAATCGCATATTAGTGGGTTTAGAAGAACCTAAACGCTCCTTATAGGTTTTATACAGCACCCCCTGTTTGCCAACATGGTCATTGATTTCCACATTATCCTGGCGAAGTGTAGCAATAGAGTTGTGCCTATATCTCTCAGTGGCCAGAGATTGGAAGAGCTTGGTGTTTTCATCTGCAAACCTGGAAAACCTGATCGTATATCTTTTCCTCCAATACTCATTCTGATACTTGAGCAACGTCTACAAATGGAGTTTTAAGATACGTCTAAAGTTTGACTCCTGAATAAAGAGAGATCTTTTGTCCTCAAGATTGTCCATCATAGCAAGTACCTCATTGCTGTTCTGTATCATTTTTTTCAGCTTCGAGATACCTCTACTCCATCTCTTGAGATCATATCTCAATGTTTTAAGTTTTTTACAAATGATAGCAGCAGAATTCTGAGCATGACAAGGCTTGGACCAGGAGGCAGCAACCACATCAGAGAAACCCTCGTGGTTGACCCAGAAATTCTCAAAGCGAAAAAGATTGGACTTGGGGATTTTAGATTCAATTGCTACCACACATGGGTATGATCAGAAACCGGTTTCCCCAACGGCAGGATCATCGTATTTGGAAAGGAGGTGGTCCAGCAGGTGGATGAGAAGAACCAATCCAGCTGTTCGAGCAGAGGATCATCCTGCATGTTGCTCCAGGTGTATGTTCTGCCCTTTACAGGGAGTTCCATCAAGGATTGCGCCCGAATGATTTCATTAAAGAGCAACATATCTGCAGCATCGCCACCCGGTTTGTTTCTGTTACTCGTAGAGCGAATGAAGTTGAAATCGCCCAGGATCAACCAGTTTTCATCATTAGGTATGTTTAGATCAAACAACCAATCGTAAAATCCACCCTACGCTGACCCGTGCAAGGCCCATAGACATTGATCAGCTTACACGATTCACTGGATTGAGTAGCAACAAAAGAAACATCGACCGCAAATGAATCAACATACCAAGGCGTGCCCACAAACACAGAACTATTCCAGATAGTAATAAGGCCACCCGAAGCACCCACAGAAGGTGAAAACACAAACTTATCAAAGCGTTTGGGGCAGAAAGATTTAATAAACGCTAAATCAAAAGATTCACGCTTAGTTTCCTGGATACATAGCACAGAACAACCGCTAGTATCAATAGCATTCCTAAGAGCCAAAAGTTTTTTATCAGAATTGATGCCTCTGATATTCCACGACAGTACATTCCACGATTTATTCATTGGCAAGGGAGCGATCAGTCGCTGGCTCCAGAGGATGAGCGCTGGCCATCCAGGAGCTTCTCAGGAGATAGAGCTTCCTGCGCAATCCCGCAACGGCTGCCCATCTGTTGGAGTTCTTCAATCAAAGTAGGAGGTGGACATGCATCAGCAACAACCTGCACAGGAGCAGTAGCCAAAGAAACTACAGTGACAAACGAGGTTTCAAGGGGTTTCACCCTTGACTTGGAGCACTTGGTGTCAGTAGCCTGATTGATCTTAAAGCCATCATATTTGTTTGATCTTGTACTTCTTCTGACGGCAGTGGTGTCGAGCGGCACCAGAACATTACGAGACTGAGGTGCATTGTATAGAGAGGAGGAGGCAATCACCTGAAGAGCAGTACCTTGATCTGACAGTGAGGCTGACTGAAACTCTGCATCATCAGATACAAGCTGAGGGATTGCTTTGAGACCAGGAGAGCGGGCAGACAGCTCCCAATCAGCATCAGTTAGCTCAGACCCGATATCACAAGACTCCTGCAGCAAAGAAATGGGGACGACAGCAGCACCCAACTGAAAGGTTGAACCAAAAATAACTGACAGAATATCAAACTCTGGGACAACACCTTCAAGCCAGGCCGCAGCTATAACATTCAGTTGGTTTTGGATGACCCTGAATGGATTCAGAGGTAGCATAACTGATGCAGGTTGCTCAAAAGTGAGTGCAGGCGTATATATGCGTTTAAGCATCCCCCCAATCCAAAGCAGAAGCTCACGGTCGACAGCCACAAAGAAATTGACAGAATCTCCACCCGCTCTGACGAACGCGAGACGTGCAGCAGGGTTCCCAAGAACAAAACTATCTGCCAGCGCTTCCACAGCCTGAAACTCAGCATCAGAAGACCAAACATCAGATAGATTGTCCTGAATATTGTGCTCCGGGTCCACACCATCCATCAAAGACGGCCCATCATATTGGAAGAATTTTCTGAAACTGAATCATGTGTATGGTGGAGGAACCACAGGCCACATGCGCCATCCATTCTCCTGAATGTGTTCCTGTTCAGGTTCCGGGGCATTCCAAGCAGCTTCATTCAGAGCATCTTGCGCGTTCATCTCATCAATTCTTGCCTGCTGCATGAGGGTGTAGTATGGAAGCTCATATGGGTGGGGTGAAGCATTCAGAAGGGGAGGAACATCCTCATTACCAATGAGATTGGGGATTGTATTTCTGCCATTGAGCACATACACTGGAACTGACCAAGAACGAGCAAGACCCGGCAACAATCCAACTCTCGTGACCAAGAGACTATGAGGTACCTCAACAACATCCTTAATATGACACTGAAACCAGGACTCGAGCTTTGTTATGACCCGGACGCGGCCAGACAAGAAGTTTTCCAAAATTAGAAACGGCCTTATGGATATAGTGCTCCGTCTGATAATCCATAGGAAAAGCAAGAAACATGACCCAAACCTCATATTCGAAAGCAGGCATGCGCATATTTATACTTTCATCATGAGGAACTAAGGAAAAAGTGGAATCATCAGTCAGGGCGTGAGGCCCCTCTCTAATCGCAGCATCTCTACTCTCCATATCCGCAAAAACCACACAACCTATGCCCAGCGGGTAAATGAAATCATCCACCAAATCATACTCTAAATCCACAGTGATAATGCGGCAGACCTCGGCAAGCCATAACTCCTTTTGATGATAAGGGACTGGAGGATCGACGGAGACAATGGCGTACCTATCGTGGTTGAGGGGAGGATCATCCACCACCATGACATGGCGTTGAACTCGATGGGAAGGGCCCCGATCAAAGGTCGATCCGTCCGGAGCGAAGGAGAACGGGCGCACCGGGAAGTTTGCCATAGCTCGAGATGTCGGAGAGTGTGCAGCCGCCGGGGGAGAGGTCGCCGGTGGAAGGCGGAGCGGTAGCTGGTGCGGAGGCGATGGCAATGAAAGTGGAGGTGGCAAGCTCGAGGAAGGCGTCCGCTCACCCGATTGGGGTTTTTGGCAGGCGGAATTGACTACACCCTGACCAGGAAGGCGTATCGTCAAGCAATGGGAGGTGGCCCCGTCCGAGAGGCGTGGGATTTTCTGTTTCTGTTTCCAAACCCAGCCTGCACGCGTATCCCGAATAGCGCGGGCCATACCAACAACCATAGAGTTACCAACTACAGACTTATCCGATTCACCCCGAGGAAAGATCCTCTCAGATTGTGTTGCCTGCGGTGATTTTTGTATCCAAGCCCAATGCGGTATAGCTTTGCAGTAACTGGGCTTACGGGCCTCATGACCCAGACGGTGACAAAGGGAACATCGACAAAGCCTAGGGCATAACTTAACTGTGTGATCAGTCGCGGAACAAGCATTGCAGAGAGAAGCAGTAGGAGCCGGGCCCACCTTGCATGGCACATGCTTGTGAGAGTTTGTACGTGAAGAGAAACAGGGACAATCCCCAGAGACATCCCCACAGCATTGACAAAAGATCCCAGTACAAGTCTCTGCAACATGTCCAAGTCTATCACAAATGGAACAATGTTTGAGCCGTTTATAAATATAATCCTTGGTTGGGACCGACGTAATTTGCACCATTAGCTTGACACTATCATTATCATATCCAGCCTGCCAACCATCCAGGATAGAATACAGAGTATTATCGGGAATGGAATCCCATAAACCTTTAGTGAACAACTCTCCTCGAAAAGAAGGTAACGTGGCCGGAATATCGGAGGAGATAGGTAAAGATATGGTCCCAATCCGAAAATTATCCTTAGAAACCAGAGCCAAAAAACTGCCAAAAGAAATCTCCGCAGGAGGCTCACCGGAATGTAAGTCCGTCGGCGGCGAGATCAAAACCAATTTCTGAAAAACTGGTACCGAAGCAAGATCCATAGGCACATTATGATGTGAAGATAACCACTTAGATCTAATGGCCGGACCCGGGGAAGAAGCCAGACCATTAAGCTCAGTATCCGCATACCAAGATTGGATCCGGGGCTGAGAGACCACTCCACGATGCAAATGAAAGTGGCAGATAAAGTCCGGCCAGATACGGTCTCGTAAGCCAAAGATGAAATGACCCACACGATTTGATGCCACCGAGAACCGAAAATGACGAACACCCAAACGTATAACATTGAACCCATCACTGATCCCGCCAATACAAGATTGGAGAGCCAAACCAACAGACTCCACCGAGAGGGGAAAGGAAGCCGAGGAGAAAGAAACCTCAAGAAAGAACTCCTTGAAGCCGGGGTTGGGGACGTAGTGAACCGTAGATCGAAACCGTGCACGCACCTGTGCCTCGACCTTAAGGCCGGGGGAGAAGTCCCAATGGAGGAGGCCATCCATAGGGGTCACCGGAGGGAGATCGTAGGGTTAAGCCCTAGGATCGCCATGGGAGTCGCCACGGGGTGGGAGGTGGGAGGTGGGAGTCGCCATCCTGAGCACAGCTCTCCTTCCCACTTTGTAGTGGTGACTTCTTCAACCCTAAAGTTTTGTGACTCTAGTCTATGGACAAAAGAGATGTAGAGAGACATGCTGTCTGTTATCTAGCTTTTTCTGTAATGTGCATAATTGAGAGAACTGGGAGAGAGAATAAGCCAACTCTCGGCGGACCAAAATACAATAGACGGAACACACACAAAGGCATGAATGGTCAAGAAAATGCATGAGTGTGTCTCGATGTATTTCATAGACAAAAGAATATGTACAAGACCAAAAAGGCCTTGAAAAAGGTTACAAGAGACCACGAGGGGGGAAACGTGTAATCGTGAAGCCCTAGCCCAGTCATGTGCCTCAGACTTGACAAAATGCACACAACGAGCAACACCCAGGGTGACGCCTATCGAAGATTGCGGTGATCCGCTCCTTCAAGATGGACCAAACCATGAGCATGATCGGGATAGAAGAACCCTTGTGCGTCTTCGCCGCAATGGCGCAGATGCTGGTCGTCCAACTTGTGGAAAGCTATTATTGATGGCCACGGGCGTGTTGTGGATCTAACCCAGGAAAGAACCACGTGCCAAGTGTATTAGCGAAGACGCGGTCCACCAAGAGGTGTTGCATGGCCTTACAAGACTAATAGCTAGACATAGTGTCTCAGGTGCGGGAGACCTTGTTGTGCCAACCAATTGGTGGGCAAGCAACGACCATGGCAGGCCAATCAGACATGTAACTTTACCTTAAAATGTCATTTCTTCGTCATACGGAGGGTGGGGGTGGGGGTAAATGGAGAAGCCAACTATACAAACTTAGGTGCAAGTTGAAATAGGAAGTGATGTCCATCGGCTAATGCAAGGAGACCCCGATGGCGCACGAGAGATGGACCCGATGAATGAGAAGATGCCGCATCAACTAAGGATCCGCCTTGATTTTGATAGGACGCAGATCCGACGATCCAATTCAAGTGGCGAAAAATTGAAGCCCGAGTCACAAAAGGAGGAACCATACCGATGCGATCGAGACCGGGAACACCAGATCTAACAGCGAAGACACTCACTTGTGTCGACACCAATTTTAAAAGTAAGCGATGTATCTATGAAAGACGTGGGCACCACCAAGACCGGCAAAAACGCGATAGAGGACGTGTAACTAGGGAGGTATCTTAAAAGAGAAGAGAACATGATAACCCAATAAAAACTGACTATATGTATGTGTTTTTTTTTTTTGCGGGAATTATGAGTATGTTGGTATATACTCCTTCCCTTCACAAATGCAGAGACGTTTTGGCAGTTTTGGGGTGTAGTTACACTTTTCCATATGCTTGGCGTATGGTTACACTTTTGCCAAACTTGGCCACTAGTGCGGTAGATTTATAAGGCTAGACAGGCTAGTGTTTGTTTCACTTACACTATTGTTGTACATCACACTTTCTGAGCAGCACGCTGTGCCTACCAAACTTTACCTATTTGTGTTGAACAGTTTCTCCCCGCGCACATGTCCTGTGAAGTACATCGACAACCAAACATGTGCGACTGCCAAGTGAAGTTGATTCAGTCATCTACTTTGCCTGTCACGTCAGAGCACAAACAACGGCTAATCAAACTGATCAAAAAGATTATAAGTCACGTCTGAGGGCCCATGACTTAGGCGAGTTATATACCCAGACTTGTCTAGGGACTCTGTTGGCTATGGAGAATATGGCGTGGAGGAACTAAAAGTGTACCGTGTTTGTTAGGACACCGCCATGCACTACTTTGCTCGGGCATATTTAGATCACAGGGCATTCATCAAGTTTAAAACTTAAATTGTTATGTTGACAAAAGAAAAAGGATTGCAAGAGTTATTTGGATAACATGTTTGAGATTAGCAAGTTCATGTACAATGTCCGCAAAACAAAAATCATAAGAGTGCATTGGCGTGCCTTTTTAACATGTTTATTCTTTTTTAAGAATTCAATGCGTCTTTTGGGTAAAAAAAGAGAGAAGTGAATTCAATGTGCGCTCCTTTTAACACACACATACACACACTCCGTCCCACATAGTGTCCATGGTCCTTCTTCCTATTTCTCTCATTCACGGTCTCTTTAAATCCCTCTTCTGCAGGTTATCATGAAATGGTACGTTTATGGTCGTCTCTACAACGTGTGGAGAATCAAGGCATGTTTACGGAGGTGTGTACACGATTGAAGGCCACGGCGAGGGATACTTTTACCCGACATAGATGACAGCATGATCTTCGGATTGGCCCTCCTACGTCTTAGGCGTTATACAGTTTCCGCAAGACCGCCTTTTTCTGTTATTTTAGAATGTCAACTTGGTTATGTCAACGTCGTGGCCTTCAATCGTGGCCTTCAACCTTGTGTTTTCTCATATTGACCTTCGTAAATTCTATAGTGCAATGAAGCCAAAGCTAAGGATCTACCATTGGCTCGATGTTAGAAGGGTGGGTGGTTATATCCCCAATCCACCAGGGATCAAATCCAGATTTGACTCTTCGACATCTCATTGATGCAAATTATTAACTTGCTGGGGAAAGAGGCCCGGACCGTAAAAGGTGATAGATGATAGATGCACGCCGACCTCATGATATATGATCATAAACACAAGATCCATGAGAGAAGGCGCTCGCTAGTCGTCATTGTTGCTAAAGCAAGTTTCATATTGAGGAAAGACATGCACACCGACCGCTAAGAGCCTAAGATTAGCAAAAACACGAAAGAGGAGGTATCTTAAAAGAGAAGCCAACCCGCTATGTACAATATCATGGAGTACAAAAAGAAATGACAAGGGTATTTTCTTTTCATAGTTACACTTTGGTAGAGAATTTGTAACAATCAGGTGCCGGACCACATAGTGTTCAGGCCGCACGATTGCCTTGTTCCACCCATCCCATCTCCCATGTCTTTTTTCTTTTGACTTTTAAATTTGAATCTATTATATCTTTCGAATCGAAAGTCCAATTGGTCTTTCGTTTGCATATCGTGTTCCTTGCGATGAGGGTTTTGAAATAAGACCAGTTTTGAATAAGTTATGACAATTTTATAAAAAAATCACAAAGTTTCAACTATTAAAACTTGAAATTTCAGTTCAAAAGATAGAATAGATTCAAATTCGAGAGTGAAAAGAAAAAAACATGGGGGTGGGACAGGTGGAGCTGTCAAAAACCTGATGCATGGACCCACGAACAAATATTATGGACTAATCACATAATCGCAAAGCAATCATATGGCCAACCGAGTGAGAGCCCCCGCACCTCCGTGAAGTTTTCGTTACACTTTGCTAAACTTTGCCACAAGTAGCTCTACATGGCTAGTGTTTGTTTCACTTACATAATTGTGCCACCTTACACATTTTTTGAGACTGAACCGGTCCTGAAATAAATTCACGATAAATACGAGCTTCAGGACTTGAACCCTCATGGATTGGGATACCACTGTTTTTCTTACCATTCAATCACAGATTGGTTCGTGTAGTTGAATAAAGATATTAGTACAAGTCACGTCGAAGGGCCCATCACGTACCAATGCTAAATTTCTCCTTTACTTTGATTTGAGAACCATACCAAGTCATAGATTTCTTATTTTTTTCTAGATAGATAGGTAAATAAATACTCGCGACTTGTACCATTTGCCCAACACTCGATCGAGAAGCGGCCCATGCGCACGGTCAAACGCTGCACATGATCGGCTTGAGTACATGGCGACAACCTGGTTCGAGTATTTTCGTTTTGTTTTCTGACATGTTGACGTGTATGCATTGGCTGGAGTAGATTAATCAACCGCTGGTCGATGAGCTCCAGCCCGGATCGCAGCTCTAAACAAAAGAAATTAGTACAGACCTGTACGGGCTGTACAGAGGGATGTCACTGAGTGTTGGTGTTTGTTCTTTCAGTATGTTCTGTTCTGCACAGGAGATCATCACCTATCTACTGATGGCATCTATCTATGTCTAAGTCGATTGCGATTTGATTAAGTGTTCGGAAAAATGTAATTTATATTCGATGGAAAATGCAATATGCAGGTTTTCCTTCCAATTCTACTTTTCTGAAAGAAGTGCAAGCTGTACTTTTCTAAAAAATCATTAATATGGTTAAGAAAACCTAAACCGATCTGGAATCAGCAAAACCATTGCAGCAAACGGCTTGAGGATTGAGACCCACTTATAACACCAAGCTTAAATCAAGCTAAAATCTATTAGAGGACTAGAGCGTGCATGTTTGGTTTGATGATTGAGTTACCAATTTCTTTGGCATGCCAACCAAATATCCCTCACAGTTGGTTCGATGCAAAAAGTTGGCACACTAAGCTTTTACCTTGTTTCATTATCAAATCATTTCTACTTCCTTTGCTAGTGATCTAAAAAGTTTTATATTTCTTTACGGAGGTGGTACTTTTTTTCGAAAAAACTTCCGATCTATTCATCTTCAATTATGATAGTACAAAAAATATCAGAAATAATAAAAATTGCATCCAGATTCGTATACTACCTAAAGATGACTACAAGTACTGAAGAGAGCTCAAGGCGCGCCACCATAACTATTAATACAAGATTCAACATAAGGGTAGGTTTCTCGCCATGGCATATCCTTCCAACGTGAAAACTATTCGCGCCAATCCGACATCTGATCTTCCTTTGATCGCCTCTTCCTCCATTATCACCATCTCACACTTTTCACCCCCGGTTGCATGAGGCTGCTCGTGCTCTGATAGGCAGTTGGTGCCCCTTCCCTTCTTCTCGTCCTCCTCCATTGTTCATCAGCCCATCGTTGTTCATGACGATGACATCAAGTAATGGTTCCCCACGCATTGAACATGTGTTTAAATTGCACGCGTTAAGGTTAGTATGGTCAGCCTTTTGGCTAGTAGATATATTATTTCATGTATGATTAATATATCGGGTCAGACTAAGTCCTTCATAGTCACTAATGAATCAAAAGTCCAGATATATTGCTTAAAAAGACTAAGTCATCAATCTCGTGCTCCATCGGGTGTGCATTCACACATGTGTTTGATGCCGACCTTTTCGCTCCACAAGGTAAAGATTTTTTTTATCAAAGACAATCATACACTAGCATTATTATGATACAAGAACAGTACTCGTAAAAATCTATTAAAACCCCAATACTCGAGGTGAACCCAACAAAATATCCACACGCGCATTATGATACAAGAACAATACTCATAAAAATCTATTAAAAACCCAATACTCCAGATCAACCCAACAAAATATTACTCCCATCGTTTCTAAATATAAGTCCTTTTAGAGATTTCAATAGGAACTACATACGGATGTATATAGGCATATTTTAAAATGTAGATTCACTCATTTTGCTCGGTATATGTTTCATATTGGAACCTCTAAAAAAGACTTATATTTAGGAAAGGGGGGAGTAGTTAGTTTCTTCTATAATTACTATACTTATTTACCAATTATTGCCTATTTTTGTGATGAAATAGCATAAGTGGGTGTGTGGGCAAAAATAACTAAATCAACACTCCAAAATGCTTGTAAAATAACCCCAAAAAATGCTTTTAAAATACTCCAAAATTCGTGGAGTAGTTTTCTTAAAAGCGTTGATTTTGTTATTTTTGCCCAGACATCCACAAATGTAATTTCATCACAAAATTTACACACAGGATTCTTCTTCTTTAGTTTTTATGATTTTACTGTTGTCGAGGGCGCAATTCGAGCTCAAGCGTAGAAGCTGCATGTCCCACCCACCTACCCATTTAACTCATGATTGCTTACTTGTTGTCTTTTACTGGAAAATATTACTCTACTTGTTGTCACAATTGTACGTAGTTTTGGCGTGGAAGCCACTTCGAGTTTTCTTGCCTCGCTCCCGCCTTTTACTACAGAATTAATCGCGGGATCTTTTCACGTCGTGACATCACGGCGGTGATGGGAGAGAGACAGCCAGCCAGACAGACAGACGGGTGGCGGCGCGCCGGTGGCCGGACCCGCGGAGCGCGTAGATCATCGGCGGGTCCCTATCCGCTCGGGTCACATGGCCGGGACAGGAGCGGAAGAAAGGACGCATGCATGCAACAATTGACGTGCAGAATACCCGGCGCGTCGCGTGGCCCCCGCCCCGACGCGCCGTCTCGTGGGGTCGACGTGGCCCCGAGCAGCTCTCCTCGGGCCCCGCACATCGGACTCGACCAGCGAGGAAGGAGCGGCCGCGGCGCGCGGGGCGGTGGCCGTGCCCCGTGCCCTACAGCCCGTGGCACGCACGCACGGTGCGACACGGCAGGGTGCGTGCTCTCTGCGCCACTGCGTCCCTCGACCTCGAGGATGTCGCGCACCGCACCTGAGCTCACCGGGCCGGCCGGTGCTCTGCATGCACGCGGGGACGGTAGGCCACCTACCTCCGGCGCACGTTGCCGCTGCAGTTTCCGTGCTTGCTGGATGGCGAGATCAGACGGACACAGTTTTTCTGCGGCGAACGGATCCGATCTACACTGTTGGGCCTGAACGGGCGGGCCCATCTTGGGGCCGAGGCGAAAGGTGATACCCGTGTGGGCCGCACCTGCCGTGTTCGTGCTCGCGGCGCTCTGCCTCCGCCATAGGAGCTACGTCGCCGCCCAGGTCTGAGTGGTCCTGGCGGCCGGGTGGATGCTTGGCGTCGCCAAGGTCACGACACTTCTTCGACGGGTCTTCTTACGGGACGACTTGTTCAGGTCCGATTATGACGAGCTGTGGGAATAAGAAGCGGCCACGGAAGCCAGATTAGATCTTGTTTGGAGCAACAAGAATCGGCTTTGTGTCTTAGAAGCAATATAAGAAACCGTATTTGTGTGTTTTATAGCACTCCCTCTTTAGCAATCTAATCAGGCATCAGACTACTGATGCCTAGCATTTTATCAGACCAATAGAAAGGCGTTAGATTGGATCCCATGCACCCGTTGGATAAGCAAGGCACCTTCTGTTGAGTGTTCCCAATACTGAAACTAGTTAATGCTGATTACCTGTGATTCCGCTGCTGGATTTCAGCAGGTTGATTGCTAGTCCTTTTAACGTAGGTCTCTAGTATAGTATATAGCTTGCTTCCATATAAATCGATGCTTCCTACACATACATCGGTGCTTTTTTACGGATTGTTTTCTCCGTGCTTCAAAATCTGCAATATGTGAAACCGTACATGTGGCAAACCGGTGCATCTGATGCATTCATGTTTTATTAATAGTGGAAACATATCAATTTTTTTCTCTATCAGCTAGCACATTTGATTCCATATCAACTGTATATTATTTCAATTTGTTCAACGTGACAATTTATTTTGCATCGTCTAGGCTCAATGCAGACGCGTTGCAATCTGGTATCTGCATCCGAATAAATAGAAATTTGCTTCCAGAGAATTTGTAATTTGCATCCAAAGAAATGAGTATTTGTATCCATAGAATTTGAAATCTGAAACATCTTTTCTACCATTGTTACAAATTCTTACAAATATATTAAATCTGAAACATCGGCTAGCAAATTTGCTTCCATATCAACTGTATATTATTTCAATTTGTCCAACGTGACAATTTATTTTGCATCGTCTAGGCTCAATGCAGACTGTTGGGTAACGTAATAATTTCAAAAAAAAAATCCTACGCACACGCAAGATCATGGTGATGCATAGCAACGAGAGGGGAGAGTGTTGTCCATGTACCCTCGTAGACCGAAAGCGGAAGCGTTAGCACAACGCGGTTGATGTAGTCGTACGTCTTCACGATCCGACCGATCAAGTACCGAACACACGACACCTCCGAGTTCAGCACACGTTCAGCCCGATGACGTCCCTCGAACTCCGATCCAGCCGAGTGTTGAGGGAGAGTTTCGTCAGCACGACGGCGTGGTGACGATGATGATGTTCTACCGACGCAGGGCTTCGCCTAAGCACCGCTATAGTATTATCGAGGTGGACTATGGTGGAGGGGGCACCGCACACGGCTAAAAGATCAAACGATCAATTGTTGTGTCTCTAGGGTGCCCCCTGCCCCCGTATATAAAGGAGCAAGGGGGGAGGTGCGGCCGGCCAGGAGGGGGCGCGCCAGGAGGAGTCCTACTCCCACCGGGAGTAGGACTCCCTCCCTTTTCCTTGTTGGATTAGTAGTGGAGGGGGAAGGAGGTGGAGGAGAAGAAGGAAAGGGGGGGGGGGCGTCGCCCCCCTCTCCTTGTCCTATTCGGACTAGGGGGGAGGGGCGCGCGGCCCTTGCCCTGGCCGCCTCTCCTCTTCTCCACTAAGGCCCACTATGGCCCATTAACCCCCGGGGGGGTTCCGGTAACCCCTCCGGTACTCCGTTAAAATCCCGATTTCACCCAGAACACTTCTGATATCCAAATACAGGCTACCAATATATCAATCTTCATGTCTCGACCATTTCGAGACTCCTCGTCATGTCCGTGATCACATCCGGGACTCCGAACAACCTTCTGTACATCAAAACTCATAAACTCATAATATAACCGTCATCGAAACTTTAAGCGTGCGGACCCTACGGGTTCGAGAACTATGCAGACATGACCGAGACACGTCTCCGGTCAATAACCAATAGCGAAACCTGGATGCTCATATTGGCTCCCACATATTCTACGAAGATCTTTATCGGTCAGACCGCATAACAACATACGTTGTTCCCTTTGTCATCGGTATGTTACTTGCCCGAGATTCGATCGTCGGTATCTCAATACCTAGTTCAATCTCGTTATCGGCAAGTCTCTTTACTCGTTCTGTAATACATCATCCCGCAACTAACTCATTAGTTGCAATGCTTGCAAGGCTTAAGTGATGTGCATTACCGAGAGGGCCCAGAGATACCTCTCCGACAATCGGAGTGACAAATCCTAATCTCGAAATACGCCAACCCAACAAGTACCTTCGGAGACACCTGTAGAGCACCTTTATAATCACCCAGTTACGTTGTGACGTTTGGTAGCACACAAAGCGTTCCTCCGGTAAACGGGAGTTGCATAATCTCATAGTCATAGGAACATGTATAAGTCATGAAGAAAGCAGTAGCAACATACTAAACGATCGAGTGCTAAGCTAACGGAATGGGTCAAGTCAATCACATCATTCTCCTAATGATGTGATCCCGTTAATCAAATAACAACTCTTTGTCCATTGTTAGGAAACATAACCATCTTTGATTAACGAGCTAGTCAAGTAGAGGCATACTAGTGACACTCTGTTTGTCTATGTATTCACACAAGTATTATGTTTCTGGTTAATACAATTCTAGCATGAATAATAAACATTTATCATGATATAAGGAAATAAATAATAACTTTATTATTGCCTCTAGGGCATATTTCCTTCACAGACGCCTTGCAATCTGGTATCTGCATCGGAATAAATACGAATTTGCTTCCACGGGATTTGGAATTTGCATCTGAAGAAATGAGTATTTGCATCCATAGGATTTGGAATATGAATCAAAGAACTCAGAATTTGTTTTCTTGCAACAAAACCGATGCCTTGCTTCGAGAGAGATATACTTTGCTTCCGAATCAACATGTACTATTTTCATAGACTAGAAGAATTGCTTCCATACAAATATAGATTTGTCTCCATTAAAAAAGAAAAAGAAAAACTATATCATATCAAATAACATGGGGAGTGCTCCCATGGTGATGATCATGTGTCTCAATTAAATATAGAATTTGCTTCTATGACGCCAATGATGGTCAGTAAGCTCCACACCATCTACCGCGGTGACACGCACGGCAATCAAAAGTGCGAGGACCTTGTCCCTTGCACTGTTGCCATGCGGACATATGTGATGCTTCTTCCTAACTTCGTATGTGCTTCCTGCAACCAGAGTACATAAACATGTGACGGATTAGCAAACTCTGATGAACAAATCCAAGAGATGGGGAAGAAGATCTCAAGAACTACAATGCTTAAAATAATGGAAATATTCCTTGCATGGGGGATTGACACACTAACCTTCAACTCCGATCAGGGGCTCTTCAAAGAGGGGAACACCGGAGTCCACTTCTTGTCGTTCGGCCTTCTGGTGCTACTTCAACCTGGGAGGTAAACCGTCGAAGCAGCAATCACGAAGGGGAAGTTGGGCTCGGCCATCTAATTCCAGGAAGGCGCACCTGCACACCTGCAATGTTGCCCGGGGGCGCATCGACGGAGAGGAAGAAGGGAGGAGCAGTGGAACGGATCTGGGCAGTGAGGTGGAGAGAAGCGGAGGTACGGATCTAACCAGGTGATGGGCAGCGCAATCGTAGAGAAGGCGAGTAGTGCCATGGCGAGCTAGGGAGGTTCATGCGAGGGGGTCTTAGGATGGATGAACGGGTGAGTGATTAGCGGGATGGGATTATGCGGCAGATGCGGGTGGCTAGTAATGAGGCGTTGTGCTTTTTTTCTTTCTTTGGAAACGACCAAATAGATAAGATGTATTGGTCGTGGAATTCAACTAGAACGGACGGTTGTCCATCGGTCTGACGCGGTGCTTCTGATCAGAATATAGATTAGAAGTGTTTCCCATCTAAATATGTCGAGGAATCCTCAATAACGCCATGCTTCCTAATTTTCGAGACCTCACAATCAATTAATGTCTATAATTGAAATTGAATCACCTGATATTAATCATGTCAACAATTTCTCAAAGCCTAATTTTTTCAATAACACCATGCTTCCTAATTTTTGAGGTGACGAGGCCTCACAATCAATTAATGTCTACATTATACTTTCTAATTTTTAAGGCCTCGTAATTAATTGAGCCCTTCAATTTTGATTTAAATCATCCGATTTTGATTGGGTCAATAATGTGCTCCCTAATTTTGAAAGTCTTTCATCTGATTGAGATATTCAATTTTGAATTTAGTTTTACGATTTTGATGGGACCAACAATTTTTCAAATCAATCAACACCAGTAGAAACATATCAATCCCGTGCAGCCTCCCATCACCTAAAAACCAGCCACCGACGCAGAAATTTCTCCACAAAAATATTAGTTGATTAGCAGATAACACAGAATCACACATCATCAAATCACTGCATTATAAATAAAAAAACACTCTGTCATCGGCCTCACCCTCAAAACTTCCATTAGCTCCAAAATATAAGGTGTAATAGTTTTCTGGAAAGTCAAATTCCTTTAACTTTGACCAAGTTCAGAGCCAAAAATCGAGGTCCGCAATATTAAACAAGAGAAATATGCAAATTCATTTCATGATGAATCTGATGATATCGACATGACATTATGGATTTTGATATATTTATATATGAATTTGGTCTTAAAGAGATTTGACTTTTCAAAAAGTAATACACCTTCAAATTTTAAAACAAAGTGAGTTTTTTTTAAGAAACCCAACAACACCAACGACGCAGTAAAGCGCACCCAACCCCTCTAGTACTAGTATATGTTAAGCCACATCATATTGAGTGGTTGGATTGCAACATGTTGACTATGTTCTCTACAGTTTGCCCTTTTCTTCTGTATTTCTTCTGTTCGTAGAGAAGCTAATAGTGGTGGCACACGTGTGCGTGAGACATGGAATATAATGCCAACAAATACATCCATGCTAAATTGTGGAGTACAATAATAAGCCAGATATATACATCCAGGATTGGACAGGACTAAGGTATTTTACGAAAAGGAACAAACTCACGGCATTTCTTATAGCCGAGAGGTGTTTTCTCATAAGATGTTTTATTTAGGGGACCGCTAAAACTCAGTCGACTGAGTTTTAGCGAAGTCTCAGTCGATGCCCCCGTTCGTTGGATCGTTTCCAGATTTAAACGATCGCTGATGTCTTGTATTGGAGTATCAGCCTGTTCTAGTGGTGCGACCGGCCCGTTATCTCTCTTTTTTTTCTTCCTTTTTGCCTTTTCATCTGTGTTGGACAGGGATACGCCATGGGCTGACCGTGACGGGTGTTGTGTGCGTTTTCTTTGTCTTCTTTTTTTCTTCTTTTTTGCCTTTTCTTCTTTTTAGGCTTTCTTCTAGGCTGGGCTTTTTTCCGGTGCTAGTATTTGCCTGGGGACAGGAGCGAGCAATATGATCCCATTTTCTCGTGCTGGCCGTTCATCTCTCTCACATAGCCAGATGCAAGTTCGTTCATCTCTCACATGGCCACATGCAAGTTTTTTTTAACTAGACGTGGAAGACAAAGTCTGTGTGTTTTTGTTGTTGTAGTAGTCTATAAACGAGCATATTCATTTTTCACCATTTTTACTAATTTTTTTGTTGCACAACATTTGCACGTAATTATGCCGACTGCAATTAAAAGGACCGCAACACGTCTAAAAACTAGAGAGAGGGAGCGCCAATTGCCCGCTGCATTTTCATATGGGCTATAGCTTGTCTTGTGTGTGCCGCCGACGTCGGAGTAACGGCAAGGATTCATTTTTGTTTTTTGGGTGCAAGTTGCATTCCCATTCCCTGAGTTGCAACTGCATGCGGGCCATGTCGACTATAATTGCATATCTGCCACTAGACTCGCAACTGCAAGGGCCGGCACCCGGCTGCAATTCATGTCCACCCCTGAGCTGCATTTTCATTTGGGTTATAGCTTGTCTTGTGTGCCACCGCCGGAGTGACGACAAGGATGCTTTTTATTTTTTTATTTTTTGGGCGTCAGTTGCATGCCCATTCCCTAAGTTGCAGTTGCATGCGGGCCATGTCGACTGCAATCAGTGGCGGTGCCAGGATAAAATTATGTGTGTAGTCACTTTAAAGTTGTGTAGTCAAATATAATAATTTTATGTTTTATTGCAGGATTTATACTTGATGCATTACATTTTTGCCAAAGAGTTGTGTAGTCAAGTGACTACACAGCCTAAATGTGGCTTCGCCACTGATTGCAATTGCATGTTTGTCACTAGACTCACAACTGCAAGTGTCGGCACCCGACTGCAATTCATGTCCACCCCTTGCTGCATTTTCATATGGGTTATAGCTTGTCTTGTGTGCCGCCGCCGGCAGAGTGACGACTAGGATTCATTTTGATTTTTTACTTTTTTGGGAGCTAGTTGTGTGCCCATTCCCTGTGTAGCAACTGCATGCGGGCCTTGTCAATTGCAATTGCATGTCTGCCACTAGAATCGCAACTTCAAGTGTCGACACCCGACTGCAATTCATGTCCACCCCCAGCTTAATTTTACAAATGGGATATAGCTTATCTTGTGTGCCGCCGCCGCCGGGGTGACGATAAGGATGCATTTTTTTGGGTGCCAGTTGCATGCCAATTCCCTGAGTTGCAACTGCATGCGGGCCATGTCGACTGCAATTGCATGTTTGTCACTAGACTCGCAACTGCAAGTGTCGGCACCCGACTGCAATTCATGTCCACCCTTGGCTGCATTTTCATATGGGTTATAGCTTGTCTTGTGTGCCGACGCCGGCGGAGTGATAACTAGGATTCATTTTTATTTTTTATTTTTTGGGGGGCCAGTTATATGCCCATTCCCTGAGTTGCAACCGCATGCGGGCCTTGTCGATTGCAATTGCATGTCTGCCACTAGACTCGCAACTGCAAGTGTCGACACCCGACTGCAATTCATGTCCACCCCGAGCTTAATTTTTCATATGGGTTATAGCTTATCTTGTGTGTCGTGCCGCCGGGGTGACGATGAGGATGCATTTTTTGGGTGCCAGTTGCATGCACATTCCCTGAGTTGCAACTGCATGCGGGCCATGTCGACTGCAATTGCATGTCTGCCACTAGACTCGCAACTGCGAGTGTTGGCAACCACCTGCAATTCATGTCCACCCCCGAGCTGCATTTTCATATGTGTTATAGCTTGTCTTGTGTGCCACCGCCAGAGTGACGACAAGGATGCATTTTTATTTTTCAAAATTTTGGGTGCCAATTGCATGCCCATTCCCTAAGTCATGCGGGCCATGTCGACTGCAATTGCATGTCTGCCACAAGACTCACAATTGTGAGCGTCGGCACCCGATTGCAATTCATGTCCACCCCGAGCTGCATTTTCATATGGGTTATAGCTTGTCTTGTGTGTCACCGCCGCCGGAGTGACAATAAGGATGTATTTTTATTTTTTATTTTTGTTGGATGCCAATTGCATGCCCATTCCCTGAGTTGTAACTGCATGCGGGCCATGTAGATTGCAATTTCATGTTTGCCACTAGACCCGCAACTGCGAGTGTCAGTACCCGACTACAATTCATGTAGATCCTTGATCAAGCCATCTCACAAAATCACTAGAGGGTGGGTTTTATAACTCATTTAGTCCCACAGTTGCATGTCCACCTCCTGGACATGTGATGCCATGCGAGGCTCTTCCAACATGGTTGCAACTGGACTTCTGGTTTGTTGGAGGGCATCAGGAGAAGGGGTGCAATTGCATGTGTACACGAGCCTTGCAACTGCAAGCGTCATCCCCTAGTGCAATTGCATGTCTTCCAATACGATGAAGTATACTTTGTTTTGCTCGGGGACAGTTGCATGTGTACACAAGGCACGCGACTGCAAGTGTCACCCCCCCCCCCCCCCCCCCCCCCTCCCCCCGACTGAAACTGCATGTCTTTTCAACATCGTTGTATCTAGACTTTGTTTTGTTGGAAGGGACAACGGGAAGTCGCACCGGTGTGGCCCTGGATCTCTCAGGTCACTGGAATGTGGCCCAAATCCTCAACTGAGACTCATTTGGGCTCAATCGACTGATTCCTAGACACTCAGCTGCGGCGAGGAAGTTGATGTGGTAGCAATGGGAGGACAGATAGGCGCTCTCCTTCGCCACGCCGCAGATGGTTTCCAGCTCAAATGTTGGTTCCCATGGGCGCTGATCGGCGTAGCCGCGGAGGAGTTGCTCAAGCTCTGTCCGTAGAAACCTCTGCCTCTTCTCCAGCCATTGCCTCCTTGCTGGAAGACTACTATCCAAGCGACTTGGTGCTGGGAGTGGGGTGATGGGCGAGCACCGGCGTCCTAGCATTTTCTGCAGCTCTGTGATGCTGGCATCAGAGATCAAGTGGCGCGGCGCTTTGTCTTCTCCGGAGCGCAGCAATGAGCTCACGGTGTCCAGAAATTTCGGCCCTGAGGAGGCCAGGGAAGCGAGGAACGACGAGTGGTGCTCTCCCAGGGGGTGCCTGGCGGCCTCGCTGGCACGACGGAAGGCTGGGCCGCGTGTCTCCGGCGCCGCCCTCCGAAGCATGGAAGATATGTCGCAGCGGTTGGTGCTGAGGTGCTCCACGGCCTGGTGCTCCGAGAAGCCCGTGGCGGCACGAACGGCGGCGACGAGGCCGGCGAGGGAGCGGACCTCGAGGCGAAGCAGGGCGTCTACGCCGAGCACGTCCGGCTCGCTGGTGGGGCGCGACGGGGGCGCGATGACGCTGTACCAAGCGGCATGGATGATGATGTTGGACACGGGGTCCATGGGGCCGTAGCAGTGCCCGGCGACCAGGACGCCGCGGAGGAGACGCCGGAGCGCGGCGCGCGGCAGTCTGGCGAGCGCCTCGACGTACAAGGCGTGGATGACGTCCAGGAGCCCCATCTTGAGGTACTCGACGTGCCCGCATGTCGGGGGCGCGTCGGCGACCTCCGCCGGCGTGTGCGGAGTGTGCTCGGGGACGAGCGAGAGGCAGGATTCGAGCTTGCGCCGCACGGCCTCGGGGGAGCGTAGGCCGGCGAGGCTGAATGGCGCGCACTGCTGGAAGTGCAGGCCTCCTCCATGTTGGCCGTTGAGGCGGTAATGCAAGGTCTCGCCGCGTCCTCGTTGTGTGAAGGTGAGTTGCAGACCGGGGCAGACCGTGCGATGACGCAGCTGCGATTTTAGAACGGCGAGGATGGCTTCGACGTCACGGACGGCGAGGCGCCGCCCTTCGGCCAAGGTGGCGAGGACGGCCTTCATGTCGTCCGCCGATTCCTGGAGCGCCGGCTGGAAGAGCAGCAGGAGGTCGTCGGGCATGGGATGCTTTGCTTTGATGCCAGCAACGGCGAGAGCGAACTGGGCCCGTTCGCGGAGGAGGTCTGGGTGGCGGCCGACGACGGCCTGATCAACGGCCCCTTCAACGGCCGCGAACTGCTCGAGCTCGGCGATCCGGATGGCGACGAGGACGTCCCCGCCGGAGAGGTGGAGGTAGAACCGAGCTTGGTCGTCGGTGAGGTACCGGAAGTACGTGTGCATGAAGGCGAGGAGGCCATTGTAAGATCTGAAGGCGATGGACCCCCAGTTGCCCACGTGCCGAGGATCCGGCGGGAGCGGGAGGCAGCTCTCCTCCGGCGACGAGCAGGCGCCGCTGCGGCGGCGGCAGAGGAGGGTGAGGCCGTTGAGGATGACGTTGGAGGCGGGGTCGAGGAGGCCGACGCAGTGCCCGCCGCGGTAGAGGCAGTCGAAGAGGTCCGGCATCTCGTCGACGGGGAGCCGGCCGACCGCGTCGACGTAGGCGCACGGGTCCGCCGCCCACCTGCCCCGGACGAATTCCGTCCACTTGGCGTCGCCGTGGAAGCATGAGAGCCGCACCAGCGGTGCGTCGTGGGCGGCGGCCGTCGGGCTCGGTTGCAGACGGACGAAGTGGCGAGCGATGAACGCCGCTGCCTGATGGATCATCGTTGATTGAGAAACACTTTGGGAGCTAGCCAAGCCTACGTGCGCAACGATGAACCTCTCTTGGCGCCAAGACCTGTGTATGTGTACGTATATAGTGCAGATGCAGTCGTACGTCGATCCGACTCGAGATTGGAAGCAGATGAAGTCGGACAGGAAGTGATCTGAGCACGACGACTCCGACTCTCGATCAACAAGAGCATGTCTTCCTTGAGTCTTTCTCAAATCCAACCAGGAATCAGGGCACGGAAAAAAGCAACTAATTTTGTTTATCTTTTTGTACATTTGTGCTTTACAAACACCCAAACAAACAAAAATGGTAAATATGCAAAATGCACAGCAGAGTCCTACGGTTTCCATCAATATCGAAAACAATTATACATGAGTATTCCCTCGCAAAATAGATAATTATACATGAGTATTATGACACAAGAACAATGCTTTTTTTTCGAAAAAACTTTCGATCTATTCATTTTCAATCATGACAGTACAACGAACACCAGAAATAATAAATGTTACATCTATTATGACTTGGGCCGCGGCTGGTTTCTGGTAGTCGGTCTCATCCCTCATATTCGAGGGGCCCTTGTGCTTCACCGTGTCTCCGTCAAGTTGGAGCTACTAACAAGGTGCATTGGCAGTGGTGATGACACATGGTGGGAGGTCAGTTGCAAGGGTCTGATATTATAGGCTGGCATGAGTCTTTGATGTGTGACATGAGGTCTCGTTGGTGATGGTCATTGGTGAAGTCGCGCCCCGTTGAGGAGTTTGACGCTTGATGGCAACCTCGACGATCAATATTGAACCCTGATTCAAAATTGGGAAATTAAAATGAACCGTAAAAATTAGGGAATAATTGAAGTCCGAGAATAGGGTGACAAATTAACTAATTTAGTTGGGAATAAAAGTATTTTTAATGAGTCCAAAATAATATTTAAGCTTCTGATAACGTGGATTTGATTTTTGAATCAATCCAAAAATCACAAAAAGGGAATTATTTAAAAGGGGGCTTTATATTTTATTTGGCAAGAAAACTAACTCCCATTAGTCCAAATATATTATGTTTGACCTTATGTTAATATTCCAAATTGAATTTACAGCATATTTTGTTTTGAAACCAAACTGAAATAAAAAAAGGAAACTCATAAGAGAAAAAAAAAACACTAGGCCTACATAAACCTACCCAGGCAGCCCAGCCCTGTCTCTCTCTCTCCCTCCCACACGCGTGGAGCCCAGCCAGGCTGGCCCAGCACCGCTAGACAGCTCACCCGCGGGCTCTCTCTCTGTCTCTCTTCTCTTGCTGACAGAGCGACCCAGCGCGTCAGTGACTCTCTCAACCTCCCCGTAGCCCCGTGTATTGTGGATTTTCCTCTTTTTTTCTCTCTCTCTCTGCATGCGCTTAAGAGCATCTACGGCTGAACTGAACAAATTTGGCCCCTCAAACGTCCGCGGACGCGTCCCGTCAGCGTCGAGGCGTGTCCGCTCTAACTCCTTATTTTTCCATTCACGCAGCCATGTCCCTCACTTTTTTCTTATACGTCCGGTCACATACATGTGACTGGTGGAGGAGGGAGAAAGAAAAGAAATAATAAAAAAGAAAAAAGATTCCCCTCCACCCCTCAAAAAAAAAAGAAAAAAGATGCTTTATGGCGGGCCCAATTCTATGTGGCGGACGCAAGACCACTGACCGGGCACACCCAGGCACTCCTCATACTCATCCCATATATGAGATGAATACGAGGGCTGCCAGACAGCCCGGACATTTAAGAAAACTTTGAGGGGTCCAGTTGGGTCAACTTTTTGCTACTTTTTGCTTCTCTCTCCTGTACGGTCAGTGGTTCCTGCGTCCGCCCAGTCAATTTGAGGAGTCAGGCTGTAGATGCTCTAAGGAGATGATTGATGATTTTTGGTACTGGAAGACACCACGAACATGAGGTGGCTGAACCAGTGGGACTACGTGCTGATCAGCTACATGCACCATAGAATTGGGGGCTTCAAATTACTCCCTCCGTTCTGAATTACTTGTCACAGATATGGATGTATCTAGATGTATTTTAGTTCTAAATACATTTATTTCTACGATGAGTAATTTGGAATGGAGGGAGTACAATATAAGAGTGTTTTTCAAGCTATAGTTGGCAATTAGTCTCAGCCCTTGCATCCGGAGAGCGTTAGTTCCTCGCCTGAGGATGCGGTAACAGATCATCGATTTTGATTTGATTATTAACAACTTTGTCTGGGTTTTCTTATATTTTTTGAAATGGGGGCAAAAGTTTTGCTTTATCTGGGTTTATAATTCATGCACATATTCTTAGGCTCTCACTTTGACCAGCGAAATGTATGTTGGCCACCTAAAGTATCACGCTGAGTTCACAATTGAAATAAGTTTCCAGCTACAATCTAAAATGAACTCACAACTAGAACCTCACAGCGTCAAGGATGCATCCGCAACACTGAACTCTAGTCACATCAGGGGGCCACATGCCATAGAACGTCCCCCTAAGTGCAAGATGTTATCAGGTTTTCAAGCAGCCAAACTTTAAGCCTACATACATGTTTCTACCCCCAGGCCGCAGCCAAAACGGCTAAAAGGCCAACCAAATCAGGGCACCCAAGCACTATTACAGCAAGGCAGTAAACTGCAGACTCAACCAAAAGGCCAAGCCAGGGAGGGAGGAGAAGTCGCCACAGCTAGAATCCGACGCCATGGATTTCGTCTCCCCCATCCCTTCCTTCCATCAACTACTACAGCGAAGCTACTCCATGGTCTGCATCGCCAACGGCTGCCGCCCGAGATGAATCCATGGTTCTAGTACCAGGGGTGACCTTAAGTTCTTGAGCAGTAATAGATCCCTCAACACTCCACCAGGTAGCCCCCACCATCAAATGCCAAACCTGTTTCAGAGAGATCCAGGTTTTTCAATCAGAAACTAGAGATTGTTTAAGCGCAAGAACTTCTTGTTGCATAATCATCAATGACTAGCAAGTGTTTTAAAATCAACAATGGCAACTTCAAAAGCACTTGCTTAACATCATCCCAAACTGTCCTAACAACCAATGCACTCAAACAACAGATGGCATATTTATTCGATTTCAGTACAGTGGATGCACTAAAGAGGTTTAGCCATAATGTCATATGTCTACTTTATCTTGGGATAGAGGCCACAAAAACCCCTTGGATTTTGGGTGGCACCTTCACATGCCACACAACAGGAAGAAAGATAGGTTGGACACCTCTAAAATTAACAATGGCACACAAAGACTACACCCCCTTAGATTCATATTACCATAATTAAAGAATCTTCCTGTTCCAAGTAAACCAGACTTAGCTATTGACTCAGGATCATACCACAGACTCAAAGCTCTACTGAAAAGGTTCTCAGAAAGGTACCCTCCGACTCATATTAATTGTCGCTGATTTAGTAGGAGTACTACATCTAAACTGTATCCCATCCCAGAGATCAAACACACTTTTGTTCTTTTCATTAACTAAACAGTGCAAGTCCCCAAACTGTTTAGCTAATGGGGAATTTCCAAACCATATATCTTCCCAAAAAATGAGCAGTTTTACAGTTTACTAAATGTCGTTGACAGGGGAATCACTATTCTTCATTCATTGACGGCCCTTCAACTTGTGGGTGACAGAATATGTTTTTTAGCAAGACTTGAGCAAGAAAAAACACTCCAATAAACAGAAGATGCTGTATTTACTTTCCTAATTTTGGAGCTAAACATCATCCATCACACCAAGCTGTGCTCTTCCACCCCATGAAGAAAGAAGAAGAAAGCTTAAACCTCGAAAGCTACCTCCTTAGCTACAGAAATTTGGTCCACAACACCAGACCGAAGAATGTGCAGAGAAATAACCTGTAGTTTCCACATCATTCGTCGATGTCCTGGACCCACTGCAGACCTTCTAACACCGACTCCACTGCTGTGTTTGGAATGACAAGCCCAACAATCCGATGGTTGTCATCTGTTGTCTCCAAGCGTACGACACGTATCCTCTTGTGAGCCAGTCGGGCCTGCTTATTCAGGGCCTTTTCTACCGCGCCCCACACAGGAAGTATTAGACCACCCAAAACATTAATCTCCTGTAACCTTCTGCCCACAGTACAATCGCTTCCAAGTCTGCACTTGGGCCCATGCATGCACTGCTTGGACGACACATCATATTCTTCCTGCCAACCTTCCCCAGTTTTGTCAGCCGATGAGGCCTTCTTGTACTTTCCTTCTAGTTCAGCCAAAGGCATCTCCTTCGAAGCTTCCCCGACGGCAGGGCGAGTTACTCTGTACATTCCTTCCGTTGAGCCTTCAAACGCTAGCATGAAATGCCTTCTGCCCATCCACTCTCTCCGGGACTCGTAAAACCCATCATTAGAAGAACACGCACCATCTTTCTGCCTTTCTTCAAGAATTGCCTTAGCCGACTCCCAAGTAACTCCACGGTCAATTGTAAGAGTGAACAACACCGTGGAAGCACCAGACAGGCTATCAACATGAACTGTCTTCGGTGGTTCTTTCATTTCAACCCTTTTTGCTTTAATATCAACAATACCAGAATCAAGCCGTCCTTCACTTCGTGCATTCTGAATTACTACGTCGAGTATGCTTGTGAAGAGATCAAATAACCTATTCTGGATGTTTGGAGCTAATCCCAGAATACGGTTGAGGAAACGGGCCACATCATGCATATCAGAATCAACAATCCTACCAGTAAGCTTTCCTCCATGTTTTCCAATGCAGATTACAGCATCCCTGATAATTCCAACTGCCACTAATGCAGCTTTTGATCTAGTGATGAATTCTTGGAGACTAGATTGATTCTCAGAGCATCCCAAAGGCACAACTGGAAATGCATCCTGTTCCATTATACCCCTGTACATCATTGTCAGGGCTTTTTTTCCATAACTGCTGTCATAGTTAAAAGCACTAAGTGATGGTCCAGCTCTTCGATCTCCTTGTGTTAAAGCTCCAAGAGACTCTAGTCGCTTTGCCACAATTGACGCAAATCGCTTTTCACCACCAAGGTTGGTAAAAAGAATCCTATATACAGGTGCAGAAGTTTGATTAGAACGATGTGTTCTCCCAAACTGCTGGGTTGCACGGTCTGCACTCCAAGGAAGTTCAAGTGTTATGTGTACTCTTCTTCTCTGATTTTTTACCCTTCGATCAGCATGTAAGGAAACACCAGCTGATCCTGCTTCCGATATTATTGCGATGAACTTTTCTCCGTCCATGAATAGCTGCTTTTCATGCATATTGATCATGTCCAATGCAATTTCTTTCGTGTTCCGCGCCTGGTAAACAACACCTTTTCCATCTGATGCTCTTATTAGCATGCCGCGCCTTCCAGTTATTTCTGCAACATTCTCTGGACCACCTAGCTGATCAATGATATCATCTAGAGGATTATTAGGCAAATCTAAAGCACGGATGATTTCTAAAATCTTTAACTTCCTGTCCACTGCACTGTCATATCTCTTTGATAGTTCAGCCATGTAAGCATCTCTCTCTTTAAAATAGCCTTCTATTATCTCCTTGCATGCATAACATAACCAATCATCTGTCAACGTTCCAGTCCATGGTGGAATTGGACAGCCAGGGTGAACACTTGTAGCACAATTGGAACAATGAAGCAACAGGCTCTTCTCCTCCTCGGTATTGCAGATCTGACACATATGCAATTCCTCTTCAGAATCTGTTAATTCATGGTCTGACTCCAATGGAGAGTGCGCATCCATTCCATCATCACTATCTTCCATTTTTGCAAGTTTCCTAACTCGTCCTTTTAAGGATACATCGGGTCCATAATGCCGCTTACGCTGGACCTCCGTAACCTTTTCTTCACCTTGCTGAGAACAATCAGGTTTTGGAGGCAAGGGATAGTTATCTTCTACCAGCTTAAGAAGCAACTCTCTAGGGCCAGAAATGAAGTCTTCCATTTCAACACCATATTTTGTGATAGCTTCCTCTGTTCGAGCTTCACCAGTGCTCTGGAGACCAACCACCACACATCTTTCTTCTGCTAAGGCTTCCTTCACCAACCTCACAACAGCAGGCACCTTTGCAGACATACACATATGCCTAAAGAAACGCTGATGGCTGGCCCAGTATAACCGCCATATCTGAGCCGAATTGCTCTTGTCTTCTGCATAGTACTCACTTGCTGATAGGAGCTCAACACGCAACTCAGCCCAAAATTCAGCTGCCTTTCTGTACATATTCATCATTCTGTCCTCTAGAGGTGCCTCAACAACATCAAAATCAACACCCTTATAACTAAGTGTGCGGCAGACATACATGCCCCTAGCTTTCATGTCCATAGCAACAAGTTCAAGGGCACCCACACCACCTTTCTCAAGAGCACCTAGAAATTGGTGAAAACTCTGAAATGATGTTCCGTCTCCCCAGAGACCAAGCCGGACCATGTAGCCTAAATTCCGAGGCTCTGATGCACCAGTTGCTGAGCAGTAAACCACTCGAGCTTCAGGTAACATTTCCTGGATCTCAAGAACTGATTTACCAGTGCGAGTGGGCTGACCTCCTGCCTCAGGAATCAGATTTTTAGCCTTGTGGCACTCATCAAACACCACAAGACCATCGTACTCAGATCCACACCACTCTACCAGCTGCCGCAAACGTGAATACCCTTTCTCAGAGGATGCTATTAAACTGCTATAAGTAACAAAAACAACTCCGTCTGCGATCCCAGTGGCCTTCGAGTCTAACTTAGAATATGGCAGCTTGTTCAACGCGTGCACTTGCACACATTTTGCACCAACATCATCCAAATCTCTGCGGGCATCATATTTCAAGTCTGAACCAATGGAAATCCACAATGCCTTATGCCTCCCCTGCTGCCAATTCTCCCAGATCAACCCAGCAATTGTACGCCCTTTACCAACACCGGCTCCATCACCAATGAAGAAACCTGCTCTAGCACCAGTAGGGAGATGGTGAAGATGCCTCTGACAAGCATACACTATTGTCTCAATCTGTAAGCATGACAATGCCCTGGTCTCATCCAATTCATCCATAATAGCCAGGTTGTAAGTAGGCTCAGGAGGCTGCACCGCTGATAAAGATGAAGTCTCCACCACAGGGTCCGGATGAGGAAGACCAAGAGATAGCTTAGGAGGCTTATAATCCATGAAAGTTTCACCAACAGTGTCACCTTCCTCTTCCTCTCGCTCAACGTCAAACGCAACCTCGTTGATCTCCTCCGGCGGCTCAGGCGGCAGGGCCATCGGCATGCGCGGCGGCGGCGGCATCATCGGCAGGAAGGGCATGTGCGGCATTGGGACTGGAGGCGCGGGCGGAGGCGGCGGAGGAACGAAGCCAGGCCCAGGGGCGGCGGCGGCAAGGAAATGCTGGAGCTTGGAGATGTCGACAGCGAGGTCGACGTCGCACTGCGGGCAGCGGAAGCGGGCGAGGCCGTGCGGCACGTTGAGGATGGCCTTGCAGCGCGCGCAGGGCAGCTGGATCTTGGTGGGGTCCACGCCCTGCGCCCGCGGCCCGGAGCGGCGGGAAGCAGCAGGGAGAGGGGGAGGGGGAGGCACCGGCTGAGAGTGAGGCTGAGGAGGAAGGGGAGGAGGCTGGGGCGGAGGCGGGGTAGGGGACGCCTTGGGCGGGGAGGAGGAGGGCATGAGCTCGGGGGGAAGGCGCTGCGCCATGCGGCATTTGGGGCAGATGAACTCGGTCATGCCGGGGGCCACGGCGAGGACGCCGCGGCAGCCGGCGCAGCGCACCTGGACGGCCGCGGGGGCGGCCGCCGCCGGCGAAGGGGAAGCGCCGCCGCCGGCCATGGCAGGAAGGGGGGAGAGGATTTCGGCCGTGGAGGGGTTTTTTTTTTTGCTCGCAGGAGGGTTTGGTGAAAGAAAATGGGGCCGTGGAGGAGCATGTTGATCGAAAAAAAATATGCCTCCCACAGTCCCACTCAAACCTGGCCATACGGGCCGTGCCGGTCTGCGAGAATGAAATTTTGTTCCAACACACGCGATTAAAAAGGCCGGGCCGGCCTAAGGCAGTGTAATGTCAAAAACGCTCTTATATTATGAAACGGAAAAAGTATATCTTAGCCTTATTTTTAATAATTAGCTATTTCTTAAAACATAGTGAGTTATATTGTGTTAAGAGATCATTTCTTAAATAAGAGAAGACAAGCTTTTTCTTATGATTTCTCTCTCATCCACCTCGACATTTATCCTACATGGCACTTCTAATATATCGTCATTGTACATGCCCTCAGCGTGTCATAGAACAAGACTGCTTCTCGAAGTCAAGCCTTAAGGCTGGGACCAATTAACTGACAGATACCCCTAGGAAGCGCAGCGACTATATCTCGCATTTCAGAGACAAAACAATCTCTCACATCGAACTGCAGGCCAACCCAATAGGGGTCATTTAAAAGAAATAGTCCTACGTGTCACTTCTAGGATAGCGCTATTGTACATGCCCTCAACGTGTCATGGAACATGACTGCTTCTCGAAGCCAAGCCTTAAAGTCGGGACCAATTAACTGGCGGGTACCCTTGCGAAGCACAACGACTATATCTCGCATTTTAGAGACAAAACGATCTCTCGCGTCGAACCGCATAGTAACAGGCCAGTCAAATAGGGGGCATTTAAAAAGAAATAGAAGAGAAAAGGAAATGTGCTGGGGCATTCGAACATTAATGTAATGGTTGATTGCACGGGCTGCTTGCCGCTGGGCTAGAATCACGTTCCTGCTAAACTAGTAGGTCGGACCTACTTAATTCGAATCGAGAGGGGTTTCCACTATTTCTTCTCCGTTTTTCCGGTTTTTTGTTTCATTTTTTCACCCTTTTTCTCTATTTTCATTGTTTTTTTTTGTTTTTTGTTGTTTTTCTTTATTGCTTTCTTGGTTTTCACTGGGGTTTTTCTTCTTTTCCTTTTTAATTCCATTTTGTTTTTTTTCTTTCTCGTCTTTCATCAGTTTTTTCGTTTGCTTTTTTCATCTTCCTTGTTTCTTGTTTGGTTTTCTTATTTCTTCTCTGTTTTTCTTTTCTTTTTCATATAATATTTCTTTGTTTCCTTTGGTTTCAAAGTACATTTTTCATATATGTCAACAATATTTGTCTAATACAAGTCTAACAATTTTCCAAAAAAATTAATATATTTTTAATACATGGTCAATTTTTTCTAATACACATTTTAAATATTTTTCAAATGCTTTATTAACATTTTACAAATACAAGACTTAACATTTTTTGAATAATTGGCCAAGATTTTTCTTATACACACTTTTTAAACTTTTCACAAATGCTTGATTAACAGTTTTCAAATAACAAGATTTTTTTAATACATGTACACATTTTTTCTATACACATTAACATTTTTCAAGTGCTAACATTATTCAAACACTTGTTCAACATATTTTAAAATACTTGATTAACATTTTTATACACATGTTCAATTTTTTCATAATTTTGGTAATATAGGATCAACATTTTTTCTATACACATTTTACATTTTCCAAATGCTTGTTTAACATTTTTCAAATAGTTGTTAAACATTTTTTTCAAATTCTTGATTAACATTTTTATATACATGATAAAAAAATTCATCACTTTTTTAAGACATGATCAACAATATTTCTATACAGGTTTAACATTTTTCAAATGCTTGATTAACATTTTCAAATACTTTCTCAACATTTTCCAAATGCTTAATTAAAGTTTTTCGAATACTTTTTCAATATTTTTCAAATACTTGTTCAACATTTTTAAAATGTTTGTTCCACATTTTTCGGAATGCTTATTCAACATTTTTCAAATACTTGCTCAACATTTTTCAAATACTTGTTAAACATTTTCAAATACTTGTTCAACATTTTTCAAATGCTTTTATAGAGTGTTTTTTAATATATAAATTTATAATATTTTAAAGTATAAACAAAAGTAGAAAAAGGAACAAAAAACAAAAACACAAAACGTAAAAACCCGAGAAAAACAGGCTATGCCCTCCCGCGCTCGTGGGCCACCCCACCTAGCTCGTCCCCTTCTCCGAGTCGGAAGTTAGAATCGCTTTCGGCGAAATATAGGGGCATCCCTTGCGAAGTACCCCCAGGGCATCATGTGGTGTGCCCTAGCACCGCCACATGTCGCATGTTGGCCGCACCCATGCGGACAATTTTTTTCTGCACCCATTTTTGTTAATGTAGGATAAAAAATATGTCTAGGGGTGATTAGACTACTTGTTCAAATAAAACCGAACATTTTCCCAATTTTTGTTGTAGGCAGATTTTAGCAATTTTAGCAAGTCAAGTATCACCCTACACATGCAATTCTAAGAATGAAGCAGCGGAAAGTAAAATATTGCACATGTAAGTAAAGGAGGGGTTCAGAGATTTCAGACGCACTGAAGACACGATGATTCTTGGCGTGGTTCCGATAGGTGGTGCTATTATACGTCCACGTTGATGGAGATTTCAACCAACGGAGCGTAACAGTTGCACGAGTCCAGGAAGGGCTCCACCCACGAAGGGTTCACGGAGAAGCAACCTTGTCTATTCCACCATGGCTTACGTCCACAAAGGACTAGCCTCACTCGGGTAGATCTTCACGAAGTAGGCGATCTCCTTGCCCTTACAAACTCCTTGGTTCAACTCCACATGATCTTGGAGGCTCCCAAGTGACACCTAACCAATCTAGGAGACACCACTCTCTAAAAGGTAATAGATGTTGTGTTGGTGATGAACTGTTTGCTCTTATGCTTCAAATGATAGTCTCCTCAATACTCAATCTCTCTCTCTAACACACAAATTTGGCTTGGGTAGGAGAAAGATTATAGTGAAAAGCAACTTGAAGAGGCTAGAAATCAAGGTTCAAATGGTAGGAATGGAATCTCTTGATCTCAACACATGAGCAGGTGGTTCTCTCTCAGACAATGAATGGTGGAAGTTGTGTTTCGTTTTGATGGCTCTCTCTGAGAGTAAGTGGTGGTGGAGGGGTATAAATAGGCAGCATAAAAAATCCAACCGTTACAAGCTTTTGACCTAACTCCGTGGAACCGAAGTGATGAACTCGGTGAGCCCGATTACTGCAAAAGACTTGAACGTTAGCGTTTTCGGTGAGACCGTTTATACCATATCGGTGGGACCGAAGTGCAATGGCAAAGGCATAACCTCGTTTCAGTAATTCCGATCATTTTCACTCTGTGATTCCAAGATGAAGTGATTTCATCACAGAAACTTGGCCAGGCATCTCGATGGGACCGAGAGCCATTTCGGTCAGACCGAAATGTTAGGGTTTTGGATGTGGCAGTAGTAGGGTCATCTCAGTGGGTCCAGAATGGATTGTGTCGGTGGGTCCGAAATGACGAATTAGGGTTTTGGATAGATGTGTTTTGGGAAAGTGAGTGAGGGTTTTTGGAGCATTTTCACTGAGCACTTTGAGCAACGACCTCATCAACAATACCTCACCCCCTTTTAATAGTATTGGCTTTCCTAAGGGACTCAATGTGATCTTGGACTAGTAAACTAAAAATGTAGAGTCTTGGGCTAGCCAAATTTGTTCTTCACATTTTGAGGGGTCCACACTAGTTCATGCCATGCCAATCATTGATCTTTTCTGAAATCTATCATCAATGTTTGTTAGATCAATGACATATATGTTATTATTAATGACCAAAGCCTCCCGAGGATTAGTTGCACTTTCAATTCCCCTTTTTTTGGTAATTGATGACAACATATAGATCAAAGCTTCGATCAAAGATATAATGAATGAAATACATTGTCGCTTTGAGAAGTATGTGATAAACAAGAGCTCCCCCTAAATTTGTGCATTATTAAAAATTTGCGTTTGAATGCAAATGCACAATCAAGGTTCCATGGGTTACTCTTCCATGCGACATACATCTTGGTGGAGCGCTCGAAATGATAGGATTGCAATGTAAATGACACTCATCACCAGGTAAGCAAGTGAATGATCATACAAAAGCATATGGAATGAATATCCACGCAAGTATATCATCAAAGTACGATATGATCAAGCACACAATAACGTAGTCTCATACAAGCATCGCACAATAGTATCTCGAAGTAGCACAAACCAAATTGTAGCAAAAAGTCAAAGAAAATCAAGCAAGGAAAAACAAAACACTCGCTCACTCGAAGCCTAATGATCTATACAAATTCCCCCCCTTGGCAACAAGTACCAAAAAAGTTCGAATAAGTACAGAGCTAATCGTCTCTCTAGGCTTGATCTCCGGTAGCTCCAGGGTGGTGAAGTCCTCTGACTTGCAGTGCCGGTGTGCGTCGATGTCGGAGTCGAGATGAGTGTGTCGGCAAATGCCTCGGATGACGTCTGCTGAATTGGAGGAGTGGAGACAGCAGGAGCAACTGATGGAGCAGCGGAGGGAGTAGCAGTTGGAGCTGAAACTGTGCCTCTGGAAGTGTTTGGCACTGCAGCTGACCTGGCATCCTCTGGAACTGAGCAGTAGTGGGAAGCAGTGGGCTATGGTGTTCATCCTCATTAGTGCTAGCATGCCTTGCCTCATCCACCTCTTTCTTCAGCTTCTCCACCGTGGACTGAACTTCTATCACTTTAATATCCATATCATAAAAAATTTCTTCTATAATCCTCTCAAGGCGCTTCTGGTTCTCTACGAGGCTGGCCAGGCTCCGCTCGATCCTCTGAGTGGCTTGAATGAGGTATTGCATCTGGTGTGTCTTGGCTTGAGCACTGGAGCTGAGGGGGCACTGGTTGCTGAAGCCCTTGCAGCCTCTGCACTAGCATGAGCTGCGGCTGAAGTAGGATGTGAAGGATCCATGACAATAGTGTTGTCCTCAAACTCTGGCCGAAGTGGCAAATTCTCGCGATCCAGCAGAAGGTTCTTGTTTGCACCCTTGGAGTTGATAAGAATCTGAATATGAGGGGCAAATCCACATGATCTCTTCTGATCAGCAGTTGTCCTCTTGATAGTCTCTACAATAAGGTCCATGACTTTGATCTTCTCATGTTCATTAATGTGATGCGGCAAATTGATGGAGTGACCTCGAATCATCCTCTCATCACGTGACTTGGGTATCAAGGTATGCCTCATAATAGTGTTGGAGGTAGCAAGTCCTGCCAACAAGAAATAAACCGAGCCAAGTTTATGAGATTCCTTGTACTTCTCCAGTACCTCAGTGTACATGTTGGCCATGGAGTTGTAATCCATCTTGGGCTTAGCATAGACATCTATGTCATCTTCATCAGCCTCGGGCACACCAAGCAAAGTGGCCCACTCAAGTACACTGGATTGGTACTTCACTCCTTCTGTCATCCAGACAATTCTTTCATTGGGATAAAAGTGAGATGAAGAGTAGAATTGCATAATCATTTCATCATTCCATGATGTCAGCTTCTTCCCAACGAATGCATCAACACCAATGGTCCCGAAGCCTCATGAACATGGGGGAAGTTGTCGTCATGAAGGTCAATGTAATTCCAGTCCACCCACTTCATGTCACTCACAATGGGCTTCTTATCAAGCAAAATTGTTTCATAGAAATCTTGTTACTCTTTGGTGTAGAAACAATAGTCAACTGCAGTTCTCCTTCTGATGGAGTAGGGGTCTGCCTCTCTCTGTTTACTCAATCCCTCGTCCTTTCTCTTCTTCATATTTTTCATCAATAGGATGAGCATCATTATGCTCTGGCAGTCTGGGTCTAAGCTTCATTAGCACTGGGGCTTCTTCTTCTTCTTCTTCTTCTTCTTCTTCTCTCTCTCTCTCTCTCTCTCTCTCTCTCTCTCTCTCTCTCTCTCAGGCACAACGGCCTTGTTCTCAGCAGCAAATATGTTTCTGATTGTCTTCCCTCTTGCCTTAGAAGTAGGTGCCTAGCACTACAAAAAAAAAGACACACCCGTGACATTACGGCCCGAACAATTTTTTTCTGTCATGGTTATGACACTTCTATGATGATAATTGTGACAAAAACACGTATCATCATTGATGTGGTGGGCTTGGAGATGTCGACGGCGAGGTCGACGTCGCACTGTGGGCAGCTGAAGCGGGCGAGGGCGTGCGGCACATTGAGGATGACCTTATAGCGCGCGCAGGGCAGCTGGATCTTGGTGGGGTCCACGCCCTGCACCCATGGCCCAGAGCGGCGGGAAGCAGCAGGGAGAGGGGGAGGAGGAGGCGCGGGATGAGAGTGAGGCCGAGGAGGAAGGGGAGGAGGCTGGGGTGGAGACGGGGTAGGCGATGCCTTGGGCGGGGAGGAGGAGGGCATGAGCTCGGGGGGAAGGCGATGCGCCATGCGACATTTGGGGCTGATGAACTCGGTAATATCGGAGGCCACGGCGAGGACGCCGCGGCAGCCGGCGCAGCGCACCTGGACGACCGTGGGGGCGGCCGCCGCCAGGGAAGGGGAAGCGCCGCCACCGGCCATCGCAGGAAGGGGGCGAGGATTTCGGTCATGGAGTTTTTTTGCTCGCATGAGGGTTTGGTGAAAGAAATTGGGGCAGTGGAGGAGCATGTTGATCCCAAAAAAAATGCGGCCCACTCAAAACTGGCAATATGAGCCGTGTTTGTAAGGCCGACCTGCGTGCATGGATCTTTGTTCCGACACAGGCCCGCACAACACACGAATTAGGCATGTATAGAGGTTAATAAGATATTTTTATCTAAGTTTTGCATGTAATTTAGAGATGATAATAAAAAAATGTCTACAATGATTATCTTTTAGCTTTTCTTAAATACAACTAGCTATTCCTGAAAATATGGTGAGACATATTATGCTAAGAGATCATCTCTTAGGTCCTTCTAGTGCTCTAAGGTGTACTGGTGCTAAGGGTGCCACTTAGACAAAAAATGATGTGGCAAAAAATTAAAAATGAGAGAGAGCATTACGGGAAATCATGATCAACTAAGCCCTCTCGAGGGCTTGCTTAAGAATAAGAAAGAAGAATCTTATGGAAATAGCACGCAATAAGGTTTGATCCTATTCACGAGGATTCCGTAAATATCCCATTTCAGAAATCGAAACAATCAAGACTTTTTGGAGATTGGATGCAGTTACTAATTCATGATCTGGCATGTATGGAATGAAAACTTCATTCTCGATTCTACGAGAATGTTTATGAAAGCGTTTCATTTGCTTCTCTTCAATGGAAGTTTCATTTTTCGATAATGTATCCTAATTTTTGGCCCAGTTCTTCTTCTGATGATCGATTCAACCTCTAATAAAAAAGATAGACCTCGGTTCTATTTCATCTCTTCAACAAGTTTAGTAATAAGCATAACGACCCTATTGTTTCGATGAACAGAAGAACCTATAATTAGCTTTTCGGGAAATTTTCAAACGAACAATTTTGATGAAATCACTGTAGAAGGAAACGATGCTAAGCACGTGAAATCACCAATTAAGGAGTACTCAGGGCGCCACTTGCCGCAACCCGAAAGTTTTTTTAATAAATTCATTTATTTAAAATGTTTTATCTCTTAAACCATGTGTTTAAATCTCGAACAGTTTTCACTGTTGGATTCCTCACGTCGAGATCCTCAAAATTAGATCCCATGTTGATAGGTTTCAACGATATTTTTTCACCAAAAAACTAGACGAAAAAACTAAACAGAAGCATGCGCATGCCCACTTTTTTGAGAGATACAATTGTGCCTCTCACAAAATCAAATCAGTGCCTCATTGAGAAATAAATCTGCGCCTCCCATAAAAGAAAAATAAAACTTTCTTTTTTTTTCTTTTTTTGAGAGGCACGACTTGCCTCCACGAGAAGTAAATCTATGCCTCTCGCGGAGAGAAAAAGAAAGCTCATTTTTTCTTTTTCTGAGAGGCACGGTTATGCCTCTCGCAGAAACAAATACATACTTCCATCAGAAGCAAATTTAAGCCTCTCGCGGAATGATTTTTTTTCTTTCCGAGAGGCACGATTGTGCCTCCCACGTAAGCAAATTCGTGCCTCCACAAAAATTAAATCTGTGCCTCTTGCAGAAAAAAAGACGTTTTTCGCGTAATTTTTTAGATTTTCTATGCAAAACCTAAGAAAAAACGGGGGAAATCCGAAAAGAAAAAAAATATAAAAGCTGAAAAGGTGTACTGGAATTTTTTTTCGAACGGAGCGCCCAGAGCAAGACACGTGGCGGCGACTTTTGCGGGGGCTTCCGAAGGAGTACTCGCTGATATTTTTTTGTGTGTAAAGAGTACTCGCTGATTAGTTGCTCTCCCTTCGGCATTTCGATCCATATTTTTTTTAGGGGCTCGTCTCTTTCGATCCATATGTGAGCCACAAAAAAAAAAATCTAAAAGCCCACGATACGGGCCGTGTCGTGCCAGGCCCTTTTATGGCCGGGCCAGCTCATATGGCCATGTCAGGGCCCACTCTGCTAAAGCATTTTGAGCCCATGAGCAGCCAGGCCCATCCGTTTCCGTCTGAATCCCCGTGTGCCACGACCGTACTACTCGCGAGGCGGCGCATGGCGAGGCGGCGACCGCCGGCGAGAGAGACGAGGGATCCCGACGTCGCCCGGTCGGGAGGCGCGACTCCTCCTCCTACGCCTCGCGCTCGCCGGTGGCGCCGCTGCCCTCGACCCTGGCCATCCCTCCCCCAGTAAGCGCGCACCATTCCGAAGCGTCTGCCTACTTCGATTTAGTTTGGTTATTATTAAAGCATCTGTGTCGCGCCTACTTCGATTGTTGCTTAGAAGTATGTGGATCCAGGTTCGATTATCTGAAGAAAAAGCTGACTTCCAGGTTTCGATTTGAAGGGCATTTCGTCTGGGATCTCTTCCTGGTGTTGTGTTTTCGAGATGGGCAATTAGTTCCTTCAAAAATGATATATGTGCAATCAGTTCCTCCAAGAAACACATGCACCACACTGGGCACAGGCCATGTCATATATCTTTTGGGATAGGGGTGGTGACAAGCATTGGAACCCAGGGCGGTCGCCCGTAGCGTGGATACTTTCTCTTTTAGAAGTTTTTATTGATTTTAGGCTTGCCCTGGTTGTTTCCTCCTCAGTTTGTCCCATCCCACTTAGAGGCTGCATAATGTTTAACATCATTCGCATATCTTCCTTGTTAAGGAATCGGTTATATACCTTTTTTTCTTTGTAGAAATCAACCGCACATCTCATTATTTTTGTTGGTACATTATCGTGTGGATAGATATGTAGGTTTGCTGCCTAAAAAGAGCAGATGTGGTGATGCAATTGGGGCTAGGGTGAGTGTCTGTTGCGGCATTAAGATAGTGATGCAATCGCGGCTACAACTAGTGTTTTTTTTGTCTTTTGTGAAGTTATCTTGTACATCGGTGCAATTAGTGCTCATGCATACATCATGTAGGATTGCGTGCTCGCAACATTGCCAACCATGCGCCAGATAGCACCAGAAGATCAAATTTACCGGCATGCATTAACCCATTGATTATATGACATGTCATCACGACACCTGTCCACAGGAGGACTCTTTGTAGTAGAATTCTTGGTATGCATGACAGCATGCCATAAATCAGTGAAACTGTTGCATGTTATAAGTAATGAAGCTGGCCAATAAATTACCTTATTTACCCTTCAGACTTTTTCTTGAGGAATCATCTTAAAGCAGCACATCACCATTTGGTTTGTTTTGAAATTTGATAATTGAGACTTGAGACCCTTTAGGACTTGGAAGTTCTAATTATTGCAACTGAAGTATTGATATGTTTGCTAATTAATAGGTGAATGGCCTGCTTGCTTTGTTTCTTTCATATGAACACTAGGTACTGAATGAAGAAGAAAAAAATAGTACTGTGGGCTAGAGCTAGGGAGAACATGCATGTGCCCTACATGCGCCTTAGGTAAATTTGGAGCCATGAACATACTGAGAATACATGTGAACATATAGCCATCATTATTACATCGTTCATCACTAGTCACCAAAAGCAAGCGTGGTGATAGAGAACAGATAACATTAAGTCATGACGGGAAGGGTTCACTCCTTCTTAGACCATGTACAATGCAAGATGCTTAGAGAGGTGCTTAGTAAAACAAACTGTGTTTTTCTTAAGCACCGGTGCTTATGTCTGTGACAGGGGTGCATAATTAAGCATCTGCTCTCTACAGATAAGCATCGGCTTGCATTGTACATGGTCTTGCATGTTCTTTACATTGGAAACTGAAGAAGCACAAGAGGACAAAATAATGATGTTAACTTTTGTATTTCTCAAGTAAGTATATCTTGTTCAACCTCCCTGTCCAAATACAGGTCAGCTTTTGAATAAAAACTTAGATGGAGTCTACTTAAATTCTTGTCCTTTTCTGACATCGTCTGGTA
Organism: Aegilops tauschii subsp. strangulata; assembly: GCF_002575655.3. NCBI lineage: Eukaryota > Viridiplantae > Streptophyta > Magnoliopsida > Poales > Poaceae > Aegilops > Aegilops tauschii. The sequence goes on from NC_053041.3 coordinate 527,968,147, forward strand.
TATAGTGTGTATCTTTTGCCCTTGGTGAAGGTCTCACGCCGAAAGAAGGTATTAGATCCATATATGGTTAGATCCACCACAAACATTGGCAGATTTCGTTTCCGCCCCATAGGGTCTCACTGACCTGATGGAAAATCTTTCAGTTTTAGTTCTTGATCGAGATCCGGTTTCCCTGTGGACCATCTCCAATACGCTTGCTAGATTCAACTTCAAAGGTGCACACTTCAATCCCAAGCATCTCCATTTCGTATTTTCCCCTTCCTGTCCAAAAAGGAAGTTGTTTTTAGAGGGAGAAGAAAGGTAGTATTCATGGGGCTACTATAAAAGGCACGATTTGATATCTGTTGCACAAGATTTTGCATATTCATGGGGCTACTATAAAAGGCACGATTTGATATCTGTTGGTGTCTTCTATCCACAGTCACATCTGATCAAATTTCACATATTTCATATTTCTGCTGTTTGGTGGGGAGTTTGGGTGTACGGCTGTTTGGCTGGAAATTTGGGTGTACATCTGTTTGGCGGGAAGTTTGGGTGTACGGCTGCTTGGCGTGAAGTTTGGGTGTACGGTCGTCCGGTGGGACAATTTATACGTTCTATCCATCATGATCTGGACCACTAATTAACGGTTGGATGGCTTTCGTGTGTGGATATAGAACGCTTCTCATGACGTGAAGCTTGGCGAGCTATGGCCCTACATGGCAGTGAACCTGTCCTCAGTATCATGTATAGCTCGTACGACCATCATATATATGTGGAGCATTTCCGTAGATCTATGACATTTTTAAACAGAAAGGAAACAGATGCAGTTCCCATATAGGTACTGCGTCACCCTGACCATTAGATTATATAGCATATGTGTGTAATATATTGTGTGAACTTCACAGTTTAAACGGAGGCAGCATATGTAGTTCGTAATGGGATATACTCCCTCCGTCCCATAATATAAGAGCGTTTTTGGTACTAGTGTAGTGTCAAAAACGTTCTTATATTATGGGACGGAGGGAGTAGCTAGCTGCTAGTTACTGGGCCACCCTTCCAAGTGCTATTAGATTGCAGAAAGTGTTGGATTATGTGGTCAAATGAGAAAAATCACATACCAAGTAGCTATATTAGTCCTTAGAAGATACTCACTTGTTGCAATAGTACGTGCAGGTTGGGATATTAATATAACTATATTTGGACATGATAACACGGTGTTTACTCTCCAAAATTTTGAGTCTAACTTCTACTGTTTTGTAGTTCTTCCATTCGAAACAGTGGAAGAGGCTCTAGATTCCCTTAAAAGGGGGGTTGCTAAAAATGAGGAGCTTGATTTGGTAGTAGCGGAAGTTCATCCTGGCAATGCAGAGATGGACACCTTGGTGCTGTTTCACCACATCCTGAATGCACTTAAAGTGCCTCTCATCAGTAAGCATTTGTATTCAGAGCTGTATTGTTTTAAGAAATTTTCTTCCATTCCAAACTCATTAATCTAGGAGTGTTGTTTCTTGGTTGCAGCTATGTGTGCCTATGATGAGGCAGTCTCTACACGCTTGACCCTTGGAACATGCTTCAATGTGGTTAAGCCGTTGGATACTGAAACCGTCAATTTTCTGAGGATGAGAGCACTTCAACACAGGTCTATTAAAAATCACAGGTCTGAAACTGAGGATGAAAAACAAGATGCGTTGAACGCGAATGTCTATTCAGAGAATCTGGGTTGGTTCTTATGGAGCAGTGAGCTCCATGAGAAGTTCTTGCAGGCTGTTGAAGTGCTTGGGGCGTGTAAGGCTATCTGCACTTGGCATAAATTAGTCGTTTGTTATGTTTAACAGCTGAAAAAGCATGACCTTTGAGTGTCTGTTTTCTTTTTGGCTAACAGCTGCTATGGCTCAAAACATTCACCAGTACATGAATGCCAAGGATTTGAATTTGACCATACAGCATGTTGCAAGCCATCTCCAGGTGGGTGATCGATTTAGTTTACCTCAACTGTGGTATTGCCGGTACATCAATAGGCACTATGTACGTTTTTTGTTAAATTTTGTTTGTTTAATAGACGATCATAAGTAGTAGAAGCTGACAACCTATGCATGCTAGTTAGTTTAAACTGACTGAACGTTTGGCATTTGAGCCTTATATTTTTCTTTCATCCTATGCACTTTCCCGAACGAAACCTTTTGTTTTTGCCACTAATTAAGATGATATTGTCATTCTGCTATAGCCTTGAAGTTCTATGGCATGGCCATTGTTCTGTCCAGTCATTGGTTCCCACCACTACAGCTGACTATCCCCCTTCCGTGGCCATTGGCTATTAATTGCCACTGCCAACCTGATCCCCCCATGAATGAATATTTGGTAGAGATGGAAGCTACTATGCACTTGCCATTTCTGCACATATATATTGATTAACCAACAGAATGGTTGCAGCATTGCCTAAACTAATCTTGCAGAACCAGCTAATTGCAAGAGATCTGATCACGGTGGTCATCATTACACGATTCCTGAAGTTGTAGGTGTATGCCACCGCTTGGTCATCACCTTTATCACTGTTTTGTACCCTGGCACGTTAAGTACCAGCAGCTAGTGCTGCTCGGACAAAGTCACGGTCTCCGAATCTGGCTCGGATTCGGATTTCTGATTCGGCAAGATTTTGAGGAACACGGTAACTAACGCATGGAGGCTGAGTGACCAAAGAAATTGATGTTACGTGCAGATGAGTCCTTTTACCAACTCATGTGCTCATTAACATACAGTGATTGGGCAAAAGGGAAAAAGGTAAAAGAGAAACAAACACCTACTGGAATAGCAACAACAACATAATAATTAATTTTTTATTATTGGTTTGATCTTAGTGTGAAAAATAAAACATTTCCCTCTGCTATTTATTTTGTGTAAATATAGGTTCTGCATTGTTCAATCAATTGGGTAATTTTCTGTGGCAACAGTGTCCGACTTCACAAAATTTTAAAGAACTATGTGCACACTGTTGAACTGTTGAAGAAACAAATAGGAAGAGAACTTTATTTAATATTTGACCTTTTAATTCATACCCCAGTAAAAGCTCACACAGTTACTGGCAGGCTTGTATGCTAAATACAAGGGTCAAGATTCCATTTTAACTGAATAAACTTGGAAGGAAAGAATGTTTCCACCGTGATACTCTACTGTGTGTCCTTTGTTATTTCTTTATTTTCCAGAAGAAACACATGTACATGGATGTCTCATACCTGCGTCAGTACTCAGTAGTCTGTACTCTCTGTCTCTGCATGCCATGGAGATTAAGTTTTGTATATGGTGCTCTAGATAAGATTTCAAATTTCCAAACCATGCAGCTTCAGGAGTAGATTTTGTTACAGAACCAATCACAATTGGAAAAACAAACTTTATGCATGTTAGCACCGAATTCGTAAATAATCAGACTATCCAAAGCATTATTATAACCCAGTTTACCAAATCGACTGATTAATAATTGTTATCATGTTAATGGGAATTTTGTGAACAATGTACTACTTTATAGGTATTTTCTCCTTTATTGGTTAAATTAGGGGCTTATTGACGTAACTTTGGTCTACCCTTAGCTGATGCTAGCAGTAGGGCTTTTGGCTTCTTTTTGGCCTTGTTGTGACTGTTTGTGCTTTCTTGGCACTCTCCTTCTAATACAAAACGAAACACGTCCGGGCGCTTGTTTGAGAAAAAAAACATACTCCACAAGTTTCAAGTTCATCTATTTCAGCGTTGTTATGCTAAAACGCTATAATTTCTTCATTACGCTCACTTTCTATATTGTGATGTGTGATCCCTGTCTTGAATGTTCTGTTCTGTATTGTGATGCAGAAACACCGGCTGCGAGCGCAGAGGCAGAGGTTATCTCACGATGAAGAGGGCTATCAACATTATGCCAGAATGAAGGAATTATCTGAGATGATGTCATCAGCATACAAGGCACCCAGTGCTAAACCCAATAATCATTTGGCAACAACCCAGACGCAGTTCACGCATGGGGTTGCCTCTTCTATCTGGGACAAGTACCCCGGGATGGTGTGGCCACACATGGAGGGAAGTTCAGCAGCCTCTGCTATGTGGTACAGTTACCCCGGAAAGCGGTGGGGACAAGTGGGGGAGAGTTCGGCTGGAGCACGAGTTTCTCAGACTAATGCACGTCCACCTCCAGTTCTGATACATGGTACCAAATCTATCTGGGACTGGTACCAGGAGAGCCTGCAGCACTATAATGAGAGCCTGTCATACAAACGTGAGGTGCTGCCTGTACAGAGCAAAGCACTTGATGGATATGGACGCGAGATTTTCATCAACCTGGAGAGAGAGGAGATCAGTCTTACTGAAACAGCAGGCAAGATTGTCATCAACCTGGAGAGCGATGACATGCAGAAAGACACCAATGACGACGTGCACGCCGCAGTTACTCCACAGGAAGACACAATGAACGAGGTGCACGCCGCAGTTACTCTGCAGAAAGACACCATGGACGAGGCGCACGCTGCAGTTACTCCACATGAAGTGAACGAGGTGCCTGCTGCAGCCATGGGCGCTGGTTATCTGGTGGATCTAGCAGGCAATGCCCTGCTTGACGGTATAGACAACTACCACCCCGCCGCAGAGAATGCGCAGTCTGAGCCTTTCAGTGACTGGGATTGGAAAGAGGTGGAGAAATTCTTGACGAACCAGATGGAAGGACAGGGGCAGGAGCAGCAAGGCCTTGAACTAGTGGATCTGCTCCAGGTAGACGGCATTTCACCAGAGGAACTGCTCCAGGTAGACGAAGCCTGGAACCAGGCGCTTCAGCAGGCAAACCCGGCAAACGTCGTCGAGGACGAACCCATGGCTGAAGAGCCCGCCGCTGGAGACGCCCCGGTGTCCGATCCTGCGAACCAGTCCGGCGTCGCCGACAACGTGTTCGGGGTCTGGAGCCCCCAGTTTGCGGCGACGACTACGGCATGCCGTTCTAGACCCGCCAGAAGAGGGGCAACTCAAGAACTGCTTTTATTTTAGTAACAATAATAAGACTGGTGAAGTATAAGCAATAAAGGTTCATGTGGAGAAATCCCCAGGAGATATATGGGAGAGCTGCTGATGCTCGGACATGTTACCAGTGCTCTGTGGCATTGGTTAAACCCATTTGTTAATCGGTTTCCAGACTTCTACATATTATCTTCCTCTGTGATGCATTATGACTTTATATAATTCCATATGTGTGTCAGTTCTATCTAGTCTAGGGTTTTTGTTCTTCGAACAAAGGAGCACCAGGCTTTTTGCCTGGATTTCTTTGATTCAATCCAACGCAAGTTTTTTTTCTTTGGGAGGATTTGAGTCCTTAGAATAAATGCTGGATTGCTAAACTTGAAAACTGAGTTTCAAAGGTTGGAGAGGAACACAATCTGGGAGCTGGACACACTTGATTGGATTGTACCTACTAAATCAACCATCAATGAATAAAATCATGTATGCTGTTCTGGTCTTCTCCTTTTGATTCAGATTAACGTGGGGATTATTTGGAGTGGGTCATCGTCATAGATGTAGAGGTAAACAAAAGCTATGCAACTGATACAAATTTACAGAAAGTTCTGTAAAGTATGCAGCGAAAAATAACTGCATGGACCTATAAAAAAGGTAATAAAATAGCTCGCATCTTTTACTGGTTTGTTACTGTAATTGCCACCATCTTCACGAACAGAAGATCTACTCTTGGACTTTGCAGGGCTGCTAATTTGTTGACTTTGCAAAACATCAGTTCCTGAATTTAGCCGCACATTTACCTGGGACAATTTGTCAGATGCTGATACATGTCCTTTTAATGAGTTTGCATGCCGTGCTGGTTCAGACACTGATGCAGGTGAGCTCTTCACCTCGGATGTGAACTCATTCAAACTTAGTGAACCAAAACTTTTGACTGGCAGTGTTGAAGTAGACTTATTGGCTAACTTGATGATGATTACGCGCCACATCACCAAAATTTAACCGACCGGCCAGCCTGCTTCTGTTGGATTTCTCCCTGGGCCCATGTGTGTGTGCTGTATTGACATCTGGGTAACTACTGGAAAAGTTTCCAGAATTTCCTCTCTCAAATAAATCTCCTTCCGTACATGAGTTAACACGTCATCTTAGTCCATGCTCAGACACCATCATGGTTTTGGGTACCGCCCGAGAAATTTGGATACCGGGCGAGCATTTCTCGCTGCCCCACGGGAGACACGCATGACGAGCAAAAAATTCATTTTTTTTAATTTAAACGCTCAAAGTATAGATAAATACAGTGGTAACCAGTTCCATTGTCGTCCCTGGCTTTGGTTCGGTTGTAGCGGTCTAACTCATCCTTCTGGAGGTTGTAGGTTTGATCTCCATTGTTACACTTTTTTGCTATTATTTTTCAAGCTCTTCGATGCACCGTTGGCTCCACATCACATCAAGGCGGTGGCGGCTCTCTTCGATCCTGATGGCGCTGCCTTTGATGAGCCAGCGCACACGGGGTTCGCTGCCTTCAACCTGCCAGAGAGTGTGGAGCCGTGTGGGGCATAGGGCTCCTGTAGTTGCTGTGGGTGTGTTGCCTTCTGAAAGCACAAGTGCTTCCTGATTGATTTTGATAATTAATGTTAACATATCTCTTGTGTTGGATTTCCTGAATGATTTTGATAATTAATATCATCATATCTCTTGTGTTGGACTAATGCTTTTATCTAATGTATTTCGGACAAGTTTAACAATGGCTTAGTGATATTGTTCCAAAGCCCTCAACCACTTTCTCATTCCAAATATGTCTAAAACCCAAAGTCAAACTCGGCCCCACCGAAATCTTCTATCTGGCGCCACCGAGTTCATTTGACATAGCTACTGCCAGAAACCCTAACACCTCGGTCACACCGATACGGATCTCGGTCTCACCGAGATGGCCCTGCAAACTCTCTGTTTCCCTTTGTAACATTTTGGTCTCACCAAAATGAGCGATCGGTCACACCGAGTTTGCTTGACCAACTCTTTGTTTGCTCTTTGCTGAAATCGGTCTCATCGAGTTCATGCAATCGGCGCCACCGAGATGAGGTTTTGCCCTAGCCCTAGCACATCGGTCCCACCGAGTTGTTCCAGTCGGTCCCACCGAGATTCCTAACGTTCACATTTTGAACTGAATCGGTCTTACCGAGTTCTTCTATTCGGTTTGACCGAGTTGGGTCAAATGTGTGTAACAGTTGGATTTTGTGTGGAGGCTATATATACCCCTCCACCCTTCTCCATATGTGAGAGAGCCATCAAAACGTGCCTACACTTCCAGCTTACATTTTCTCAGAGAGAACCACCTACTCATGTGTTGAGATCAAGATATACCAATCCTATCACAAGAATCTTGATTTCTAGCCTTCCCCAAGTTTCTTTCCACTCAAATCATCTTTCCACCATATCCAAATCTGTGTGAGAGAGTTGAGTGTTGGGGAGACTATCATTTGAAGCACAAGAACAAGGAGTTCATCACCAACACAACATCTATTACCTTTTGGAGAGTGGTGTCTCCTAGATTGGTTAGGTGTCGCTTGGGAGCCTCCGACAAGATTGTGGAGTTGAACCAAGAAGTTTGTGAGGGCAATGAGATCACCTACTTTGTGAAGATCTACCCGAGTGAGGCAAGTCCTTCGTGGGCGATGGCCATGGTGGGATAGACAAGGTTGCTTCTTCATGGACCCTTCATGGGTGGAGCCCTCCGTGGACTCGCGCAACCGTTACACTTCGTGGGTTGAAGTCTCCATCAACGTGGATGTACGATAGCACCACCTATCGGAACCACACCAAAAATCTCCGTGTCTTCATTGCGTTTGCACATTCCAATCCCATCCCTTTACTTTCTTGCAATAGCATGCTTTACTCTTTCCGCTGCTTATACTCTTTCCATGCTTGCTTGAAATGTATTGTGAATGCTTAAACTTGTGCTAATACTCTACCTTAACTTGAACAACTTAAAAAATGCCACTTTTACTTGTTGAGGGTCTAATCACCCCCCTCTAGACCCCTTGATGTCGCTTAAAGCTACGTCGGTATTTCCCCAAAGAGGAAGCGATGATGCAGCACAACGGCGGTAGGTATTTCCCTCAGATATGAAACCAAGGTTATCGAACCAGTAGGAGAACCAAGCAACACAACGTAAACAACCCCTGCACACAAATAACAACACCTCACAACCCGACGTGTTAAAGGGGTTGTCAATCCCTTTCGGGTAACGGCGCCAGAAACGGTGCATGGACGGGAGAAAGTTGTAATAGATTGAATAAATAGATCACAAATAAAATAAAGTGCAGCAAAGTATTTTTGTATTTTTGGTTTAATAGATCTGAATAAAACGTGCAAATAAAATAGATCGCAAAGCAAATATATGAGAAAGAAGACCCGGGGGCCGTAGGTTTCACTAGTGGCTTCTCTCAAGAAAGATAGCAAACGGTGGGTAAACAAATTATTGTTGGGCAATTGATAGAACCTCAAATAATTATGACGATATACAGGAAATGATCATTACATAGGCATCACGTCCAAGATTAGTAGACCGACTCCTGCCTGCATCTACTATTATTACTCCACACATCGACCGCTATCCAGTATGCATCTAGTGTATTAAGTTCATGGAAAAACAAAGTAATGCAATAAGAACGATGACATGATGTAGAGAAGATCTATCTATGTAGAGATAGACCCCATTGTTTTATCCTTATTAGCAACGATACATATGTGTCGTTTCCCTTTCTGTCACTGGGATCAAGCACCTAAGATCGAACCCACTACCGGGCACCTCTTCCCATTGCAAGATAAATAGATCAAGTTGGCGAAACAAAACCCAAATATCGGAGAAGAAATACGATGCTATAAGAGATCATGCATATAAGAGATCAAATAAACTCAAATAACTTTCATGGATATAAAAAGATATGACTGATCATAAACTCAAAGTTCATCAGATCCCAACAAACACACCGCAAAAAGAGTTACATCATATGGATCTCCAAGATACCATTGTATTGAGAATTCAGTGAGAGAGAGAAAGCCATCTAGCTACTAACTACGGACCTGAAGGTCTACAAATAACTACTCACGCATCATCGGAGAGGCACCAATGGAGGTGGTGAACCCCATCCGAGATGGTTTCTAGATTGGATCTGGTGGTTCTGGACTCTGTGGCGGCTGGATGAATATTTCGTCGACGTCCCTAGGGTTTCTGGAATATTTGGGTATTTATAGAGCAAAGAGGCGGTTTGGGGGCACCCGAGGTGGGCACAACCCACCAGGGCGCGCCTGGGCCTCCTGGAGCGCCCTGGTGGGTTGTCCCCTCCTCGGGACTCCCCCCAGGTGCAACCAGGGCCCAACATCTTCCTTCTGGTTCATAAAAAATCTCCGCGAAGTTTTGTGGCATTTGGACTCCGTTTGATATTGATTTTCTGCGATGTAAAAAACATGGAAAAAACAGCAACTGACACTTGACACTATGTCAATAGGTTAGTACCAAAAAATGATATAAAATGACTATAAAATGATTATAAAACATCCAAGATTGATAATATAACAGCATGGAACAATAAAAAAATTATAGATACGTTGGAGACGTGTCACCCCTCTTCTCGATCCTTTCACCATGAGTCTGGCAAGGGGGTACAATATTGATCCAGGAGTAGATCATTGGACAGCGGTAAAAATTATCCTTAGGTACCTAAAGAGGACTAAGGAAATATTTCTCGGTTATGGAGGTGATAAAGAGTTCGTCGTAAAGGGTTACGATGATGCAAGATTTGACACCAATCCGGATGACTCTGAGTCTCAATCTGGATACGTATTGAACGTGGGAGCAATTAGCTAGAGTAGCTCCATGCAGAGCATTGTAGACATAGAAATTTGCAAGATACATACGGATCTGAATGTGGCAAACCCGTTGACTAAACATCTCTCACAAGCAAAACATGATCACACATTAGTACTCTTTGGTTGTTAATCGCATGGTGAGTGAACTAGATTATTGACTCTAGTAAACTCTTTGGGTGTTAGTCACATGGCGATGTGAACTCTGGGTGTTAATCACATGGCGATGTGAACTAGATTATTGACTCTAGTGCAAGTGAGAGACTGATGGAAATATGCCCTAGATGCAATAATAAAGTTGTTATTATTATATTTCCTTATTCATGATAATGGTTTATTATTCATGCTAGAATTGTATTGACCGGAAACTTAAATACATGTGTGGATACATAAACAAATACCGTGTCCCTTGTTAGCCTCTACTAGACTAGCTCGTTGATCAAAGATGGTTAAGGTTTCCTAACCATAGACATGAGTTGTCATTTTATAACGGGATCACATCATTAGGAGAATGATGTGATGGACAAGACCCAACCGTTAGCATAGCATATAATCGTTCAGTTTATTGCTACTGCTTTCTTAATGTCGAATACATGTTTCTTTGACCATGAGATCTTGCAACTCCCGGATACCGGAGGAATAGCTCGTGTACTATCGAATGTCACAATGTAACTGGGTGATCATAAAGATGCTCTACAGGTATCTCCGAAGGTGTCTGTTGAGTTGGCGTGAATCGAGATTGGGATTTGTAACTCCGTGTAACGGAGAGGTATCTCTGGGCCCTCTCGGTAATACAACATCACAAGAAGCTTGCAAGCAAAGTGACTAAGGAGTTAGTTACGAGATGATGCATTATGGAACGAGTAAAGAGACTTGCCGGTAACGAGATTGAACTAGGTATGGAGATACTGACGATCGAATCTCGGGCAAGTAACATACCGACGGACAAAGGGAACTACGTATGTTGTCATAAAGGTTCGACCAATAAAGATCTTCGTGGAATATGTAGGAACCAATATGGGCATCCAGGTCCTGCTATTGGTTATTGACCGGAGAGGTGTCTCGGTCATGACTACATGATTCCCGAACCCCCAGGGTCGCACGCTTAACGTTCGTTGACGCTAGAGTAGTATTGGGATATTTGATGAGTGGTAACCGAATATTGTTCGAAGTGCCGGATGAGATCCCGAATGTCATGAGGAGTATCGGAATGGTCGGGAGGTAAATATTTATATATGAAAAGTTGTTTTCAGGGTTTCGGAAAAAAATCAATTTTTTTGGTATTGTACCGGGAAGCTTCCAGAAGCTTCCGAAATCTTCCAGAGGAGTCCGGAAGTCCACCAAGGGTTCCACTATGTCCCAAGGATCAACATGGGACGAGGGGAGGCGCCCTGACCTTATTGGGCCAGGCGCACACAAGTCCCTCAAGGCCTATGCAAATGGGAAAGGTGGAAAGTCCACTTTTGTATGGAAGGGAAGGAGGAAGACTAGGATTCCACCTCCTCCCCCCTTGGCTGCGCTGTAGGGTTTGGAGGGGCTGTTCCCCACGCCCCTCCACCTACATATAGAGGGGAGGGTGAGGGGGTCCTGGATTAGGGGGTCCTCGGGCGTCCAGACTATGGTACGTGGGCCGGACTGATGGGCTATGAAGATACAAGATCGAAGAATCTCTCCCGTGTCCGGATGGGACTCTCCTTGGCGTGGAAGGCAAGCTAGGCGTCCTGATATGAAGATTCCTTTCTCTTTAACCAACATTGTAAAACCCTAGTCCCCTCCAGTGTCTATATAAACCGGAGGGCTTAGTCCGTAGTGGGCAGAAGAATCATAACCATAGTCATACAGGCTAGACTTATAGGGTTTTAGCCACTACGATCTCGAGGTAGATCAAATCTTGTAATACCCATATTCATCAAGATCAATCAAGCAGGAAGTAGGGTATTACCTCCATAGAGAGGGCCCGAACCTGAACATCGTGTCCCCTGTCTCCTGTTACCATCGACCTTAGATGCACAGTTCGGGACCCCCTACCCGAGATCCGCCGGTTTTGACACCGACATTGGTGCTTTCATTGAGAGTTCCGCTGTGTCGTCATCAAGAGGTTCGATGGCCCCGTCAATCATCTACAACAATGCTGTTCAGGGAGAAGTCTTCCTCCCCGGACAGATCTTCGTATTCGCCTGCTTCGCACTGCGGGCCAACTCGCTTGGCCATCTGGAGCAGATCGATAGCTACGCCCCTGGCCGTCAGGTCAGATTTGGAAGCTTGAACTACGTCACGGATATCCGCGGAGACTTGATCTTCGACGAATTCGAGACCACGGCATCCGCTCCCTGTCACTGCGATGAACATGAGTTAAATCTGTCATCGGACCATACCTAGGAGATAGCACCTGTAACTGCTCTGGCCCTAGATCCGGAATAGATTGCGCCATCCGAGGACGGGAGGCTCAACCCTGCCACGGAGGCCGCAAACTCAGCGGTGTTGGAGTTGCACACAGACCCAACCTCGAGTGGGATCCGTGTCACCGGAACCTCGGACCCGTTTCCGGCTACAAGTTCCGAACCATGTGCGTCCGCGCACGACAAGCTTGATCAGGCATCGATCGTCAAATTCAGCTCCGCGGACATCTTTCGGCACTCGCCTTTATGCCACGTGCTAAACTCATTAAAAACACTCTCCTTAGCGGGGGACTCTCAGCCGAATTATATCCGGTTCGAACTGGAGGCTGACGACAGAGAATTTCGTTTCCTACCCCCCGCCCACTTAATAGCCACTGTCGAAGACTTAACCGACACGCTCGATTACGGCTCCGAAGACATCGACGATATGGACGACGATGCTGGAGAGGAGCATGCCGAAAACCCACCGTTCACCGGACGATGGACGGCCACCTCCTCATACGACGTATACATGGTGGATGCACCAAAAGAGAATAGCGGCGATGACAAGGAAGATCCAGTTGAGGATAAACCTCCTGAGATACAACCAAAGCGGCGGCGTCAGTGGCGCCGCTCTAAATCACGCCGCAGCAAAAATAGCAACACCGGCACAGGAGAAGATAACACTCCGGACGGTGCCGAAGACAATGAAGACCCCGTTGAGGCAACTTCCAAACAGGACGGACGGGAAGACGGGCAAGCTAGCCCTGATGAACAGGCCATACATGAAGACTCGGAGGATAGTAATTATCTTCCGCTCTCCAAGGAGGAGGTGAGCCTTGGCAATGAGGATTTTATCGTGCCTGAGGAACCTCTCGAGCAGGAGCGCTTTAAGCGCCGGCTAATAGCCACTGCAAGGAGCCTGAAAAAGAAGCAGTAGCAGCTTCAAGCTGATCAAGATCTGCTCAATGATAGATTGACTGATGTCCTGGCAGCCGAGGAATATGGCCTCAAGCGCCCAGCCAAAAGTTACCCGAAGCGTAAATTGCTACCTCGGTTCGATGATGAGGCGCTGGAGCGCGTACCATCATCGCGCAATGCGGCTGACCGACCATCACGTGGTCGGGACAACGCGGCAACTCAAGCCGAACACCAGCCCGCTCCACCTCACCGTAAAGGTAGAGATAAAACAGCTCGGGGACATACCTACGACCTGCGGCAGGGCTTGGACAGTAGAGCGGGTCAGAACAGATCGATCTATGGATCACGGGGACGCGCCCCGACACGCGACAACGGCTATCTAGCCGGACGCAACAATCATACTCACGCCCGGGCCGAGAACCACAGACGGACTCCATCCGAGCTACGTCGCGACATGGCCCGATACAGAGGCGCCGCACATCCCCTTTGCTTCACTGACGAGGTAATGGATCACGAATTCCCAGAAGGGTTTAAACCCGTAAACATCGTATCATATGATGGGACAACAGACCCCGCGGTATGGATCGAGGATTTTCTTCTCCATATTCATATGGCCCGCGGTGATGATCTCCACGCCATCAAATACCTCCCACTAAAACTCAAAGGACCAGCTCGGTACTGGTTGAACAGTCTGCCCGAAAACTCCATTGGCAGCTGGGAAGACTTGGAAGAAGCCTTCCTTGACAACTTCCAAGGAACATATGTCCGACCTCCGGATGCAGACGACGTAAGTCATATAGTCCAACAGCCCAGAGAGTCAGCCAGGAAATTCTGGACTAGGTTCTTAACTAAAAAGAACCAGATCGTCGACTGTCCGGATGCCGAAGCCCTAGCGGCCTTTAAGCATAGCATCCGCGATGAATGGCTCGCCCGACATCTCGGGCAGGAAAAGCCGAAGTCCATGCCAGCCCTTATGGCACTTATGACCCGCTTCTGTGCGGGCGAAGATAGTTGGCTAGCCCGTTGCAATAATAATGCAAGTGAAGCTGGCACCTCCGAAGCCAAGGATAGCAACGGCAAGCCCCGACGCAACAAACATAAGCGTCGAAACAATGGCAACAATACAGATGACACGGCGGTCAACGCCGGATTCAGTGGCTCCAAGTCCGGTCAGCGGAAGAAGCCATACAATAGAAACAATCCGGGCTCATCCATCTTGGACCGCATACTCGATCGTCCATGTCAGATCCACGGCACCCCTGATAAACCAGCCAATCATACCAACAGAGACTGTTGGGTTTTTAAACAGGCCGGCAAGTTAAATGCCGAAAACAAGGAGAAGGGGTCCCAAAGTGAGGACGATGACGAGGAGCCCCGACCACCGAACACAGGGGGACAGAAGAAGTTTCCCCCTCAGGTCTAAATGGTGAACATGATATATGCCACCCACATCCCAAAGAGGGAACGCAAGCGCGCGCTCAGGGACGTCTATGCGATGGAGCCAGTCGCCCCAAAGTTCAACCCATGGTCTTCCTGTCCAATCACTTTTGATCGCAGGGACCATCTGACCAGTATCCGTCATGGCGGTTCAGCCGCACTGGTCCTCGACTCAATCATTGATGGATTCCACCTCACGCGAGTCCTCATGGACGGTGGTAGCAGCCTGAACCTGCTCTATCAGGATACATCGCGCAAAATGGGCATTAATCCCTCAAGAATTAAGCCCACAAAGACTACCTTTAAAGGAGTCATACCAGGTGTAGAGGCCCGCTGTATGGGCTCAATCACCCTAGAGGTTTTCTTTGGATCTCCGGACAACTTCCAAAGCGAAGAGTTGATCTTCGATATCATCCCCTTTCGCAGTGGCTATCATGCACTGCTTGGACGAACCGCATTTGCTCGATTCAACGCGGTGCCACACTACGCTTATATCAAGCTCAAGATGCCCGGACCACACGGCGTCATAACAGTCAATGGAAACACGGAACACTCCCTCCGTACCGAGGAGCACACCACTGCGTTAGCAGTAGAAGTACAGAGCGGCCTTCTCAAGCAGAACCTTAATTCGTCGACCGAGCTCCCGGACATTGTCAAACGAGTCCGTACTACTCGGCAGCAGGACATCCCAGCTCGTCAAGAGCTCGACTAGCAATTTGGCCTCCGTCCCAATCCCAGCCAAGTAGCGGCATTCGCACCGCGCGTGCATAACTACGCACTCAAAATACCATGGGCATAGACGGAGGCATGACTAGCTTGTAATCCACAATACGGCTCAACCGCTCCTAGACACACATACTTTCTATTTTTCTTTTTTATCCTTTTCAGGTTTCTTTTCCACAGGCTTCTTCGGATGACCTGATCATCGGTCCTCCCGACAGGATGGATACACCAAGATGGCAAGAAGCACTGGCATACAAGGGAATTTCTAGGTGGTCTCTTTAACGATCACTCTACCTGTTTTCAGGACCCGCACGCAGCTCTTCCTTGGTTGTGGCATGTTAAATAGCCCGGTTGCTTATTGCACCACTTGTACAAATACGCTTTGATGTATTAATCAAACTATAATGGAAACAGTTAGCGGCCCAACTTCTGCGGCATTAGCTTACTACCTCCTTTTTCCTTTTTTGATAATCTTCTCAAGTTGAAACCGTACACTTTGGTACGCTTTAATCTGCCAGGGGCTTCATTGCGACCCATAATACGGCAACAAAGTCCGAACACTCTTTGTAGTAAAGTTTGGCACCCCGAATTTAGCATTATATGCATTGGCTCTGAATCATGTCTTTGGTCAATAGTTGGGTTGCCCGGCTCCTGTGCTTACTACCTTACGTTCCGCTATATCGGCTAGGGTAGTAAAGGGAGAACTACTGCGATTGTGTCCCGGTTTATCCGGATGAGCACCTCACTAGAGAAAGCCGAAAACTGACTGTCATGATGCGGCGAGAGCCGGTCACCTCTTCGGAGGTTTCAAATCTTTAGCGATTTTTTCCGCATTATGCGATGAATCGGCTCTTACCCGATCAGGTGTCTACAGTACCCTAGTTCGTATACTAGGGGCTGCGCCAAACTTTTCATTGTCAAACTCCTATGGCTAAGTGAAGGTGATAAAGCCACATAGTCCGATTGCCTGGTTCGTTGCGCTAAACACCTCCTTCAAGGACCAAACAATTGGATCAAGAGTGCTTAGATTACATCCTGAACACCCCCATACTACCTACGTGGGGGCTGAAGCCGACGACTGGCCAACTCTCAAAATTTCATAAACACGACCGCACAAGAGGTAAAATATTAAACAAACATTATGTTACATAGCCGAACTTGTTTCATAATATAGGACGAGGCAATATGAATGTATTCATTCAAAGATTACATCCTTCGTACATTGCTCCGCCACAATGTGGGATCCCTCCGGGACATCGCTAAAATATCGCTCAGGCGTGCGGTGCTCTTTGCCCGCGGGCGGTCCCTCGGTCACGACCGTGACGGCGTTCATCTTCGCCCACTGCATCTTGACACGGGCGAAGGCCATCCGCGCACCCTCAATGCAGACCGACCGCTTGATGGAGTCAAGCCGAGGGCAGGCATCGACTAGCCGCTTCACGAGACCAAAGTAGCTGTTGGGTATGGATTCGGCAGGCCAGAGTCGGATTATTAAGTCCTTCATGGCCAGTTCGGCCACCCTATGCAGCTCGACCAACTGTTTTAGCTGATCACTAAAGGGCACCGGATGTTCTGGCGCAAGGTATTGCGACCAGAATAGCTTCTCCGTTGAGCTCCCCTCTTCGGCTCGAAAGAATTCAGCAGCGTCAGAAACGCTGCACGGCAGATCCGCAAACGCCCCTGGAGAACTCCAAATCCGGGTCAGTAGGAGATACCTCTTCTTCACATACTTGCTTTGCATAATAAAAGCCTTACCCGCCGCGATCTTCTTGGCCTCTTGGATTTCCTGGAGGGCGCCTTGGGCTTCGGCCCGGGCCTCTTGTGCGCTTTGGCGGGCCTTCGCGAGTTCGGACTCTTGGTCCGCATGTTGGCACTCCAAGGACTCGTATTTCTTCAAGGCGTCCTGAAGCTCCTGCTGGACCTCCCCAACCCTGGCCTCATGCTTTTTCTGGGCGGCTTGTTCCTTCGCCGCCCTCTCCTCGGCCTCGGCCAGCGCTTTCTTGAGGGTTTCAACCTCAGTAGCCGCTCCTACAAATATCATAGCACTATGGTCAGTGAACATCGTTTATTCTTTTTGAACATACAGCAAGTCATTGCATACCTTGCTTCTCCTCTAGCTGTTTCGTTGCCTGGTCGAGCTCTTCCTCGGCCCGCTCCAGACTCTGCTTTAGTCCGAAAACCTCAGCAGCATGAGAGGTTGCGGCCAGCAACGACGCCTGCTTATTCACATAAGACATATTTTGTTAGTTTCCTGCGAAAATTACTTGATCCTCTGTCCGGCTTTTCTTTCTGAACACCGGACAGTGTCTCAAGGGCTGCTGTCTATACTATGGCTTTCTCTTTTGTGTCGCTTACCTCAAAGTCTGTTAGCAGGCTGGTGCAGGCTTCGGTCAGTCCGTTCTTGATGGACTGAACCCTCTCAACCACCGTACCCATAAGGATACGGTGTTCCTCCACAATGGAAGCGCCTCGTAGCGCTTTCAGCAGATTATCCGGTGCCTCTGGATGGACAGAGGTCACCGGCAGTATAGGCACACCTCCTCCCTTCGGAGGAGGCTGCTCGCTTGACTCCGGAGCCGTGTAGGTCTCCGGGATGGTATCCGGCTGGGGGCCGAATTGGATATGGCCCCCATCGCCAGTCTCCATGGGGGTTTTCTCCCCCATGTGTTCGGCGGCCGAGGAGCCATCCTCTGGCGCCACCCGGACGGCCTCCTGAACCTCTCCCTGGCCGGGGAAGGTCCTTCAGGACAGCACCTCGGCGTCACCCTTGGCCTGGGGAGTGTGAGCTGTCGGTGGTGACTCGCTGGCCATCGCCTTCGAATCCAGCGAATCCCCCGATGAAGACCGCAGGGAGCTGTCATGGGCCGGACTGCAATTGCATAATTCAACATGTAAAAACCATGAAGTAGAGAGGCCAGATATATGGACGCATCAGGGTTTTTTAGCACTTACGATGCGGCCAGGGGCTTGTTTCGGGGGCGTGGCTCTGGGCTACTGTCAACATCCCACGTGGGGTTATCCGCGAGGGAACCCTTCCCCCTCTTGGACGCTCCTGCCTCCAGACTAGTGGAGGCCGCCCTCTTCTTCCTTCCCCCCTCAGGGGGAGAGTTGCTTTCTTCCTCCTCCTCGTCGTCGTCTTCGGCGGCAGAGGAGTGAGTCTTGTTGTCTTTGGACGACACGTCCGAAGCTCCCCTGCGGTGGAGGCCACTTCTAGCCCCCTTGGCCTTCTTCTTGGCCTTCTTCTCCGGCGCCTGGTAAGGCGCCGGGACCAGCATCTTCGTCAGAAGCGGGATGGCTGGTTCCTCGGGCAATGGAGCCGGACACTTAATCCACTCCGCTTTCTTTGTCCATATCTGAAATAAACAAATAGTAAGGTTTAGATATCTTCCTCGGCTAGGCAGGTAAAGTGTGCGCCTTGAAACATGAAATACTTACCGCATTGGCGGGACGGGCCAGGGCGTGCCCGCGGTCCTCGGTTATCTCTGGCGGCATCTCATTGCCCTTGAAGAGCAACTTCCAGATATCCTCGTGCGTGGTTCCGAAGAACTGCTGCAAGCTCTGGTGTTGGCCGAATTGAACTCCCATAAATGGCAAGTCCGGCTCTGGCATGGAAGGATCCGGCGAACTAGCATCACCTGGATCACATTGACGAGCTTAATGTTGTTGTCCACCATGCTCTGGATGCGCGTATGCAGCGCTATCAGCTCGTCCGATGAAGGCCAATTCAGTCCCTTCTCTAGCCAGGAGGTGAGCCGCATTAGAGATCCGGACTTGAATTCGGGGGCCGCGTCCCAGGTGGCATCGCGGGGCTCGGTGATATAGAACCACAGTTTCGGCCACTCTTTGACAGTCTCCACAAAAGTACCTTTGGGCCATGTGACATTGGGCATCTTGCTCACCATGGCACCTCCGCACTCTGCGTGTTGGCCGTCCACCACCTTCTGCTTCACGTTGAAGATCTTAAGCCACAGTCCGAAGTGGGGTGGAATGCGGAGGAAGGCCTCGCACACGACAATGAATGGCGAGATGTTGAGGAAGGAGTTTGGGGCTAGGTCATGGAAATCTAGCCCGTAATAGAACATGAGTCCGCGAACGAAAGGGTGGAGAGGAAACCCTAACCCGCGGACAAAATGGGGGATGAACACCACCCTCTCGTTGGCCTTCGGGGTGGGGACGATTTGCCCCTTGGCCGGAAGCCGGTGGGCCATTTCTTTCGCCAGGTACCCGGCCTCCTGAAGCTTGGTGATCTCCTTCTCCTTGACGGAGGAGGCCATCCACTTGCCTTGCGCTCCAGATCCGGACATGGTCGAGTGCTTTCTTGAGGCGGAAAAGATGAGGACTTGGGCGCTGGAGCTCAAGAATGGGAGGGCAGAGAGAGAGAGAGAGAAGGCGTGGGTGAAGGAAGGGAATCCTTATCTCCTTACAAAGGCAGTGAATATCAAGCGCCTCCCCACTCACCTTAAAACTCGCCTGTTCCCAAGGGCTGTGCAAACGGCACGGTTGGATTACCCATGCCCGTATTGATGAGGATAACGCAATAAGGGGACACGATCTCTGCTTTGACAAGACGTGCCAATGAGACCGCATCTCGAAGCGGCAGGCCGGAAAATGGTTCGAAATAATGACTAGGTGATGACGTGGTCTCACATTACCAAAAGTTATCAGCGGATTGGACTCGTGAAATATTAGACTCTCTGCGTTTGTGGAATTTGTTTTGCAGAGCCAGACACGTTCGTTGCGTCCAAAGACTGTGTTGGAGTATTCAGAGAAGTGATGTCTACTACACAACCTTCTTCTTGTAGACGTTGTTGGGCCTCCAGGTGCAGAGGTTTGTAGGACAGTAGCAAATTTCCCTCAAGTGGATGACCTAAGGTTTATCAATCCGTGGGAGGCGTAGGATGAAGATGGTCTCTCTCAAACAACCCTGCAACCAAATAACAAAGAGTCTCTTGTGTCCCCAACACACCCAATACAATGGTAAATTGTATAGGTGCACTAGTTCGGCGAAGAGATGGTGATACAAGTGCAATATGGATGGTAGATATAGGTTTTTGTAATCTGAAAAATATAAAAACAGCAAGGTAACTAATGATAAAAGTGAGCATAAACGGTATTGCAATGCTAGGAAACAAGGCCTAGGGTTCATACTTTCACTAGTGCAAGTTCTCTCAACAATAATAACATAATTGGATCATATAACTATCCCTCAACATGCAACAAAGAGTCCCTCCAAAGTCACTAATAGCGGAGAACAAATGGAGAGATTATGGTAGGGTACGAAACCACCTCAAAGTTATTTTTTCCGATCAATCCATTGGGCTATTCCTATAAGTGTCACAAACAGCCCTAGAGTTCGTAGTAAAATAACACCTTAAGACACACATCAACCAAAACCCTAATGTCACCTAGATACTCCAATGTCACCTCAAGTATCCGTGGGTATGATTATACGATATGCATCACACAATCTCAGATTCATCTATTCAACCAACACATAGAACCTCAGAGAGTGCCCCAAAGTTTCTACTGAAGAGTCAAGACGAAAACGTGTGCCAACCCCTATGCATAGGTTCATGGGCGGAACCCGCAAGTTGATCACCAAAACATACATCAAGTGGATCAATAGAATACCCCATTGTCACCACGGGTATCCCACGCAAGACATACATCAAGTGTTCTCAAATCATTAAAAGACTCAATCCGATAAGATAACTTCAAAGGGGAAACTCAATCCATTACAAGAGAGTAGAGGGGGAGAAACATCATAAGATCCAACTACAATAGCAAAGCTCGCGATACATCAAGATCGTATCACTTCAAGAACACGAGAGAGAGAGATCAAACACATAGCTACTGGTACATACCCTCAGCCCCGAGGGTGAACTACTCCCTCCTCGTCATGGAGAGCGCCGGGATGATGAAGATGGCCACCGGTGAGGGTTCCCCCCTCCGGCAGGGTGCCGGAACAGGGTCCCGATTGGTTTTTGGTGGCTACAGAGGCTTGCGGCGGCGAAACTCCCGGTCTATTCTGTTCCCCGAAGTTTTTAGGGTATATGGATATATATAGGTGGAAGAAATACGTCAGGGGAGCCACGAGGGTGGAGGGCGCGCCCAGGGGGGTGGGCGCGCCCCCTGCCTCGTGCCTCCCTCGTTGCTTTCCTGACATGCACTCCAAGTCTCTCGGGTTGCTTTCCTTCCAAAAATAACTTCTCCAGAAGGTTTCATTCCGTTTCGACTCCGTTTGATATTCCTTTTCTTCGAAACACTGAAACAAGGGAAAAAACAGGAACTGACACTGGGCTCTCGGTCAATAGGTTAGTCCCAAAAATAATATAAAAGTGCATAGTAAAGCCCATAAAACATCCAAGATGGATAATATAATAGCATGAATACTTCATAAATTATAGATACGTTGAAGACGTATCAGCATCCCCAAGCTTAATTCCTGCTCGTCCTCGAGTAGGTAAATGATAAAAGAAATAATTTATGAAGTGTGAATGCTAGCAGGTGCACAAGTTTGATCAATGATAATTTCAATCACCTTTTCTAGCATCATTATATGTCATAACAGTAGCTCATATCATAAAACTTTGCATGATCAAGTAACAAACTATTCACATGTTAAAGTATAGATCAAAAACTTTCTTGAAAACTAACAAACTATGTTCTCAGTCATCAAACAATTGCAATTCATCTTATTTTCAGGAAGAGTCTATGTCAGAGCTTTGATTCAGCAAACTTCACATACTCAACTATCATTTAGTCTTCCATGATTGCTACCACTCAAAGCATATTTTTAGAACAAATAGTATTCATCGAACACAGAGAAAGATAGGGGCTTAATGTTTCGCCTCCCAACCTTTTACCTCAAGGGTAATGTCAACAATAATAATTCATGATCAAATATATTTGAATGGCCATATATGCTTAGATCTTTCCATCACATGATGCTTGCCAACTAAAGAGTAGGTTGGAATGAGAAGGAATACTACTGACTCTTGCATAAAAGTAAAAGATAGGCCCTTCGTAGAGGGAAGCAGGGATTTGCAGAGGTGCCAGAGCTCGAAGCAAAAACAGAGATGAAAATAATTTTGAGAGGTATGCTTTCATTGTCAACATAACGACCAAGAGTTCCCAATATCTTCCATACTACATACATTATAGGCGGTTCCCAAACAGAAAGGTAAAGATTTTTACTCCCCCTCCACCAACAATCATTAATCCATGGCTTGCCCGAAACGACGGGTGCCTCCAACTAACATCAATCCTGGGGGAGTTTTGTTTGCAATTATTTTTGATTTGATTTCGATCTTTTGATCATGGGACTGGGCATCCCAGTTACCAGCCATTTTCTCGTGAATGATGAGCGGAGTCCACTCATCGTGAGAATAACCCACCTAGCATGGAAGATACTGCTAGCCCCTAGTCTCTACATGAGCGATTCGGGCATACAAAACAAATTATTATTTGAAGGTTTAGAGTTTGGCACATGCAAATTTACTTGGAACGGCAGGTAAATACCGCATATAGGTAGATATGGTGGACACTCATGGAAGAAACTTGCTTCAAGGAATTTGGATGCACAAGCAGTATTCCCGCTTAGTACAGATATTTTGGCTAGCAAAGGATTCTAAATAGCAAGCACCACATGTTAGAGGATCCAAAACAATATAACTTATACAAATAAACCCAAGCATAACTCATTATGTTGTCTTCCTTGTCCAACTTCAACTAATTTGCTCAGGTTTGAAAATAATTAATGGGGATCACAATCATAGAAGATGTCCAAGATAGTATATTTATATGTGAAATCTCTCTTCCTTCAATATTCTTTCATGAATTGTTCAAGTGACCAATACAATGTTCGCTAACCTTCAAAAAATTTACCACCTCTACTTCTTATATGTGAAAACATTACTCCCCATGGGAAAGGCATATGAAACATATATAATTTATGACATTCAAATCATTCAACTATTTACTCATAGGATATAAATGAAGCACACAAGTAAATGACAAACTACTCCAAAAAGATGTAAGTGAAGATTAATGAGTAGTTAAATAATTATGTAGCTATGTGAAGACTCTCTAACATTTAAGAATTTCAGATCTTGGTATTTTATTCAAACATCAAGCAAAGCTAAAGAAAATAAAATGACGCTCCAAGCAAAACACATATCATGTGGTGAATAAAAATATAGCTCCAAGTAAAGTTACCGATGAACGAAGACGAAAGAGGAGATGCCTTCCGGGGCATCCCCAAGCTTAGGCTCTTGGTAATCCTTGAATATTACCTTGGGGTGCCTTGGGCATCCCCAAGCTTAGGCTCTTGCCACTCCTTATTCCATAGTCCATCGAATCTTTACCCAAAACTTGAAAACTTCACAACACAAAACTTAACAGAAAACTCATAAGCTCCGTTAGTATAAGAAAATAAAACCACCACTTAGGTACTGTTGTGAACTAATTCTAAATTCATATTGGTGTAATATCTACTGTATTCCAACTTCTCTATGGTTCATACCCTCCGATACTACTCCTAGATTCATCAAAATAAGCAAACAACACATAGAAAACAGAATCTGTCAAAAACAGAACAGTCTGTAGTAATCTGTAACTAACGCAAACTTCTGGAACTCCAAAAATTCTAAAATGAATTGGTGGACCTGAGGAATTTGTCTAGTAATCATCTGCAAAAAGAATCAACTAAATAGCACTCTCCAGTAAATGTTTTTAGCTAATCTCGTGAACGCTAAAGTTTCTGTTTTTTACAGCATGATCATAAAGACTTCACCCAAGTCTTCCCAAAGGTTCTACTTGGCACAAACACTAATTAAAACATAAAACCACATCTAAACAGAATCTAGATGGATTATTTATTCCTAAACAGAACCGAAAAGTAAGAAACTAAAATAAAATTGGGTTGCCTCCCAACAAGCGCTATCGTTTAACGCCCCTAGCTAGGCATGATGATTTCAATGATGCTCACATAAGACATAAGAATTGAAACATAAAGAGAGCATCATGAAGAATATGACTAGCACTTTTAAGTCTAACCCACTTCCTATGCATAGGGATTTTGTGAGCAAACAACTTGTGGGAACAATAATCAACTAGCATAGGAAGGCAAAACAAACATAACTTCAAAACTTTAAGCACGTAGAGAGGAAACTTGATATTATTGCAATTCCTACAAGCATATATTCCTCCCTCATAATAATTTTCAGTAGCATCATGAATGAATTCAACAATATAACCAGCACCTAAAGCATTATTTTCATGATCTACAAGCATAGAATTTTTACTACTCTCCACATAAGCAAAATTCTTCTCATTCGGAATAGTGGGAGTTTCATAAGAGACTTGAATACTATAAATTGTTTCCACACTAAAAGAGTAATGTTCAGAAAAAGGGTAATCATAATCATGACAAGTTTTATAAATATAATCATCACTACTTTTTATAGCATAAGTTTCATCACAATAATCATCATAAGTAGCGACTTTGTTCTCATCATAATCAATTGAAACCTCTTCCGAAATAGTGGATACATCACTAAATAAAGTCATGACCTCTCCAAATCCACTTTCATAATTATCATAAGATTCAACATCTTCCAAAATAGTGGGATCATCACTTCCTAAAGTTGACACTCTTCCAAACCCACTTTCATCAATATACTCATCATAAGAAGGAGGCATGCTATCATCATTATAAATTTGCATATCAAAACTTGGGAGACTAAAAATATCATCTTCATTAAACATAGCATCCCCAAGCTTGGGACAAACATTAATTGCAGCAAATATATTTTCAAAAACATCATCTTCATTAAACATAGCATCCCCAAGCTTGGGCCTTTTCATATCATAAGCATAATCACTCTCATCATTAATAGTATGGATAACACCAATAGTATAGCAATTATCATATTCTTCCAAGCAAGTGCCAAAAAGATTTTCAAGATCATAAGAAGTATCATTATCTTCCCAATCATAATCATCACAACAAGCAATAGGCATAACGAGATCATCATCAAGTGCATCATCTTCCACAATTATTTTTGATTCATTTTCATGAGGCACAACAAGGATAGGAGCAACATTATTTGGGAGAGATATCTTTTTACCTCTCTTCCTTTTTCTTTTATTCTTCTTCACCACATCATGTGTGGGTTCAATCCTCTTTTTGGAGCTCCTTATTAATGAGATTGGTTGAATAGAAGGCTCCTCCTCGTTACCTGATTCATCATAAGAAATAATAGGAGGATATAGGGAAGTCTCTTCCCTTTCGTTAGTATTCTCTTCATCCTCTATTTGTTTTCTTTTCTTTATGTAATTGGCAATGTAAGGATTTTCAATGCAATTCACCGCACAATACATATAAATTTCTTCTAGATCAAAATGAAGAACTCTATCAAGGGCAAATTCTGGAATAACCTTAGTTATACGTTTCATTTCTTCATAACCCAAGAGCAAACTAAGTTCATTATGATGTGCAAGGGAAATCAAGTCATCACAATTTTTGGACATGATACGATCATGAAACAATTTGCATTGGGTACTGAAATGATCACGTTCATTGCAAAGTTCACAAGTATGGCTAAGAAAGTTTAAATCTTCAGCACACGCCTCTAGCCTTACTTGCAACCATTTAGTTTCTAAATGCTTATGCCTCATGCAATATCTATCTTCCCTATTTGGTGTGTACTTGCAAACCCAATGCACTCCAAAAAAATTGACATGTTTATAGGAGACATTTTCATCATAACTAGTGCAATCATCATTAGTACTATGGATATTCAAGGAGTTCATACTAACAACATTGCAATCATGCTCATCATTCAAAGATTTAGTGCCAAACATTTTAATACATTCTTCTTCTAACACTTTGGCACAATTTTCCTTTCCATCATACTCACGAAAGATATTAAAAAGACGAAGCGTATGAGACAAACTCAATTCCATTTTTTTGTAGTTTTCTTTTATAAACTAAACTAGTGATAAAACAAGAAACAAAAAGATTCGATTGCAAGATCTAAAGATATACCTTCAAGCACTCACCTCCCCGACAACGTGTAACGCCCACGATGCGGCTATATCTCCCACGTGTCGAGGCACGACTTAGAGGCATAACCGCATTGTGGTTTTGTCGCAAGAAGGGTCATCTTCACACAATCCCATGTAATGAACAAGAATGGGATAAAGAGTTGGCTTACAATCGCCACTTCACACAATACATAAATAAAACATACATCATTCAGAGATACACACATAGGTCCGACTACGGAACCAAAAGAGAAGAAGACAACCCAACTGCTAGATCCCTGATCGTCCCAACTGGGCACCACTACTGATCAAATGAGAAGAAAACAACACAACGAACAAGATCTTCATCGAGCTCCCACTTGAGCTCGGTAGCGTCACCTGCACTGGCCTCATCGGCACCTGCAACTGTTTGGAAGTATCTGTGAGTCACGAGGACTCAACAATCTCACACCCGCGAGATCAAGACTATTTAAGCTAATAGGAAAGGATGGTGTAAAGAGGTGGAGCTGCAGCAAGCACTAAGCATATATGGTGGCTAACATACGCAAATAAGAGCGAGAAGAGAAGCAACGGAACGGTCGTGAAGCTAGTAATGATCAAGAAGTGATCCTGAACTCCTACTTACGTCAAACATAACCCAGAAACCGTGTTCACTTCCCGGACTCCGCCGAGAAGAGACCATCACGGCTACACACGCGGTTGATGCATTTTAATTAAGGTCAAGTGTCAAGTTCTCTACAACCGGATATTAACAAATTCCCATCTGCCACATAACCGCGGGCACGGCTCTCGAAAGTTTATACCCTGCAGGGGTGTCCCAACTTAACCCATCATAAGCTCTCACGGTCAACGAAGGATAAACCTTCTCCCGGGAAGACCCGATCAGTCTCGAAATCCCGGTTTACAAGACATTTCGACAATGGTAAAACAAGACCAGCAAAGCCGCCCGAATGTGCCGACAAATCCCGATAGGAGCTGCACATATCTCGTTCTCAGGGCACACCGGATGAACACTACGTACAACTAAAACCAGACCTCGAGTTTCCCCGAGGTGGCGCTGCAAGTGGCTCTAGTTTGGACCAACACTCAGAGGAACACTAGCCCGGGGGTTTAAATTAAAGATGACCCTTGAGTCTGCAGAACCCAAGGGAAAAAGGCTTAGGTAGGCAAATGGTAAAACCAAGGTTGGGCCTTGCTGGAGGAGTTTTATTCAAAGCGAACTGTCAAGGGGGTCCCATAAATCACCCAACCGCGTAAGGAACGCAAAATCAAGGAACATAACACCGGTATGACGGAAACTAGGGCGGCAAGAGTGAAACAAAACACCAGGCATAAGGCCGAGCCTTCCACCCTTTACCAAGTATATAGATGCATTAATTAAAATAAGAGATATTGTGATATCCCAACATAAACATAATCCAACATGGAGCAATCTTCATCTTCACCTGCTACTAGCAACGCTATAAGAGGGGCTGAGCAAAAGCGGTAACATAGCCAAACAATGGTTTGCTAGGAAGGGTGACAAGGTTAGGGGCTGACATGGCAATAAGGGAGGCATGAAATAGCAAGAGGTAGGTAGCGCGACATAGCAATAGAGCGAACGGCTAGGAAGCAAAGATAGAAGTGATTTCGAGGGTATGGTCATCTTGCCTGAAATCCCGCAAGGAAGAAGAACGAGTCCATGAAGAAGACAAACGGATGTAGTCGAACGAATCCTCACAACTCCGGAACGAAACCGAAGCTAACGAGAGAAGCAACCCGGAAAGAAACAAACAACATAGTAAACAACCACCACAGAAACATGGCATGATGCACAATCAAGTATGATGCATGTCCGGTTTAAAGAGGCATGGCATGGCAAAGTGCAACAAACAACACTACAAATTAAGTGGAGCTCCATATGCAACGAGTTGCATATTGACGAAACACCACATTTAATTATTTAGTTCTCTCTCGTTTATGCACCCAACAATATTAAATGTTATTAACCATGGCAAGAGGTGAAACATATGGAAACTACCTATTTTAGGCAATTTAAATGAGGCCGGAACAACAAACAATAATACCGGAAAATCCTCATATGACAATTAGCAATTTTAATGCAAACATCAATTTTAGACATTTTAAATGTTGTTATCATGATGTGAATGACAGATGTAAGTTATATGCAATTTTATGAAAATGTTGACATGAAGATGATTAGGAGCATTTGATCGCCATGGCAGAAAGAATTGGGTGCCACGGCGATGAAAACGGAAACGATGCCATGGCAACATCCCGGTTCCGATAGCTCGTTGAGCGACCGGTGCAAACGAAGATGTGGATGTGCGGAACATGCAAAAGATGGTGGGGTGATCCCGGTTACCGGGTTCCCACGGGACGATGGCATGACAACGAGGAGGAACATGGAATGACAACTCGGAAACGGTGCAACCACGAGCATCTCATACAACACACATGCATTCGGTCCACGGACGTCATCTCGGGGTTATACCTTCGAAGCGTGCATTCAGGGCGGAACGCGTTCGAAGTGGAAGTAGTTGTTCATGGGGTCATCATGGAAGTAGTCGTACTCGCGACGGTAGTGGAAGTAGCGGTACACGCGGAGGTAGTCGAACTTGACGGTTCCGTTACACGGGTCTTCGGCGACGGTAGTGGAAGTAGTGGCACACGTTCGTTTTCGGAGAGGTACTTGACTGGACCGAGTAACTTAGGGTCGACGGTAGTCGTTCACATTCATAGTCGCACAAGTTTTCGTAGATGTTCGTGGTCACGGCGAGGAACTCGGCGTTTCGGTGCAGTGTAGAGGAAGTAGACGTTCTCGAAACTCGTAGTGGAAGTAGTGGTACACGGCGACGGTAGTGGTACACGGTCGTCGTGGTACTTGGCGAGTCCGCGTAGTCGTAGACGTTCCAAGGTACTTGACGCATCAGCAGGTGTAGTCGTACATATTCGGAGAAGAATCTTGGCGCATCCAAAACGAAGCAACACAAAAGGGCCTCCGGTCTTGGTGGTCAACGAAGGGAGGCGGGCGACGAAACAGCAGCAACGAGCCGGCAGTCGGACAACATGGCCGTGCGGTGGAAGGGCCCTGGCACGAGACGGTGATGAAGAGGAGGTCGCAGGGAGAGCTGCTGGAGGCGGATGCAGAAGGCCACGGCAGCGGCGGCTACTGGCGCGGTGGGGTCCTAGCGCGGCGTCGGCGAGAGGGCGAGGAGCAGGAGACGGCGTAGACGAAGTCGGTGAGGAAGTTCGCGAGGCAGGGGCGCCGGAGTTGGCCTCCAGTGGCAGCGCGGGAGCAGGCTCGCGAGGAGGCAGAGGGAGGACGCGGTGATGGCGGAGCTCGAAGCGGGATGGTGGAGGTCGGGGAACGGCGCGACGGCCAGCTCCCGGGCCACGGGGCTGGACGCGAGCAGACACGCGAAGCCGGCGAGGTCGGGGTCGAGCAGAGCAGCAAGGCGGTGGCGGGGCTTGACGAGTCCAGGCTCGGGGCGGCGGAGCGGAGGGCTCGGGGCGCCGGCGGTGGAGCTTGACGGGCGGCGACGGCGAGGAGGAGGTCGGCGCCATGAGAGCGAGGGGAGGGAGGAGCGCGAGGGAGGAGAGGGGATCGGGCAAGAGGCGACGGCAGAGGGAGAGATGGGGAATAGATCGGCTAGGGTTTGGCTTAGGTGGGCCGCGGGGATGGGCCTTCGGGCGGCGGCTACAGGATGGGCCGGCCTGGGAGGCTGGCTGGGCTCTCTCTCTTCTCTCTCCCTTATTTCTTTGGCAGAAAAGAAATAGAGAAAAGGACAAGAAAGAGAGGGTTAGAGAAAGAATTTGCGCATGCGAACAATTTTCCCGGACTCACAAAAATGCGCTTGATCCAGGAAAAATAGAAGTGGCCTGATTGGACGATATAAATTTAAATGATTTGAAGGAAGTGAGGGTTGGGAAGGTCCAAAAATGTCCGGATTTTTGGTGGAGCTCCGGAATAAGATGAAAAAATATAATGCGAGGTTGGAGACCAAGAATTAAGATAACAAAGGCATTGGGATATTTGCAAGTGTGTTCCGGTTAATTCCAAACTAATGGAATATTTATAATAGCTCCATAAATATTAGGAGGATATGTTATAAAGAGAAATCACCATGTGAATTCCCTCGATTTAAATGGACCAAAGATCCATGCAATTTATTTAGGTGGGTTTTAAAAATTAAATGACATGATGGCATGATGACATGATGCAATGCAAAAATAAAAGAGCAAGCACAAAAGAAACACACGACGATCACGAAAATAAGGAAGTCTTCTGAAGCGTCGGTCTTGGGGTGTTACAACACTCCACCACTACAAGAGGATCTCGACCCGAGATCTAGGATGGCATCGGAAAGAAACGAAAGGGGAAGAGGTAAAACAAATTGCTTCTTTGACAAACGAGTGAAACCAACGAGCCTTGAGAGGTTGGACAACTTGAAAGAAAGAGTACAACGGAGAAAAACAAGGTTGCAAACACTCTGTTGGCAAAGAGGAACAAGGAACATTACGAGAACCTTGTAGGTTGAAAAGCAAACAAAAATGGTTAGATGGACAAAAAGTACATACAAGCACTCCGGTTGAAACGAGATGTATAAGGAACGACAAAGATCCATTACGACAACACTCCGGTTAAAACAATATAGAGAAGGAATAAGAGTGATATAATTTGGACAGCACTCCGACTGTAAATGGAAGGAATTGAACATGATGTTGACAAGATGAGAGGATACTCGATGAAATTAACAACACATTGCCTCCGGTACTAATGAAAAAATGGCACAAGGGAAAAGAAAGATTTCAGACCGCACTCCGGTTGAGGAAGGAGACGAAACTTGATAAGATGAGAAAACTCGAATGAAAACACGACACTCCGGCTAAACGGTTAAGAAAGGAAAAATTACATGATCTTGACAAAACAAGATGATTGGTCGAAGAGAGCAACATCACAATGCCTTTGGGACGAACGAATAGAAGATAGATCATCGGAATTAGATAACGGCGAATAAAATGATAACCTCCACCACAATTGAATTTGGGAAGCATCCTTCCAAGAAGGTTAGAACGGAATTGTTGGAAAACCAACAACGAAAAGAACAAGCTTGTAGTGGGCTTATGGAAAACTTCTCAAAGTGACAACCCGCCACTAACGAAAACAATTGCTTGCTTGAGATCAACGAAGAGATGAAATCTTCTCTCGTCTAGAGGATAGGAGAAAACTTGGATCATTGATAAGCACCATAATAGCAGCATTCCTTAGGGAAGGCTTAAGGTGAAACATGACACAAGATAAAACCAACGAAGAGATTGGTGGATTTAAAATATCTCATTCTTGACCACATGTGAATCATGAAACGCGAACTCCAACTGTCAAGAATGTCATAACACCACCTCAAATGATAAGGTAGAACGAATTGCACTTTAGAATGCAAGATGAAGAATGCTTGGACTCCTCAAGACAACACATGTGTTGAGCACCATGTTTATTATAGAGTATAGCTTGGCGGATCATAACTCCGAGAGAAATCTTGAAGAACAATTGAAAAATTAAAGGAATCCTTGACGAACCGCCATGTAGAGCCTCCATGAAGAACTCCGGTAATAAAAGAATGATCAAACGAAATGAAAACTTGAAAAGAACTCCGGGAGAAACCTTGCAATGATTTAGATGGAGCTTTGAAATGATGTAATTGAAATAACTTGGAGCTCCGGAAAGAAAAGATGAACAACTGAAATCAAGAATTTGATATCATGAACGAACTCCGGAAGAAAGAATTAATCACTTGGAGGGAACAAGAATAAGAATTACATTATGCTTAGCCTTCACCAATTTAGATTGATGACAAGCAACGGATTTGGCATACTACTTATTCTCGTAGAAAGGATTAAGATAGATATAGCGCAAACTTGGGAAGGTCTTCATCGAACCACCGGTAGGATTGAAATAACGAATAAATTGATATGATAACGAAGGAAGAGAAATCCTGAACGAACCACCGCGAGAATTGAAAATGAAAGTAGCAAAGGCACAAATCAACGGAAAGAATTAGAAAATGAATGAAGATACTTGACAGAATTTAGATACACGAGAAGGAAGATATCATGAACTGATTAGAGGATATTTGAGTGATGCACCGGGAGAATATGGAGAAGAACGAAGAGACATCAATTTAGAATAATTGGAGAACGAAGCTGAAAACTTAGAACGAAGAAATCTTCTGAAATGATGGCCTTTGGATGAACAAGAAACGAAAACAACTCTGAAATGCTCCGGATGGGTAAGAAAAGAATTCTCACAATCGAAAACAACTATGAGAGGATGGCATAAGCTAGAACTATGAATCTTCAAGAGAACGGATAAGATTCACGAGAAATTCTTCTTCGGTCTTAAAATGTTGAGAATCATGATGAGAAACACCACCATGAATTATTGAGGCACTCCGGAATGAAAAATTAGAAAGGTTGAACCAACGATGAAAAGAATTTGAAAGATCTTGGAGAAATACATTTGACTGATGATAATTCATTCTTACGTCAAACTTTGCAATGAAGTTTAGAAACTCCGGGAAAATTAGAAGAGTCAGGTAAGATCCTGGAAAAGACCTGTGGGTTAGGGCCACTCAAAAGAAACACCGTTGAAATGATTTAAAAGAGAGATCGCACTAGTTGAATTAAATGGCTTGAATGAGGTAACAACCTCAAAATAGCTTGAACGGATCTTGAATGAAAACACGAATCTCCTGAGATATCTTCAACACTCCGGAACACATGGAAAACGAGAGGTGAGTGATTAAGAGATACACCGACACGAGAAAAACATTTGAAACGAGGAAAAGATATGATCGACAAAGCTTGAATTTAATCCACCGGAGAAGAATACAAGAATGATGAATGATAAACTTGAAGTTTCGTGAGCATCTTCATGGAAAATCACCGGATAAGAACATTGAAAGAAAAGAATGAAGAGACTTTGCATCAATAAAAAGGATACTTGATTAAGAAATCTGAGTCCTTGAAGAAAAAGGGTGGGAGGGCGGGAAAACAAAGGCAACTTGGGGCAGATGAAACAAACAACGTTGAGAAAACTGAGAGGTGATCTTGCGAATGTTGGAATGACTGGATGCACTTGAAGAGAAACACGCCGGTTGGAAGGAATTAACATGACGACCTCGATGATCAAGAAGGATTATCATCCACATAGAAATATGAGAACACCACTTAGAATAAGGTATGGAATCAACACTTGTCATTGAAGCAACTCGAATACCACAAATAAAACAAAACAAGGGATTGGCTCGCAGAATAAGCCGGAACAAACATATGATAGAGATTTCGTCCGAAGTTTTCGTGGTGGGGCCCACACGGGCTCGATCGTACAGCACCATCATGTACAAGGCAGTGCACATGACATACGAAGCGTCCCCGAGTCGGCATAGCCAAGGACTCTTTAAGACACTACGAGACCACTTTAAAACCAACCGTGGAAAGGCGGACCACTAGACGTCGAACCCCAATCTCATATCATGCATCTGTCGGAAAGATATCCTAAGAGCTACTTGAATTCCCACATATAAACTCCCGAAACTTTCTGGTTATGCAATCTGGTGTTGGGGATACAGGGGACACAAAATATCACCCAAACTAATAATACCTAGATCCAGCTGTATCCATCCGTCAACACATAACCAAGAAAACTCCGGAAATTGTTTACCTCAACCTTCGAAAAACATCCGTTATACAAGTTATGGCAATACTCCCGAACTCCTGCCCCAGTACTGGGTGGCGTCGAGGTGATCTCACCAACAACTGCATAAAAGAGATTTCGATGTCGGCGAAACTCAGGTATTCCAGAACTGCAACGATAAAATTGTGACGACAACACCTCGGAGCTCAACTCCCCGGGACACTGCCACAACCCCTAAATGTCAGGAGGCACCAAGAACAATGTTCTCGTCACAAAAACATCGGAACGATTCTAAGATACCCGCGTGATCCTAAATTTTTTTTAGTGAAATTTGAGGAGAGAAGTCAAAACTTCTACGTCAGGAGACCTCACCAGAGCGACGAAGGGACTGAGGAGTAAAAAGAATCCTACTCTCCGATATATATAATCCTAAGACTCAAAACATTTTTGTTCTAGACTCAACAACGCCGGCGATTCGATCAAGCAGGGGGCTCCTAAGTCTGGGATGGCTCTGATTACCAACTTGTAACGCCCACGATGCGGCTATATCTCCCACGTGTCGAGGCACGACTTAGAGGCATAACCGCATTGTGGTTTTGTCGCAAGAAGGGTCATCTTCACACAATCCCATGTAATGAACAAGAATGGGATAAAGAGTTGGCTTACAATCGCCACTTCACACAATACATAAATAAAACATACATCATTCAGAGATACACACATAGGTCCGACTACGGAACCAAAAGAGAAGAAGACAACCCAACTGCTAGATCCCTGATCGTCCCAACTGGGCACCACTACTGATCAAATGAGAAGAAAACAACACAACGAACAAGATCTTCATCGAGCTCCCACTTGAGCTCGGTAGCGTCACCTGCACTGGCCTCATCGGCACCTGCAACTGTTTGGAAGTATCTGTGAGTCACGAGGACTCAGCAATCTCACACCCGCGAGATCAAGACTATTTAAGCTAATAGGAAAGGATGGTGTAAAGAGGTGGAGTTGCAGCAAGCACTAAGCATATATGGTGGCTAACATACGCAAATAAGAGTGAGAAGAGAAGCAACGGAACGGTCATGAAGCCAGTAATGATCAAGAAGTGATCCTGAACTCCTACTTACGTCAAACATAACCCAGAAACCGTGTTCACTTCCCGGACTCCGCCGAGAAGAGACCATCACGGCTACACACGCGGTTGATGCGTTTTAATTAAGGTCAAGTGTCAAGTTCTCTACAACCGGATATTAACAAATTCCCATCTGCCACATAACCGCGGGCACGGCTCTCGAAAGTTTATACCCTGCAGGGGTGTCCCCACTTAACCCATCATAAGCTCTCACGGTCAACGAAGGATAAACCTTCTCCCGGGAAGACCCGATCAGTCTCGAAATCCCGGTTTACAAGACATTTCGACAATGGTAAAACAAGACCAGCAAAGCCGCCCGAATGTGCCGACAAATCCCGATAGGAGCTGCACATATCTCGTTCTTAGGGCACACCGGATGAACACTACGTACAACTAAAACCAGACCTCGAGTTTCCCCGAGGTGGCGCTGCAAGTGGCTCTAGTTTGGACCAGCACTCAGAGGAACACTGGCCCGGGGGTTTAAATTAAAGATGACCCTTGAGTCTGCAGAACCCAAGGGAAAAAGGCTTAGGTAGGCAAATGGTAAAACCAAGGTTGGGCCTTGCTGGAGGAGTTTTATTCAAAGCGAACTATCAAGGGGGTCCCATAAATCACCCAACCGCGTAAGGAACGCAAAATCAAGGAACATAACACCGGTATGACGGAAACTAGGGCGGCAAGAGTGAAACAAAACACCAGGCATAAGGCCGAGCCTTCCACCCTTTACCAAGTATATAGATGCATTAATTAAAATAAGAGATATTGTGATATCCCAACATAAACATAATCCAACATGGAGCAATCTTCATCTTCACCTGCTACTAGCAACGCTATAAGAGGGGCTGAGCAAAAGCGGTAACATAGCCAAACAATGGTTTGCTAGGAAGGGTGACAAGGTTAGGGGCTGACATGGCAATAAGGGAGGCATGAAATAGCAAGAGGTAGGTAGCGCGGCATAGCAATAGAGCGAACGGCTAGGAAGCAAAGATAGAAGTGATTTCGAGGGTATGGTCATCTTGCCTGAAATCCCGCAAGGAAGAAGAACGAGTCCATGAAGAAGACAAACGGATGTAGTCGAACGAATCCTCACAACTCCGGAACGAAACCGAAGCTAACGAGAGAAGCAACCCGGAAAGAAACAAACAACATAGTAAACAACCACCACAGAAACATGGCATGATGCACAATCAAGTATGATGCATGTCCGGTTTAAAGAGGCATGGCATGGCAAAGTGCAACAAACAACACTACAAATTAAGTGGAGCTCCATATGCAACGAGTTGCATATTGACGAAACACCACATTTAATTATTTAGTTCTCTCTCGTTTATGCACCCAACAATATTAAATGTTATTAACCATGGCAAGAGGTGAAACATATGGAAACTACCTATTTTAGGCAATTTAAATGAGGCCGGAACAACAAACAATAATACCGGAAAATCCTCATATGACAATTAGCAATTTTAATGCAAACATCAATTTTAGACATTTAAATGTTGTTATCATGATGCGAATGACAGATGTAAGTTATATGCAATTTTATGAAAATGTTGACATGAAGATGATTAGGAGCATTTGATCGCCATGGCAGAAAGAATTGGGTGCCACGGCGATGAAAACGGAAACGATGCCATGGCAACGTCCCGGTTCCGATAGCTCGTTGAGCGACCGGTGCAAACGAAGATGTGGATGTGCGGAACATGCAAAAGATGGTGGGGTGATCCCGGTTACCGGGTTCCCACGGGACGATGGCATGACAACGAGGAGGAACATGGAATGACAACTCGGAAACGGTGCAACCACGAGCATCTCATACAACACACATGCATTCGGTCCACGGACGTCATCTCGGGGTTATACCTTCGAAGCGTGCATTCAGGGCGGAACGCGTTCGAAGTGGAAGTAGTTGTTCACGGGGTCATCATGGAAGTAGTCGTACTCGCGACGGTAGTGGAAGTAGCGGTACACGCGGAGGTAGTCGAACTTGACGGTTCCGTTACACGGGTCTTCGGCGACGGTAGTGGAAGTAGTGGCACACGTTCGTTTTCGGAGAGGTACTTGACGGGACCGAGTAACTTAGGGTCGACGGTAGTCGTTCACATTCATAGTCACACAAGTTTTCGTAGATGTTCGGGGTCACGGCGAGGAACTCGGCGTTTCGGTGCAGTGTAGAGGAAGTAGACGTTCTCGAAACTCGTAGTGGAAGTAGTGGTACACGGCGACGGTAGTGGTACACGGTCGTCATGGTACTTGGCGAGTCCGCGTAGTCGTAGACGTTCCAAGGTACTTGACGCATCAACAGGTGTAGTCGTACATATTCGGAGAAGAATCTTGGCGCATCCAAAACGAAGCAACACAAAAGGGCCTCCGGTCTTGGTGGTCAACGAAGGGAGGCGGGCGACGAAACAGCAGCAACGAGCCGGCAGTCGGACAACATGGCCGTGCGGTGGAAGGGCCCTGGCACGAGACGGTGATGAAGAGGAGGTCGCAGGGAGAGCTGCTGGAGGCGGATGCAGAAGGCCACGGCAGCGGCGGCTACTGGCGCGGTGGGGTCCTAGCGCGGCGTCGGCGAGAGGGCGAGGAGCAGGAGACGGCGTAGACGAAGTTGGTGAGGAAGTTCGCGAGGCAGGGGCGCCGGAGTTGGCCTCCAGTGGCAGCGCGGGAGGAGGCTCGCGAGGAGGCAGAGGGAGGACGCGGTGATGGCGGAGCTCGAAGCGGGATGGTGGAGGTCGGGGAACGGCGCGACGGCCAGCTCCCGGGCCACGGGGCTGGACGCGAGCAGACGCGCGAAGCCGGCGAGGTCGGGGTCGAGCAGAGCAGCAAGGCGGCGGCGGGGTTTGACGAGTCCAGGCTCGGGGCGGCGGAGCGGAGGGCTCGGGGCGGCGGAGCGGAGGGCTCGGGGCGCCGGCGGTGGAGCTTCACGGGCGGCGACGGCGAGGAGGAGGTCGGCGCCATGAGAGCGAGGGGAGGGAGGAGCGCGAGGGAGGAGAGGGGATCGGGCAAGAGGCGACGGCATAGGGAGAGATGGGGAATAGATCGGCTAGGGTTTGGCTTAGGTGGGCCGCGGGGATGGGCCTTCGGGCGGCGGCTACAGGATGGGCCGGCCTGGGAGGCTGGTTGGGCTCTCTCTCTTCTCTCTCCCTTATTTCTTTGGCAGAAAAGAAATAGAGAAAAGGAAAAGAAAGAGAGGGTTAGAGAAAGAATTTGCGCATGCGAACAATTTTCCCGGACTCACAAAAATGCGCTTGATCCAGGAAAAATAGAAGTGGCCTGATTGGACGATATAAATTTAAATGATTTGAAGGAAGTGAGGGTTGGGAAGGTCCAAAAATGTCTGGATTTTTGGTGGAGCTCCGGAATAAGATGAAAAAATATAATGCGAGGTTGGAGACCAAGAATTAAGATAACAAAGGCATTGGGATATTTGCAAGTGTGTTCCGGTTAATTCCAAACTAATGGAATATTTATAATAGCTCCATAAATATTAGGAGGATATGTTATAAAGAGAAATCACCATGTGAATTCCCTCGATTTAAATGGACCGAAGATCCATGCAATTTATTTAGGTGGGTTTAAAAAATTAAATGACATGATGCAATGCAAAAATAAAAGAGCAAGCACAAAAGAAACACACGGCGATCACGAAAATAAGGAAGTCTTCTGAAGCGTCGGTCTTGGGGTGTTACAACACTCCACCACTACAAGAGGATCTCGACCCGAGATCTAGGATGGCACCGGAAAGAAACGAAAGGGGAAGAGGTAAAACAAATTGCTTCTTTGACAAACGAGTGAAACCAACGAGCCTTGAGAGGTTGGACAACTTGAAAGAAAGAGTACAACGGAGACAAACAAGATTGCAAACACTCTGTTGGCAAAGAGGAACAAGGAACATTACGAGAACCTTGTAGGTTGAAAAGCAAACAAAAATGGTTA
This sequence comes from Aegilops tauschii subsp. strangulata, assembly GCF_002575655.3. NCBI lineage: Eukaryota > Viridiplantae > Streptophyta > Magnoliopsida > Poales > Poaceae > Aegilops > Aegilops tauschii. Next base: position 528,007,238 of record NC_053041.3, read on the forward strand.
AGATGGACAAAAAGTACATACAAGCACTCCGGTTGAAACGAGATGTATAAGGAACGACAAAGATCCATTACGACAACACTCCGGTTAAAACAATATAGAGAAGGAATAAGAGTGATATAATTTGGACAGCACTCCGACTGTAAATGGAAGGAATTGAACATGATGTTGACAAGATGAGAGGATACTCGATGAAATTAACAACACATTGCCTCCGGTACTAATGAAAAAATGGCACAAGGGAAAAGAAAGATTTCAGACCGCACTCCGGTGGAGGAAGGAGACGAAACTTGATAAGATGAGAAAACTCGAATGAAAACACGACACTCCGGCTAAATGGTTAAGAAAGGAAAAATTACATGATCTTGACAAAACAAGATGATTGGTCGAAGAGAGCAACATCACAATGCCTTTGGGACGAACGAATAGAAGATAGATCGTCGGAATAAGATAACGGCGAATAAAATGATAACTTCCACCACAATTGAATTTGGGAAGCATCCTTCCAAGAAGGTTAGAACGGAATTGTTGGAAAACCAACAACGAAAAGAACAAGCTTGTAGTGGGCTTATGGAAAACTTCTCAAAATTATGAGGTGACAACCCGCCACTAACGAAAACAATTGCTTGCTTGAGATCAACGAAGAGATGAAATCTTCTCTCGTCTAGAGGATAGGAGAAAACTTGGATCATTGATAAGCACCATAATAGCAGCATTCCTTAGGGAAGGCTTAAGGTGAAACATGACACAAGATAAAACCAACGAAGAGATTGGTGGATTTAAAATATCTCATTCTTGACCACATGTGAATCACTTCAAGAACACGAGAGAGAGAGAGAGATCAAACACATAGCTACGGGTACATACCCTCAGCCCCGAGGGTGAACTACTCCCTCCTTGTCATGGAGAGCGCCAGGATGATGAAGATGGCCACCGGTGAGGGTTCCCCCCTCCGGCAGGGTGCCAGAACAGACTACTGGAATCAGCTAATTTGCCATCTGCTAGCTCTTTGCCGTCTGCTAGCTGACGGCAAAGAAGCTCTTTGCCATCAGCTACCCAAAAGCAGACGGCAAAGAAGCTCTTTGCCATCTGCCAGCTCTTTGCCGTCTACCAGCAGACGGCAAAGAATCTTTGCCGTCCGCTGGCGGACGGCAAAGAGTGAGGTGGCCCCCACCCCCCGCCCGTTTGGGAAAAACTGCAAAAAAGCGGATGGCAAAGAGGGGCGGACGGCAAAGAGCTCACTACCTAACGGCCGTACCCCCCGCCCGTTACTCACTTCTTCTCTCCCTCGCCGTTTCTCTCGTCCCACCCCGCCGCCGCCGCCCGCCGCGCGCCGCCGCCGCCCCGTCGCCCCCGCCGCCCCGGCTCGCCGCCGCCCCGGGGCCCCGTCGCCCCCACCGCCCCGTCGCCCCCCGCCCCGGCCCCCGCCGCCCCGCGCCCCACCGCCCGGGCCCGGCCCCCCGCCGCCCCGGCTCGCCGCCGCCCCGGGGCCCCGTCGCCCCCCCGCCCCGGCCCCCCGCCGCCCCGCGCCCCACCGCCAGGGCCCGGCCCCCCGCCGCCCCAGGCCGCCGCCTCCACCGCCCCGCCCCCCTGCTCCACCGGCCTCCTCCACCCCCAGGTGAGCCCTCCTTTTTTCTGTTTTTTTCTGTTTTTTTCCTTTTTAGTTTTAGTTTTAGTTTAGATTTAGTTTTAGTTGTACTTTTAGGTTTAGTTTTAGTTTTAGGTTTAGTTTTAGGTTTAGTTTAGTTTGACGAAAGAAGAAGAAGAAGAAAAAAGAGGAGAGGAGGAGAAGAAGAAGAGGAAAAAGGAAAGGAAGAAGAAGAAGAGGAGGAGGAGAAGAAAAAAGAAGAAGAGGAAGAAGAAGAAGAAAAAAGAGGAGAGGAGGAGAAGAAGAAGAGGAAAAAGGAAAGGAAGAAGAAGAAGAGGAGGAGGAGAAGAAAAAAGAAGAAGAGGAAGAAAAGGAAGAATAGGAAGAAGAAGAAAAGGAAAAAAGAGGAAAAAACCCCGACTCGACACGGCACCCCGACCCCGACCCGGCACCCCGACACGACACCCCGACCCCGACCCGGCACCCCGACCCGACACCCCGACCCCGAGACGGCACCCCGACCCGACACCCCGACTCGGCACCCCGACCCCGAGACCCCGACCCCGAGCCTGACCCGACACCCCGACCCCGACACCGACACGGCACCCCGACCCCGACCCGGCACCCCGACCCGACACCCCGACCCCGAGACCTCGACCCCGAGCCTGACCCGACACCCCGACCCCGACACCGACACGGCACCCCGACCCCGACCCGGCACCCCGACCCCGAGACCCCGACCCCGACCCCGACACCCCGACCCCGAGCCTGACCCGACACCCCGACCCCGACACCGACACGGCACCCCGACCCCGACCCGGCACCCCGACCCGACACCCCGACCCCGAGACCCCGACCCCGATCCCGACACGGCACCCCGAGACCGACACGACACCCCGACCCCCGACACCTCCCGAAAAGGTGTTCTTTGGCCTTCCAGAAGCCGACGGGGTCATATATTTGTGAATTATTAGTTAGGTCATATATCTTTCGATTTTGTTATGAAAAACATCATATATAATTGTGTTGATCGGGTAGTTTTAAATGTGCAGTTGTTTCATCGGTGCGAGGTTTGGTGTTCGACGACCTCGCCGTGCGTTTGACGAGCTCTGCCCCTTCGTTCGTGGGTGAGCACAAATGACATGTCCTCCTCCCCCATTAATTATTTGATCTATTCCGATGAAACTTGATAGCTAGCTACATATGTGTCTTGAATCATCAGTATGCGTAACCAATATGTGTCTCCCGTTCGAAAGCGTCATAGTTATAAATATGCATGCATTTGCATATTTATAACCTTGATTCTTTCGAATTGTCCAACGCTATCCATGGACAGCCCGAGTATGTTTAGATTGGGTTCGTTTTCCCATATGCTTTGCTCCGGATTCGACGCATAAATTTCGTCAGTGCCTTCCCTGTTGTTCTCCGGGTACACATCCTCTCTGTTTATTGCAGAGACGTGTATCAGGAGAACAACGGGGAGGTGATGCCGAAATTTTGCGTAGGATCCGGAGCATAGCATGGGAAAATGAACCCAATCTAAACATACTCGGGTGGGATTAGGACCTATCATTACCTATTAGAGTGTAGGTTGCATGGACGTAATAAAATTGACAAAGTAGATCAACTGATGAATATATACATGGTGAATTATATATATATATATTTTGTGTGTCTAGTAGCTCTGAAAGTCAAGATGAGTGATCGTGCGTGGATGTACACCGGTCACACTGGTCAGAACAAATGGAGCACTGAATGGTTCACAAAAACCAAGGGGTTTGTGCGAGCCGCATTTGCAAATGGCCAGAGGAAAACCTGGTGCCCCTGTTTACGGTGCGGCAATTGGGAAAAGAGGACAGAGGCTGAAATGGGCAAACACCTGCAAAAGAGTGGTTTTACGCCCGATTATACGGTGTGGACATTTCATGGTGAGTCTGCCCAACGTGACCGAGCTGAGGTGGATCGTCGTCGCACCGACGAGCATGGTACCGGGATGGAAAACATGGTGCAAGACTTTGATGATGCTCGGGATTCGGACGAGGAGATGGAGGAATCTGCAAAGGCCTTCAATGAAATGTTGGAGTCTTCAAAACGTCCGCTCCATGAGCACACTGAGCTTTGTCAGTTGGATGCCATCTCACAAGTAATGGCTCTGAAGGCTCAGTTCAACTTGGGCAGAGAATGCTATGATGCAAGGATGACAGTATTTGGACGCTTTCTACCCAAAGGCCATGTAATGCCTGCAAACCTGTACCAGTCGGACAAAATCCTCCGTGCACTGAAGATGCCCTATGATAAGATACATGCCTGTGAGAAAGGATGTGTCTTGTTTAGGCTTGACTATGCGGACTTGAACTATTGTCCCATTTGCAAGTCTTCCAGGTATGTTGTGGTAGACAACGGTATGGGTGAGAAGACACAGACCAAAATCCCCGTTAGTGTTCTTCGGTATATGCCAATCGTACCAAGACTTCAACGTCTTTTCATGGTCGAAGAGACGGCCAGACAGATGACATGGCACAAAACGGGCAAAAGAACCGAACTAGATGCAGATGGGAATCTGATGATTGTACACACATCGGATGGTGTTGCGTGGAAAAAGTTTGATGAATTACATGGTGACAAAGCGGCAGATCCGAGGCATCCTCGAGTCCGCATCAGCACGGATGGGTTCAGTGTGTTTGGTATGATGGCAGCCCAATACAGTTGTTGGCCCGTATTTGTCTTTCCACTCAATCTCCCCCCCGGACAGATTATGCAAAGAAAGAACATTTTCCTGACGTTTATAATTCCAGGGCCCAACTATCCGGGGAAAAATATGAATGTGTACATGCAACCGCTTAAGGACGAATTGCAAGAAGCCTGGGATAATGGGTTCAAGACATACGATGCCTATAGCAAACGGAACTTCATAATGCGTGTCTGGTACATGCACTCGACGCATGACTTGCCGGCGTATGCGCTATTCGTTGGCTGGTGTGTGCATGGAAGGTTCCCGTGCCCCACATGCAAGGGAGCTCTTGAGTTTCGTTGGCTTCAGGCCGGTCGCAAGTTTTCTTGCTTCGACATGCATAGACAGTTCCTGAATCCTCGCCATAAGTTCAGGAAAGACAAGAAGAACTTCATCAGAGGTAGAGTTGTCAAAAACTCTGCACCACCTGCATTGACAGGCCAACAGACCCTGGATCAGTTAAACGCTCTTGAGCCAGATCCAGAGCGTCCAGGGTACTTCAAGGGGTATAATTCTAAGCACGCCTGGACTCACAAAACATGCTTATGGGATCTACCTTACTTCAAAGACCTCCTTTGCCCACACAACATCGACGTGATGCACACTGAGAAGAATATCGCCGAGGCACTTTTTGGTACATTGTCCGGCATAGATGGGAAGTCAAAGGATAATACTAAGGTTAGAGTCGATCTGGAGGCGCTATGTGATAGGCCGTTACAAAACATGAAAGAACCGAAAGGAAAGCAGAACTGGACGAAGCCAAAGGCATGGTTCAATCTTGGAAGGCCAGCTATGAGGGAAATTATCTTGTGGGTGAAAATGCAGTTGATGTTCCCCGATGGGTATGCAGCGAATCTACAGAGGGGAGCCAGTCTTGATAAATTGAAGATATTTGGTCTCAAGAGTCATGATTGGCACATATGGATTGAGCGGGTAATGCCGGTGATGTTGCGTGGCTTCATCCCTGAGGATGAATGGCTAGTACTGGCAGAACTCAGCTATTTCTTCCGTGTTCTTTGTGCGAAAGAACTATCGCCTGGCGTGCTAGAAGAAATGGAAGAGTTGGCGCCGGAGTTGATCTGCAAGTTAGAGAAGATCTTTCCACCGGGCTTCTTTAATCCAATGCAACATTTGATTTTGCATCTCCCGACCGAGGCAAGATTGGGGGGGCCCGTGCAAAATCGTTGGTGCTACCCAACTGAGAGGATGCAGAAGACGCTTCGACAAAAATGTAAAAATAAACGTAGAATTGAAGCATCGATGGTTGAGGCATTCATCACTGAGGAGGTGGCAAACTTCGTGATAGCACACTACGAAGCCAAAAATCGTCATTTGCATAATCCGAAGCCTCGGTACAATGCTGACGACCCTAAAAAGGGTGGATCCAACCTCAGCCTATTTAAAGGGAATCTCGCACCAGCCAGTGTTTCAAATCCAGTATCTTTGGATAACGAACAATGGCGGACCATTTCGTTGTATATCTTCAACAACCTGATAGAAGTGCGGCCGTACATCGAGTAAGTTCTCGGTACATAGTTTCGCAACTTCTATTTCCTTTGAGCTGCTCTTATTCCTGGATATTTCATACAGTCGATACGTCGCCTTATTCTCGTATGGAGTGGTGATCCAAAAGGATTCTGTCGAAGAGTATGAGCTTCTCGCAAAGCAAGGAGGCGGCTATCCCGGTTTCATCTCTTGGTTCAAACAAACGGTAATTTCTATTAGACTTGTAGGCTAATTTGTAGGCGGCTATCCCGGTTTCATTCGCTAATTTGTGCGTAATGCAACAATCCTTTCATATTAAACTTGTAGGCTAATTCAAAGTCTATGGACGCCGAATTGAGACAAGTCGCTAATGGTTTTGACTATAAGGTCCGTTCATTTGACAAATACGACATCAACGGGTATCGCTTTCGTACCTATGGCAAAGAGCTATCTATGGCCGACCGAAAGTCTACAAATTGTTGTGTATCTGCTATCGGCGAAGGAGGTACCGAGTATTATGGGAGAGTTGAAGCAATTTATGAACTTCTATTCTATGGTGAAAACCCACCAAATGTCGTAGTCTTCAAATGTTATTGGTTTTAGCCGAAGGAGACTAGAAGGACTCATGAACATATAGGGCTAGTTGAAATCAACCAAAGCACCCATTTAGATGTTCCTGATGTCTATATTACGGCTCAACAGGCGACCCAAGTATTCTATCTACCGTGGGCCTGCCAAACTAATCCAAATCTGAAAGGTTGGGATGTCGTTTATGAAGTGCCGCCACGTGCTAGACTATCTCCCCCAAAGGAAGAGGATTATGAACCTCACATTAACCCAGACACATATGAAGGAGAATTCTTCCAAGAGACACGTCTTTCCAAAAAGCATTTCAAGAACCGCTATACTTCACCCCAAAACATTGAAGTAGACAGCGACAGTGAATCCGACATCACCCCAGAGGAGGAACAAGAAGAGCCGGAACAAGAAGAGGTTACTGCTGCGGATGACCTGTCATTGCTTGACCGATTACGTCAAGGTGGCCTTGCACATGTTGATGCCACTGAACCCTATGAGCCCGTCATTGATTATAGTGATGATGATGATTATGCATTTATTGATGATACTGATCGAGATTATTAGTAGTGTCAGGTATTAAATTTTTTAATGTTGTACTTGATGATGATACACTTAAGTGATACACATATTATTATTCATGTCGGTCTTTTTTTTATGTTGTACTAATTTCGTTTACTGTTTGTCATGCCAGGTGTTGAAAGATGGTGGGCGCTGGTCGGGAGCGCGCCAAGGCCCCTTCTTCGTCGGCGCGTGGTCTGAGGTCTTCGATTCCAGACGTACCTCTCCGCCGAGCGTTGCTGGACAGTATGTCCACACCGCCGGGCCCTTCTTCGTCGACCGCGGTGCCCAGCAGGGGACGAGGTAGGAAGAGAGGAGGTGGGGCACGTGGTCGCGGGAGAGGAGGTAGGGTGACTGCTACGGCGCCTTCCTCGCCGCCACCCCCAGCTGTTTCACCCGAGCACGTGACTGCTAGGGTGGACTCGTCCGAGGAGGAGGCTACACGGACTCCGGTCCACGAGCCTCCGGTCCACGGGTCTTGGGCCCACGAGCCTCGGGTCGACTGGCCTTCGGCCCATGAGAGTTCGGCCCACGAGACCCCGGAGGAGCACACGTCCGGATGGGGTACCTGGCCGGATCAGCCAGAGGAGCCGAGTGGCCATGCTGATGATGGCGGGGAGCCGACTGATCTTGAGGAGGAGGGTGGCACCGTCTACCAGCGTGGTGCTACACGGCTCCCGTCCGTGCCGGCGACCCGCGAGCAGAGGTGGTTGATTTTCCCTGATGGGGACAGGTACGTACGTGCATTTAATATTTTTGTACCTTCTGCATTCACGTTTCTTCAAATAACTAATGCGTTGGCCTTGTCATGCTGCAGGGGTTGGGACCACCATCATAGTGTCCGCCGGCCCAACTCCGTCCTTGGAGTTCTTTGCCGGCAAAACTTCCCGGGGTTTGTCACGTTGCCTGGTGAGGGTCGGCTTCCAGAGCTTGGGTTGAGCTGGGAGCACTACGTGGCTGCCCCGGCCCCGCCGGATGTCATTATCGACGGTGTCGTGTGCGACACGAGGGCAGACATGGTGATCAGGACGTTCTGGGTAATTTCTCCTTTACACATTTCAAAATCTTCAACTAGCTAGTTATTAATTGTACTAATCAATATTGTCTCATTTGATTGCAGACATTCTACAGGTGTGAGGAGGGATACGAGGAGGATGCGGCAAATGTTATCCAGAACGTCTGCAAGCGCCTACTCCAGAACTTACGGCACGAGGCTCGGGTGCAGGCTGTTCGAGACTACTACGCCTTGCGTGGTATCAAGAAGACCAAGCCGGCGTGCTGCGATAAGTTCCTGAGTAAGGAGCAGTACATGAAGGTAATTCTTAAGGCCTTCTACTTAAGTTCCTTCATTTAGTAATTCTTAGCCGTAGCGCTCAAGTTTCTATTTGCTAACTTAGGCGCCTCCGAGATGGTGTGCGGATCGGATGGATTGTTGGGAGGTGTTGGTCGATGAGTGGTGCTCAAAAGAATGGCTAGCCCTCCACAACGAGGCCAAGGACAAACGTGCCCAAATGGAAGGTGTGCCACACCATCAAGGCAGCTCCAACTTATATCAGTTCGGGCGCAACTGGGTATGTGGTTTGCTTCATGATTCATGCAATTCATTCATCATGCTAGCTTGAGCCCTTTAATTACTAATTTTCATTGTTTCTCTCTTTCAGGCACGCTACAATAAGGCGGATAAGGTGCCAGAGGTGTACGACCTGTATGCCATGGCCCACACTGGCTCTTTCAAGAAAGTCAAGGCTTTCTCTCAGTCTGACCTCGATGATGCAAACAACTTCACCAACATCTCCTCCCACAACAAGCTCGTGAGATATAGAGATGAGGGGAAGGCGAGGAAAGGGGAGGACTTTAACCCGAGCCAGGGTCCCATTGATCCAGAGCTGGTGATGATATCTGGTGGCGGGAGGTCCCATGGCTCCATAGCCATTGGAGATGGACTTATCCGTTGTCCTAGCACTCTCCCGGAGATCAAGGCGCGCCAGTCGAGCTCCGCTCCTGAGATAAGGCCTCGTGAACGGCCAGTGCAACTCGCCATCAAGGTTAGTGATACGTACTCAGTTATCTTTCTCCATTACATTGTGTGCGCTTCCATCAATGATTACAAATGGTCATGTGAGTGGTGTTGCAGGCTGCTATACAGACTGAGAGAGATAGAACGGAGAAACTTCTGGCGGAGGCGGCGGAGAGGCAGCGGGAGATGGAGGAGAGGACGAGAAAGATGATGGAGGAGGAGAGGGCACGGAATGACATGCAGGCAAGGGCCATGTACGAGCTCCTTGTGGTAAGTTTCTTCTGCAGATTACTTGCTAGTCTTAACATTTGAGTCTCATTACTAACTAGTATGACTCTGTTGTGAAAACCAAATGTGCAGTCTGTGTGCGAGAAGTCCGGTCAGCCCGCTCCGCCGATGCCAGTGATTGCTCCTGGGAGCACGGTGAGTTTAATTTGAATGGAAATTACTTGCTAGTCTTAACATTTGAGTGTCATAATGCTAACGAGACATTGGAAATGATCTTTGGTGCAGCTTAACTCCAGAAACGCATCGCACGATCCTTCTCCAGGTAGCGGCACTAGCCACCCCGCTCCTACACCTCCCTGATCACGGTAAGTTTCTCTAGTGTTTTGCTTAACAAATGCATAAAGACCTAGACTTAGCTTTATTTCCTCCAATATGCTTACCATAATGACCTAGAGTTAGCTTCTTTTCCTCCAAAATGACTTAATAAGCTTACTGACCTCATAAACCATCCATTTTACCTAAGTTAGCTCTAAAACGATATGTACTTAGCTAACTTATGTCAAAAATTGCATAATTAGCTCATAAACGACCCATTTCACCTAGGTTAACTCATAAACGACCCATTTCACCTAGGTTAACTCATAAACAACCCATTTCACCTAGGTTAGCTCATAAACGACCCATTTCACCTAGGTTAGCTCATAAACGACCTATTTCACCTAGGTTAGCTCATAAACGACCCATTTCATCTAGGTTAGCTCATAAACGATCCATTTCACCTAGGTTAGCTCATAAACGATCCATTTCACCTAACTTAGCTCATAAACGATCCATTTCACCTAAGATAGCTCATAAACGATCCATTTCACCTAGGTTAGCTAATAAATGGCATATACTTCTTCTTCTAGTCTTCTTCTTCTTCTTCTATTCTTTTTCTTCTAGTCTAATTCTTCTTCTAGTCTTCTTTTTCTAACTTTCTTATTTGTCATTTTGTAGGTTTTGTTCACTTCACGGAAGCCAGCTTTCTATGATGGATTGCTTGTTTTTTCCTTTGATGCACTTCTTGTATTCTGCTCGCTTGCTATGATGAAACTAGATTGCTATGATGAAACTTTGCATATTGTAATATGTATGGATCGATGGAACTATGTGCAACCTACTATGTATGTATGGATATATATGTGCTGGATATTTATTATGTTGGATATATATGTGCTGGCTCCTGTGATATATTTGCTGTGATATATTTCCTGTGATAATTGTTGGATATAAGAAAAACAGAATAAAAAGAGGTAGTGCAGGCTCTTTGCCGTCCGCCGCGGACGGCAAAGACACCTTTGCCATCGGTGGCAGACGGCAAATGGGGCACGTGGCACCCACCTGTGCTTCCTGAGAGATGGGCCATTTGGCAAATTTGCCTACCGTGGCGGACGGCAAAGCTAAGCTGATGGCAAAGACTTTGCCTTTGCCGTCCGCCGTGGCAGACGGCAAAAAACAGCGGGCGCTGACGCATTGCTGACGTCAACTGGCGGACGGCAAAGAGGCGCTCAAATTTGCCGTCCGCTGGCGGACGGCAAAGGCCGCCGTTAGCCGCCTAACGGACTAACGCTGGCGGACGTCCAGTATTTTTGCCGTCCCTCCTCTTTGCCGTCCGCCGCTGTAGGCAAAGGACTCTTTGCCGTCCGCCATAAAAAGCAGACGGCAAAGGACCTGTTTACCGTAGCCTACTTTGCCGGAGCCTTTTGCCGTCCGCCGTTCGAGCCTTTGCCGTCCGCCGTGGCAGACGGCAAAATAGCTGTTTCCTGTAGTGACAGGGTCCCGATTGGTTTTTGGTGGCTACAGAGGCTTGCGGCAGCGGAACTCCCGTTCTATTCTGTTCCCCCAAGTTTTTAGGGTATATGGATATATATATAGGCGGAAGAAATACGTCAGGGGAGCCACGAGGGGCCCACGAGGGTGGAGGGCGCGCCCAGGGGGGTGGGCGCGCCCCCCTGCCTCGTGCCTCCCTCGTTGCTTTCCTGACATGCACTCCAAGTCTCCCGGGTTGCTTTCCTTCCAAAAATAACTTCTCCAGAAGGTTTCATTCCGTTTCGACTCCGTTTGATATTCCTTTTCTTCAAAACACTGAAACAAGGGAAAAAATAGGAACTGGCACTGGGCTCTGGGTCAATAGGTTAGTCCCAAAAATAATATAAAAGTGCATAGTAAAGCCCATAAAACATCCAAGATGGATAATATAATAGCATGAATACTTCATAAATAATAGATACGTTGGAGACGTATCAAGAAGGAACCCGCCTTGCAATGCCGAAGACAATTTGCGCCCTGGACACCTCGTCATTGAAGCCTGGTTCAGGGGCTACTGAGGGGTGATACGTCCATTTTGGATCATGCTTTTATATCGATATTTATTGCATTATGGGCTATTATTACACATTATGTCACAATACTTATGCCTATTCTCTCTTATTTTACAAGGTTTACATAAAGAGGGAGAATGCCGGCAGCTGGAATTCTGGGCTGGAAAAGGAGCAAATATTAGAGACCTATTCTGCACAACTCCAAAAGTCCTGAAACTCCACGGAAGTTATTTTTGGAAATAATAAAAAATACTGAGCGAAGAATATACCAGAGGGGGCCCACACCCTGGCCACGAGGGTGGGGGCGCGCCCTACCCCCCTAGCGCGCCCCCTGCCTCGTGGGCCCCCTGGTGGCCCTCCAGTGCCCATCTTCTGCTATATGAAGTCTTTTGTCCGAGAAAAAAAATCATAAGCAAGATTTCGGGACGAGACTCCGCCGCCACGAGGCGGAACCTTGGCGGAACCAATCTAGGGCTCTGGCGGAGCTGTTCTGCCGGGGACACTTCCCTCCGGGAGGGGGAAATCATCACCATCGTCATCACCAACGCTCCTCTCATCGGGAGGGGGCCAATCTCCATCAACATCTTCACCAGCACCATCTCCTCTAAAACCCTTGTTCATCTCTCATATCCTATCTTTGTCACCAAGTCTGGGATTGGTACCTGTAGGTTGCTAGTAGTGTTGATTACTCCTTGTAGTTGATGCTAGTTGGTTTATTTGGTGGAAGATCATATGTTCAGATCCTATATGCATATTAATACCCCTCTGATTATGAACATGAATATGCTTTGTGAGTAGTTACGTTTGTTCCTGAGGACATGGGAGAAGTCTTGCTATTAGTAGTCATGTGAATTTGGTATTCGTTCGATATTTTGATGAGATGTATGTTGTCTCTTCTCTAGTGGTGTTATGTGAACGTCGACTACATGACACTTCACCATTGTTTGGACCTAGAGGAAGGCATTGGGAAGTAATAAGTAGATGATGGGTTGCTAGAGTGACACAAGCTTAAACCCTAGTTTATGCGTTGCTTCGTAAGGGGCTGATTTGGATCCATATGTTTCATGCTATGGTTAGGTTTACCTTAATACTTCTTTTGTAGTTGCGGATGCTTGCAATAGGAGTTAATCATAAGTGGGATGCTTGTCCAAGTAAGGACAACACCCAAGCACCGGTCCACCCACATATCAAATTATCAAAGTACCGAACTCGAATCAGATGAACGTGATGAAAACTAGCTTGACGATAATTCTCATGTGTCCTCGGGAGCGTTTTCCTTCATATAAGAAATTGTCCAGGCTTGTCCTTTGCCACAAAAAGGATTGGGTCACCTTGCTGCACCGTATTTACTTTCATTACTTGTTACCCGTTACAAATTATCTTATCACAAAACTATCTATTACCGATAATTTCAGTGCTTGCAGAGAATACCTTGCTGAAAACCGCTTATCATTTCCTTCTGCTCCTCGTTGGGTTCGACACTCTTACTTATCGAAAGGACTACGATAGATCTCCTATACTTGTGGGTCATCAAGACTCTTTTCTGGCGCCGTTGCCGGGGAGTGAAGCACCTTTGGTAGGTGGAATTTGGTAAGGAAAAAATTTATATAGTGTGCTGAAATTTACTGTCACTTGTTACTATGGAAAGTAATCCTTTGAGGGGCTTGTTCGGGGTATCTTCACCTCGACCAGTAGAGCAAAGAGTTGCTCCTCAACCTACTGAACCTACTGAAAATGAAAATGTTTACTTTGAAATTCCTTCGGGTATGATAGAGAAACTGCTAGCTAATCCTTTTGCAGGAGATGGAACATTGCATCCCGATTTACACTTAATCTATGTGGATGAAGTTTGTGGATTATTTAAGCTTGCAGGCATGCCCGATGATGTTATCAAGAAGAAGGTCTTCCCTTTATCTTTGAAGGGAGATGCATTAACATGGTATAGGCTATGTGATGATATGGGATCATGGGACTACAAACGGTTGAAATTGGAATTCCATCAGAAGTTTTATCCTATGCATCTTGTTCATCGTGATCGTAATTATATATATAATTTTTGGCCTCGCGAAGGAGAAAGCATCGCTCAAGCTTGGGGGAGGCTTAAGTCAATTTTATATTCATGCCCCAACCATGAGCTCTCAAGAGAGATGATTATTCAAAAATTTTATGCTCGGCTTTCTGACAACAATCGCTCCATGCTCGATACTTCTTGTACTGGTTCTTTTATGATGAAGACTATTGAATTCAAATGGGATTTATTGGAAAGAATTAAATGCAACTCTGAAGATTGGGATCTCAACGAAGGTAAGGAGTCAGGTATAACACCTAAGTTTGATTGTGTTAAATCTTTTATGGACACTGACATTTTCCGTAAATTTAGCACTAAATATGGACTTGACTCTAAGATAGTAGCTTCTTTCTGTGAATCCTTTGCTACTCATGTTGATCTCCCTAAGGAGAAGTGGTTTAAATATAATCCTCCCGTTGAAGTAAAAGTAGTTGCACCTATTAAAGTTGAAGAAAAGACTATCACTTATAATGATCCTATTGTTCCTACTGCTTATGTTGAGAAACCACCTTTCCCTGTTAGATTAAAGGATCATGCTAAGGCTTCAACTGTAGTCAACAAAAGTAATATTAGGACACACAAACCTCCTGAGCAAGTTAAAGTTGAACCTAATATTGCTATTTTTAAAGATCTCTTGGCTAATAATATCGATGGGCATGTTATTTACTTCTGTGATGAGACTGCTAGAATTGCTAAACCTGGTGCTAAAGATAAACATAGGCCTGTGGTAGGCATGCCTGTTATTTCTGTTAAAATAGGAGATCATTGTTATCATGGCTTATGCGATATGGGTGCTAGTGCTAGTGCAATACCTATTTCCTTATACAAAGAAATTATGCATGATATTGCACCCACTGAGTTAGAAGATATTGATGTCACCATTAAACTTGCCGATAGAGATACTATTTCACCAACTGGGATTGTTAGAGATGTTGAGGTCTTGTGTGGGAAAGCTAAATATCCTGCTAATTTTCTTGTTCTTGGTTCCCCACAAGATAGCTTTTGTCCCATTATATTTGGTAGACCCTTCTTGAATACTGTTAATGCTAAGATAGATTGCAAGAAGGATGCTGTTACTATTGGTTTGGATGATATGTCTCATGAGTTTAACTTTTCTAAATTTCGTAGATAACCTCGTGATGAAGAATTGCCTAGTAAAGATGAAATTATTGGTCTTGCTTCTATTGCTGTGCCTCCTAGTGATCCTTTAGAACAATGTTTGCTAGACCATGAAAATGATATGTTTATGAATGAAAGAAGGGAAATAGATGAAGTATTCTTTAAACAGGGACCTATTCTGAAACACAATTTACCTGTTGAAATCCTAGGGGATCCTCCTCCACCCAAGGGTGATCCCGTGCTTGAACTTAAACCATTACCTGATACTCTTAAATATGCTTATCTAGATGAAAAGAAGATATATCTTGTTATTATTAGTGCTAACCTTTCAGAGTAGGAGGAAGAAAAATTATTGAAAACTCTGAAGAAGCACCGTGCTGCTATTGGATATACTCTTGATGATCTTAAGGGCATTAGTCCCACTCTACGCCAACACAAAATAAATTTGGAGAAAGATGCCAAACCAGTTATTGATCATCAACGATGGCTGAATCCTAAGATGAAATAAGTGGTAAGAAAGGAAATACTAAAGCTCCTTGAGGCAGGTATAATTTATCCCGTTGCTGATAGTCAGTGGGTAAGTCCTGTCCATTGTGTCCCTAAGAAGGGAGGTATTACTGTCGTTCCTAATGATAAAGATGAATTGATTCCACAAAGAATTATTACAGGTTATAGGATGGTAATTGATTTCCGCAAATTAAATAAGGCTACTAAAAAAGATCATTACCCCTTACCTTTTATTGATCAAATGCTAGAAAGATTATCCAAACATACACATTTTTGCTTTCTAGATGGTTACTCTGGTTTCTCTCAAATACCTGTGTCAGCTGATGATCAAGCAAAGACCACTTTTACTTGCCCTTTCGATACTTTTGCTTATAGACGTATGCCTTTTGGTTTATGTAATGCACCTGCTACCTTTCAAAGATGCATGATGGCTATATTTTTTGACTTTTGTGAAAAGATTTGTGAGGTTTTCATGGACGATTTCTCCGTTTATGGATCCTCCTTTGATGATTGCTTGAGCAACCTTGATCGAGTTTTGCAGAGATGTGAAGAAACTAATCTTGTCATGAATTGGGAGAAGTGCCACTTTATGGTTAATGAAGGCATTGTTTTGGGGCATAAAATTTCTGAAAGAGGTATTGAAGTTGATAAAGCTAAAGTTGATGCTATTGAAAAGATGCCATGTCCCAAGGACATCAAAGGTATAAGAAGTTTCCTTGGTCATGCCGGTTTTTATAGGAGGTTCATTAAGGACTTCTCAAAAATTTCTCAGCCTCTGACTAATCTCTTACAAAAAGATATACCTTTCGTTTTTGATGATGATTGTGTAGAAGCATTTGAAATACTTAAGAAAGCATTAATCTCTGCACCTATCGTTCAACCACCTGATTGGAATTTACCTTTTGAAATTATGTGTGATGCTAGCGATTATGCTGTAGGTGCTGTTCTAGGGCAAAGAGTTGATAAGAAATTAAATGTTATTCAATATGCTAGTAAAACTCGAGACAATGCCCAGAGAAATTATGCCACGACTGAAAAAGAATTCTTAGCAGTTGTATTTGCTTGTGATAATTTCAGACCTTATATTGTTGATTCTAAAGTAACTATTCACACTGATCATGCTGCTATTAAATATCTTATGGAAAAGAAAGATGCTAAACCTAGACTTATTAGATGGGTTCTCTTGCGACAAGAATTTGATTTACATATTATTGATAGAAAGGGAGCTGGGAACCCCGTTGCAGACAACTTGTCTAGGTTAGAAAATGTTCTTGATGACCCACTACCTATTGATGATAGCTTTCTTGATGAACAATTAAATGTCATAAATGCTTCTCGTACTGCTCCATGGTATGCTGATTATGCTAATTACATTCTTGCTAAATTTATACCACCTAGTTTCACATACCAGCAAAAGAAAAAGTTTTTCTATGATTTAAGACATTACTTCTGGGATGACCCACATCTTTATAAAGAAGGAGTAGATGGTGTTATTAGACGTTGTGTACCTGAGCATGAACAGGAACAGATCCTACGCAAGTGTCACTCCGAGGCTTATGGAGGGCACCACGCTGGAGATAGAACTGCACATAAGGTATTGCAATCTGGTTTTTATTGGCCTACTCTCTTCAAGGATGCTCGTAAGTTTGTCTTATCTTGTGATGAATGTCAAAGAATTGGTAACATTAGTAGACGTCAAGAAATGCCTATGAATTATTCACTTGTTATTGAACCATTTGATGTTTGGGGCTTTGATTACATGGGACTTTTTCCTTCCTCTAATGGGTATACACATATTTTAGTTGCTGTTGATTATGTTACTAAGTGGGTAGAAGCTATTCCAACTAGTAGTGCTGATTATAACACCTCTATTAAGATGCTTAAAGAAGTTATTTTTCTGAGGTTTGGAGTCCCTAGATATTTAATGACTGATGGTGGTTCACATTTTATTCATGGTGCCTTTCGTAAAATGCTTGCTAAGTATGATGTTAATCATAGAATTGCATCTCCTTATCACCCACAATCTAGTGGTCAAGTAGAATTGAGTAACAGAGAGCTCAAATTAATTTTGCAAAAGACTGTTAATAGATCTAGAAAGAATTGGTCCAAGAAACTTGATGATGCATTATGGGCCTATAGAACTGCATATAAAAATCCTATGGGCATGTCTCCATATAAAATGGTTTATGGAAAAGCATGTCACTTACCTCTCGAACTAGAACATAAGGCATATTGGGCCATTAAAGAGCTCAATTATGATTTCAAACTTGCCGGTGAGAAGAGGTTATTTGACATTAGCTCACTTGATGAATGGAGAACCCAAGCCTATGAGAATGCCAAGCTGTTTAAGGAAAAAGTTAAAAGATGGCATGACAAAAGGATACAAAAGGGTGAGTTTAATGTAGGTGATTATGTATTGCTATTCAACTCTCGTTTAAGATTGTTTGCAGGAAAGATTCTCTCTAAATGGGAAGGTCCTTACGTTATCGAGGAGGTCTGTCGTTCCGGTGCCATAAAAATCAACAACTTTGAAGGCACAAATCCGAAGGTGGTGAACGGTCAAAGAATCAAACATTATATCTCAGGTAACCCTATAAATGTTGAAACTAATGTTATTGAAACCATAACACCGGAGGAATACATAAGAGACACTTTCCAGAACGTTTCAGACTCCGAAAAGGAATAGGTATGTGGTACGGTAAGTAAACCGACTCCAAAACAGTTCTAATGGCAAATTTTCTCCGTTTTGGAATATTTAGAAAAAAGGAAAATAAGAAGCAGTCCGGGAAGGAAACGAGGCTTCCACGAGGGTGGGAGGCGCGCCCTACCCCCTGGGCGCGCCCCCTGCCTCGTGGGCACCTCGTGCGCCCTCCGGACTCCGTTTTCTTGCACGATACTTCTTTCGGTCGGTAAAAATTCATTATATAATCTCCCGAAGGTTTTGACTCTCGTATCATGCAAATATCCTCTGTTTTTGTTTCGAGCTGTTGCTACTGCAGATTAGAGCAAGATGTCTTCTCAAGAGTCAGTCGGGGAGAGCCGAGTGTCTCATCCGGCATCGAGGTCAAGGACAAACAGCGATGCTGACCACTTTGGGCCAGCAACGGAGGAAGAGATGGAGGCTGATTTGTAGAGGATAGATGCCATGGAGGAGGATCAAGAAGTCACTTCTCGCTTCCGAGCTGGATTCATGATGGGGGAACTACAGAGCTCGGCTATTCCAAACTCGGTTATCCCCTCCAATGTTAGATTTCTTTCTTACGAGAATATGAAAAAGAGTGTTACTTGTTCCCCCACAGCCATGCAACATCCATGGGTGCAAGGAGCTTTAACCGTCACGGGTAAGCTCCGTAAGGAGATAATGGATCTCAAGCAGCAACTCAATAAGCTCGAGGAAGAGAATCGTATCCTGAGGAGTATCATCGCCAAGAATATCACACCACCACCTCCGAAGAAAGAGACATAATCATATGGGTATGGGCACTCCCCTTGGCAACTGCCAAGCTTGGGGGAGTTCCCCCGGTATTGTATCACCATCACATCTCTATCTTTATCTTTTTCTTAGTTCGATCCTTTTAGTAATATCTTGATCTAGTAGAATAAAATTTTAGTATGATCTAGTTTTGAGTTTTGCTTTATGATCCCTTTATGTAATCGAGTCCGTGAGCTATATAATAAAGATTAGTGTTGAGTCAAGGGCTTGATTATCTTGCTATGATCTTGAGGGAATAAAAGAAAAAGGAAGAATAAAAAGAAACAAAGAGATCATATTGATCTTATGAAGAGTAATGACTTCACACATAAAGAGTATGATGATTAAAAGTTGTTGAGAGTTGACAAACATAGTTTTGGTCATCGTTGCAATTAATAGGAAGTAATAAAGAAAGAGAGGTTTCACATATAAATATACTATCTTGGACATCTTTTATGATTGTGAGCACTCATTAAAATATGACATGCTAAAGAGTTGATGTTGGACAAGGAAGACAACGTAATGGATTATGTTTTCTTATATCTGAGATAAAGTATATTGTCATGGATCATCCAACATGTTGAGTTTGCCTTTCTCCCTCATGCTAGCCAATTCTTTGCACCAAGTAGAGATACTACTTGTGCTTCCGAAATACCCTTAAACCCAGTTTTGCCATGAGAGTCCACCATATCTACCCATGGATTGAGTAAGATCCTTCAAGTAAGTTGTCATCGGTGCAAGCAATAAAAATTGCTCTCTAAATATGTATGATTGATTAGTGTGGAGGAAATAAGCTTTATACGTTCTTGTGATATGGAAGAAATAAAAGCGACGGACTGCATAATAAAGGTCCATATCACAAGTGGCAATATAAAGTGACGTTCTTTCGCATGACAACCTCTGCTTCCCTCTGCGAAGGGCCTATCTTTTACTTTTATCTTCTACCTTATGCAAGAGTCACGGTGAGCTTCACCTTTCCTTTTTACATTTTATCCTTTGGCAAACACAGTGTGTTGGAAAGATCCTGATATATATATATCCAATTGGATGTAAGTTAGCATGAACTATTATTGTTGACATTACCCTTGAGGTAAAAGGTTGGGAGGCGAAACTATAAGCCCCTATCTTTCTCTGTGTCCGATTAAAACTCCATAACCACAAGTATTGCGTGAGTGTTAGCAATTGTGAAAGACTAAATGATAGTTGAGTATGTGGACTTGCTGAAAAGCTCTTATATTGACTCTTTCTGATGTTATGATAAATTGCAATTGCTGTTGGAAATATGCCCTAGAGGCAATAATAAATGGTTATTATTATATTTCTTTGTTCATGGTAATTGTCTATTATTCATGCTATAATTGTATTGTCCGGAAATCGTAATACATGTGTGAATACATAGACCACAACGTGTCCCTAGTAAGCCTCTAGTTGACTAGCTCGTTGATCAACAGATAGTCATGGTTTCCTGACTATGGACATTGGATGTCATTGATAACGGGATCACATCATTAGGAGAATGATGTGATGGACAAGACCCAATCCTAAGCATAGCATAAAAGATCGTGTAGTTTCGTTTGCTAGAGCTTTTCCTATGTCAAGTATCTTTTCCTTAGACCATGAGATCGTGCAACTCCCGGATACCGCAGGAGTGCTTTGGGTGTGCCAAACGTCACAACGTAACTGGGTGACTATAAAGGTGCACTACGGGTATCTCCGAAAGTGTCTGTTGGGTTGGCACGGATCGAGACTGGGATTTGTCACTCCGTGTGACGGAGAGGTATCTCTGGGCCCACTCGGTAATGCATCATCATAATGAGCTCAATGTGACTAAGGCGTTAGTCACGGGATCATGCATTGCGGTACGAGTAAAGAGACTTGCCGGTAACGAGATTGAACAAGGTATTGGGATACCGAAGATCGAATCTCGGGCAAGTAACATACCGATTGACAAAGGGAATTGCATACGGATTGATTGAATCCTCGACACCGTGGTTCATCCGATGAGATCATCGTGGAACATGTGGGAGCCAACATGGGTATCCAGATCCCGCTGTTGGTTATTGACCGGAGAGGCGTCTCGGTCATGTCTGCATGTCTCCCGAACCCGTAGGGTCTACACACTTAAGGTTCGGTGACGCTAGGGTTGTAGAGATATATGTATGCGGAAACCCGAAAGTTGTTCGGAGTCCCGGATGAGATCCCGGACGTCACGAGAGGTTCCGGAATGGTCCGGAGGTGAAGAATTATATATAGGAAGTCAAGTTTCGGCCACCGGGAAAGTTTCGGGGGTTACCGGTATTGTACCGGGACCACCGGAAGGGTCCCGGGGGTCCACCGGGTGGGGCCACCTATCCCGGAGGGCCCCGTGGGCTGAAAGTGGAAGGGAACCAGCCCTTAGTGGGCTGGGGCGCCCCCCTTGGGCCTCCCCCCATGCGCCTAGGGTTGGGAACCCTAGGGGGGGGGGAGCTTCCCCCTTGCCTTGGGGGGCAAGGCACCCCTTTCCACCCCTTGGCCGCCGCCCCCCCAACCCTAGATGGGTTTTTGGCCGCCCCCCCCTCCCAAGGGGGCCTATATAAAGGGGGGAGGGCAGCAAGACACAGCCTTGGGCGCCTCCCTCCTCCCCTGCAACATCTCTCTCTTTCTCGCAGAAGCTTGGCAAAGCCCTGCCGAGACCCGCTACATCCACCACCACGCCGTCGTGCTGCTGGATCTCCATCAACCTCTCCTTCCCCCTTGCTGGATCAAGAAGGAGGAGACGTCGCTGCATCGTACGTGTGTTGAACGCGGAGGTGCCGTCCGTTCGGCACTCGGTCATCGGTGATTTGGATCACGGCGAGTACGACTCCGTCATCCACGTTCATTGGAACGCTTCCGCTCGCGATCTACAAGGGTATGTAGATGCACTCCTTTCCCCTCGTTGCTAGTAGACTCCATAGATGCATCTTGGTGAGCGTAGAAATTTTTTAAATTATGCTACGATTCCCAACAATTGCCTCAATGACTGAAATTATAGTTTGTTAGTTCTCAATGAAGTTTCTGATTCATACTTTGCATTGTGAATAGATTATTACTTAAGGATAAGAAATCATATGACAATATCCATATATGTTGTTGTTATAAGAATGATCATGATGCCCACATGTCCATGTTTTATTTTATCGACACCTCTATCTCTAAACATGTGGACATATTTATCGTTGTCGGCTTCCGCTTGAGGACAAGCGAGGTCTAAGCTTGGGGGAGTTGATACGTCCATTTTGCATCATGCTTTTATATCGATATTTATTGCATTATGGGCTGTTATTACACATTATGTCACAATACTTATGCCTATTCTCTCTTATTTTACAAGGTTTACATAAAGAGGGAGAATGCCGGCAGCTGGAATTCTGGGCTGGAAAGGAGAAAATATTAGAGGCCTATTCTGCACAACTCCAAAAGTCCTGAAACTCCACGGAAGTTATTTTTGGAAATAATAAAAATACTGAGCAAAGAAAATACCAGAGGGGCCCACACCCTGGCCACGAGGGTGGGCGGCGCGCCCCCTGCCTCGTGGGCCCCCTGGTGGCCCTCCGGTGCCCATCTTCTGCTATATGAAGTCTTTTGTCCGAGAAAAAATCATAAGCAAGCTTTCGGGACGAGACTCCGCCGCCACGAGGCGGAACCTTGGCGGAACCAATCTAGGGCTCTGGCGGAGCTGTTCTGCCGGGGACACTTCCCTCCGGGAGGGGGAAATCATCGCCATCGTCATCACCAACGCTCCTCTCATCGGGAGGGGGCCAATCTCCATCAACATATTCACCAGCACCATCTCCTCTAAAACCCTAGTTCATCTCTCGTATCCAATCTTTGTCTCCAAGTCTGGGATTGGTACCTGTAGGTTGCTAGTAGTGTTGATTACTCTTTGTAGTTGATGCTAGTTGGTTTATTTGGTGGAAGATCATATGTTCAGATCCTATATGCATATTAATACCCCTCTGATTATGAACATGAATATGCTTTGTGAGTAGTTACGTTTGTTCCTGAGGACATGGGAGAAGTCTTGCTATTAGTAGTCATGTGAATTTGGTATTCGTTCGATATTTTGATGAGATGTATGTTGTCTCTTCTCTAGTGGTGTTATGTGAAAGTCGACTACATGACACTTCACCATTGTTTGGGCCTAGAGGAAGGCATTGGGAAGTAATAAGTAGATGATGGGTTGCTAGAGTGACACAAGCTTAAACCCTAGTTTATGCGTTGCTTCATAAGGGGCTGATTTGGATCCATATGTTTCATGCTATGGTTAGGTTTACCTTAATACTTCTTTTGTAGTTGCGGATGCTTGCAATAGGAGTTAATCATAAGTGGGATGCTTGTCCAAGTAAGGACAGCACCCAAGCACCGGTCCACCCACATATTAAATTATCAAAGTACCGAACGCGAATCATATGAACGTGATGAAAACTAGCTTGACGATAATTCCCATGTGTCCTCGGGAGCGTTTTCCTTCACATAAGAAACTGTCCAGGCTTGTCCTTTGCTACAAAAAGGATTGGGCCACCTTGCTGCACCTTATTTCCTTTCATTACTTGTTACCCGTTACAAATTATCTTATCACAAAACTATCTATTACCAATAATTTCAGTGCTTGCAGAGAATACCTTGCTGAAAACCGCTTATCATTTCCTTCTGCTCCTCATTGGGTTCGACACTCTTACTTATCGAAAGGACTACGATAGATCCCCTATACTTGTGGGTCATCAAGGGGGTCCTGGATTAGGGGGTCCTCGGGCGTCCGGACTATGGTACGTGGGCCGGACTGCTGGGCTGTGAAGATACAAGACCGAAGACTCTCTCCCGTGTCCGGATGGGACTCTCCTTGGTGTGGAAGGAAAGCTAGGCATCCTGATATGAAGATTCCTTTCTCTGTAACCGACTTTGTAAAACCCTAGTCCCCTCCGGTGTCTATATAAACCGGAGGGCTTAGTCCGTAGAGGGCAGAAGAATCATAACCATAGTCATACAGGCTAGACTTCTAGGGTTTTAGCCACTACGATCTCGAGGTAGATCAACTCTTGTAATACTCATATTCATCCAAATCAATCAAGCAGGAAGTAGGGTATTACCTCCATAGAGAGGGTCCGAACCTGGGTAAACATCGTGTCCCCTGTCTCCTGTTACCATCGACCTTAGACGCACAGTTCGGGACCCCCTACCCGAGATCCGCCGGTTTTGACACCGACAGAGGGGGCGCCCCAAGAGGATAGACCAAGCACTTGGCGCCCTCTCTCTCCCTGTTACCCCGTAGTTCCACCGCCTCGTCCCAGCGACGTTTAGCGAAGCACTGTCGGTGCTCCATCACCACCATCACCACCACGCCATCGTGTTGGTTGTGATCCCATCTACTTCTCCTCTCCCGCTTGCTGGATCAAGAAGGAGGAGACGTCATCGAGCCGCACGTGTGCTAAACTCGGAGGTGCCGTCCGTTCGGCACTACATCGGTTGGATCGTGATCGGATCGCGAAGAGCACGACTACATAAACCGCATGATAAATGCTTCCGCTTAGCGATCTACAAGGGTATGTAGATGCTCCCCCCTCTCGTAGCTATGCATCTCCATGGATAGATCTTGCATGTGCACATTTTTTTTTTGTTTTCCATGTAACGTTCCCCAACAATGAGTAGGTGGTTCTCTCTCAGAAAATGAATGGTGGAAGTGTAGGCATGTTCTAATGGCTCTCTCACAAATGGAGACGGGGGTGGAGGGGTATATATAGCCTCCACACAAAATCCAACCGCTGCACACATTTGACTCATCTCAATGGGACCGAATGGTTAAACTCGGTGGCACCGATTAGTTAAAAAATGTGAACGTTAGGAATCTCGGTGGGACCGACTGGAACAACTCGGTGGGACCGATGTGCTAGGGCTTAGGGAAAACTTCATCTCGGTGGCACCGGTTGCATCAACTTGGTAGGACCAAAGTGAAGCAATAAGCAACAGAGAGTCTGTGAAGCAAACTCGGTGAGACCAATTGCAACATTTCGGTGAGACCGAAATAATTACAACAAGCCATAGAGAATTTGCAAGGCCATCTCGGTGAGACCGAGATCCGTATTGGTGAGACTGAACTGTTAGGGTTTCTGGCAGTGGCTATGTCATATGAACTCGATGGCTCCGGATAGAAAGAATCGGTGGGGCCGAGTTGGAGTTTTGGGTTTGGACATATTTGGATGGAGAAAGTGGCAGAGGGTTTTGGAGCAATATCACTAAGCACTTGCGCAAGTAAGCCATTAAGCAATACCTCATCCCCTTTTAATAGTATTGGCTTTCCTATGGACTCAATGTGATCTTGGATCACTAAAATAGAATGAAGAGTCTTGAGATTTTGCCAATCTTTGTCCTTAGCATTTTGAGGGGTCCACATCTCTAGTCCATGCCATGCCAACCACTGAACATCCTGAAATATTTATCTTAAAAGGATATTAGTTCAATGAGCTATATGTTGTTATGAATTACCAAAACCACCCGGAGATTAGTTGCACTTTCACAATGGGAAGTGACTAGTGAGCATGACACATATAGATCCATTTGATTAAAGTTGGGAAATTTGAGGTGTGCCTGCTGGTTATGCCATTTCTTTTTCTGTCTAGCAATTGTCTTTTATTGTTGTGGTAAGGCATGAATCGCTCTTTTGTTGCATACTCTGAAGAGTTACATCAACATGAAGCTAATTTTTAATTCAAATGATGTATTTGAATTATATGTTTAGAGTCCTTTGTTCATGCTTGCTTTGGCGAAGTTATGTATATTTGATGCTTATTGTCTCAGTCTGGCTGAAAACAAAATGTTTGTAAGATTATGTGGATTGTAGTGTCTTGTGATAACAGAATACCATGATTTTTCATGCTTTTATTGTGTTGAAAATATTCGACTCCCGTGGCAACACACATGCACATACCTAGTCATCGTCAAAGAAGAAGGGAAGTGACTTTTGTAATGAGTACCCTTTAGTAATTTCACCTAAGGCTGGCCCGACATGACACTTTTATTTGCGGGCCGCCCCTTTTAGCTCGGTGCCAGGATTTTTTTAAGGCCGCTTGCGTGCCAGGCTAATCCGGGAGCAAACTAGTTGATGAGCGCTCCTTCGAAAGCCTCTCCAACGATCACATCGGGGTGGGGGGAGGGAGGGAGGGGGGCTATGGCACGCTCTCAGCCGCCGCCACGTGTCACGCTCTGGGCGCTCCCTCTGGTTTTTTTATTTGTTCACACGCGTTTTCATCTTTTTAGATGTTTTTTTCTTCTTTTTTTGACTTTGCGGTTTTCCACTGGTCTTTCTTAGCTTTTGGACAGAAAAATCCGGGAAAATTGTTTTGAGTGAAAAAACGCGGTATTTATCCGTGAGAGAAATGGTTTTGCTTCCATGAGAGGCACGAGTTTGCTTTCGCGAGAGGCACGACCGCGTCTCTCGGAAACGGAAAAAAACACATTTTCTTTTTTTTTGTGAGAGGCACGGGGAAACAGAAAAAATTGTTTTATCTTTCTTTTTCTTCCGTGAGAGGCACGATTTTGCTTCCGCATGAGGTCGTGCCTACGAAAAAAATGCGTTTTTTCTTCTTTCGTGAGAGGCATGATTTTGCTTCCGTGAGAGACACGGTTTTGCTTCCGCGAGAGGCACTCGGAAACAAAAAAACACGTTTTCTTTTTTGTGTGAGAGACATGATTTTGCTTCCGCGAGAGGCGCCGGCGTGCCTCTCGGAAACGGCTTTCGGAAAGAAAAAAAACGTGCTTCCGGTTCTTTTTTTTGTCCGACTGTTTTCATGAAAAAAAAGTTCGTAAAAATCTATCAACATAGGATCGAGTTTTGAAGATCTTAGACGCGAGGATTTCAACGTTCGAGATTTGGATACATGATTCAAGAGATAAAACATTTTAAATAAACAAATTTACAAAAAAAGAAAAACTCCTAGGTTGCGACAAGTAACGCACATGGAGCCCATCATTTGACCAATAATGCTCCATCTACGAACGAGGCTACGAAAAGTAATGTAAACTGCCTAACAATAATCCCCCCCCGCGATTTTCAGGGGGTTGGGCCCCTCAATCCTCCAATACCCAATCAAAAATGTCCATGTTGCACATTACGTAAGATACGTAGGTTAGTTTACGTAGATGTACCATTGTTCTTAACACAACCAACCTGGGAAGGTGGGAGTTTTTTTTTAAAAGACTACTCGTCAGTTAGTGATTTTGGGCTAATCCTTGAGCTCCTTCGACCTGATACGGGCCGTGCCGTGCCAGGCCCTTTTATGGCCGGGCCAGCTCATATGGCCATGTCTGGGCCCACTCTGCCAAAGCATTTTGAGCCCATCAGCAGTCAGGCCCATCTGTTTGCGTCCCAAACCCCCCGTGGGGCCCGACCGTTCTACTCGCGGGGCGGCGCATGGCGAGGCGGCGACCGCCGGCGAGAGAGAAGAGGGATCCCGACGTTGCTCGGTCGGGAGGCGAGGCGCCTCCTCCTACGCCTCGCGCTCGCCGGCGGCGCCGCTGCCCTCGATCCTGGCCTTCCCTCCCCCAGTAAGCGCGCACCATTCCGAAGCGTCTGCCTACTTCGATTTGGTTTGGTTATTATTAAAGCATCTGCGTCGCGCCTACTTGGATTGTTGCTGAGCGTATGTGGATCCCGGTTCGATTATCTGAAGGAAAAGCTGGCTTCCAGGTTTCGATTTGAAGGGCGTTTCGTCTGGGATCTCTTCCTGGTGTTTTCGAGATGGGCAATCAGTTCCTTCAAAAATAATATATGTGCAATCAGTTCCTTCAAGAAACACATGCATCACACTGGGCACAGGCCATGTCATATATCTTTTGGGATAGGGGTGGTGACAAGCGTTGGAACCCAGGGCGGTCGCCCGTAGCGTGGATACTTTCTCTTTTAGAAGTTTTTATTGATTTTAGGCTTGGCCCTGGTTGTTTCTTCCTCAGTTTGTCCCATCCAGCTTAGAGGCTGTATCAATGTTTAACATCATTCGCATATCTTCCTTGTTAAGGAATCAGTTATATACCTTTTTTTCTTTGTAGAAATCAACCGCTCATCTCATTATTTTTGTTGGTACATTATCATGTGGATAGATATGTAGGTTTGATGCCTAAAAAGAGCAGATGTGGTGATGCAATTGGGGCTAGGGTGAGTGTCTATTGCGGCATTAAGGTAGCATGCAATCACGGCTACAACTACTGGTTTTTGTCTTTTGTGAAGTTATCTTGTACATCGGTGCAATTAGCGCTCATGCATACATCATGTAGGATTGCGTGCTCGCAACATTGCCTGCCATGCGCCAGGTACCACCACAAGATCAAATTCACCGGCATGAATTAACCCATTGATTATATGATATATCGTCACGACACCTCTGCACAGGAAGACTCCTAGTAGTAGAATTCTTGGTATGCATGACAGCATATGCTATAAATCAGTGAAACTGTTGCATGCTATAAGTAATGAAGCTGGCCAAGAAATTGCCTTATTTACTCTCCAGACTTTTTCCTGAGGAATCATCTTAAAGCAGCACATCACCATTTGGTTTGTTTTGACATTTGAAAGTTGAGACTTGAGACCCTTTAGGACTTGGAAGTTCTAATGGTTGCAACTGAAGTATTGATATTAACACTAGGTACTGAATGAAGAAAAAAAATATTACTGTGGGCGAGAGCTAGGGAGAACATGTATGTGTCCTATATGCGCCTTAGGTAAATTTGACAACAAAATTCGAAACAGAAGAGAAGTAAATAGAACAATTAGGTTTTCATGCATCTGTTCAATCTGTTTGTCTTTTTTTGAACTTGTTTCTGCGTTGACTATTCGAAATGCAGGTTGGGTCAAATCAAAGGGTGTGCCAAAAGCAAGCGTGATGATAGAGAACAGATAACCTTCTTAGACCATGAACAATCTTAGAGAGGTGCTTAGTAAAATAAACCGTGTTTCTCTTAAGCACCAGTGCTTATGTCTGTGACAGGGGTTCCTAATTAAGCATCTGCTCTCTACAGATAAGCACTGGCTTGCATTGTACATGGTCTTGCATGTTCTTTACATGGAAACTGAAGAAGCACAAGAGGACAAAATAATGATGATGTTAACTTTTATTTCTCAAGTAAGTATATCTTGTTCAACCTCCCTATCCAAATACAGGTCACTTTTTGAATAAAAAATTAGATGGTCTATACTCCTTAAGTTCTTGTCCTTTTCTGACATCGTCTGGTATATAGTGTGTATCTTTTGGCTTTGGTGAAGGTCTCACGCCAAAAGAAGGTATTAGATCCATATATGGTTAGATCCATCACAAACATTGGTAGCCTTTCAGCGTCAAAAAACATTGGTAGCCTTCGTTTCTTCCCCTTAGGGTCTCACTGACCTGATGGAAAATCTTTCAGTTTTAGTTCTTGATCAGGATCCGGTTTCCCTGTGGACCATCTCCAATATGCTTGCTAGATTCAACTTCAAAGGTGCGCACTTCAATTCCCAAGCATCTCCATTTCAAATTTTCCCTTTCTTGTCCAAAAAGGAAGTTGTGTTTCGAGGGAGAATGAAAGATAGTAGGTAAAAGATTTTGCATATTCATGGGGCTACTATATAAGGCACAATTTGATGCCTGTTGGTGTCTTCTATCCACACAGGCACATCTGATCGAATTTCAGATATTTCATATTTCTGCTGTTTGGTGGAAAGTTTGGGTGTATGCTGTTTGGCTGGAAGTTTGGGTGTACGGCTGTTTGGCGGGAATTTTGGGTGTATGGTTGCTTGGCGTGAAGTTTGGGTGTACGGTCGTCCGGTGGGAATATTTATAGGTTCTATCCATCATGATCTGGACCACCAATTAACGGTTGGATGGCTTGCGTGTGTGGATATAGAACGCTTCTCATGACGTGAAGCTTGGCGAGCTATGGCCCCACATGGCAGTGAACCTGTCCTCGGTATCATGTATAGATTGTACAACCATCATATACGCGGAGCATTTCCGTACATATATGACATTTTTAAACAGAAAGGAAACAGATGCAGTTCCATATAGGATATAGTGTTAGTGCGTCACCCTTCCAAAGGACATTAGATTATATAGCATATATGTGTGTAATATATTGTGTGAACTTCACAGTTTAAACAGAGGCAGCATATGTAGTTCGTAATGGGATATAGCTAGCTGCTAGTTACTGGGCCGCCCTTCCAAGTGCTAGTATTAGATTGCAGAAAGTGTTGGATTATGTGGTCAAATGAGAAAAATCACATACCAAGTAGCTATATTAGTCCTTAGAAGATACTCACTTGTTGCAATAGTACGTGCAGGTTGGGATATTAATATAACTATATTTGGACATAATAATACGGTGTTTACTCTCCAAAGTTTGTTTTGTAGTTCTTCCTTTCCATACACCGGAAGAGGCCCTAGATTCACTTAAAAGGGGGGTTGCTAAAGATGAAGAGCTTGATTTGATAGTAGCGGAAGTTCATCCTGGCAATACAGAGTTGGGCACCTTGGTGCTGTTTCACCACATCCTGAATGAACTTGAAGTACCTCTCATCAGTAAGCATTTGTATTGAGAGCTGTATTGTTTTAAGAAATTTTCCTTCCATCCCAAACTCATAAGTCTAGGAGTGTTGTTTCTTGGCTGCAGCTATGTGTGCCTATGACGAGGCAGTCTCTGCACACATGACCCTTGGAACATGGTTCAATGTGGTTAAGCCGTTGGATACTGAAACCATTAATTTTCTGAGGATGAGAGCACTGCAACACAGGTCTATCAAAAATCACAGGTCTGAAACTGAGGATGAAGAACAAGATGCGTTGAACGCAAATGTGTATTCCGATAATCTGGGTCGGTTCACGTGGAGCAGTGAGCTCCACGAAAAGTTCTTGCAGGCTGTTGAAGTGCTTGGGGCGTGTAAGGCTATCTGCACTTGGCATAAATCAGTCATTTATTATGTTTAGAAGCTAAAAAACATGACCTTTGAGTGTGTGTTTTCTTTTTGGCATCAACAGCTGCCACGGCTGGAAAAATTCACCAGTACATGAATGCCAAGGATTTGAATTTGACCAGACAGCATGTCGCAAGCCATCTCCAGGTGGGTGATGGATTTAGTTTATCTGCAACTGTGGTATTGCCAGTACATCAATAGGCAGCATGTACGCTTTTCTTAAATTTTGTTTGTTTAATAGACGATCATAAGTAGTAGAAGCTGACAACCTATGCATTTGCATATGCTAGTTAGTTTAAACTGATTGAACATTTGGCATTTGAGCCTTATATTTTTCTTTCGTCCCATGCACTTTCCTGAACGAAACTTTTTGTGTTTGCCACTAATTAAGATGATAGTCATTCTGCTGTAGCCTTGAAGTTCGATGGCATGGCCTTAGTTCTGTCCAGTCATTGGTTCCCACCACTACAGCTGACAATCCCCCTTCCGTGGCCATTGGCCATTGATTGCCACTGCCAACCTGATCCCCCATGCATGAATATCTGTTTAAGATGGAACCTACGACGTACTTGCCATTTCTACACACATATATTGATTAACCAACAGAATGGTTGCGGCATTGCCTAAACTAATCTAGTAGAACCAGCTAATTGCAAGAGATCTGCTCACGGTGGTCATCATTACACGATTCCCGAAGTTGCAGCTGTATGCCACCACTTGGACATCATCTTTGTCACCATTTTGTACCCTGGCACGTTAAGTACCAGCAGCTAGTGCTGCTCGGACAAAGTCACGGTCTCCGAATCTGGCTCGGATTCGGATTTCTGATTTGGCAAGAATTTGAGGGACACGGTAACTAACACAGGGAGGCTGGCATGGATGCTGACTGACCAAAGAAATTGATGTTACATGCAGATGAGTCCTTTTATCAACTCATGTGCTCATTAACATACAGTGATTGGGTGAAAGGGAAAAAGGTAAAAGAGAAACAAACACCTACTGGAATAGCAACAACAACATAATAATCAATTTTTTATGATTGGTTTGATCTTAGTGCGAAAAATAAAACATTCCACTCTGCTATTTATTTTGTGTAAATATAGGTTCTGCAGTGTTCAATCAATTGGGTAATTTTCTGTGGCAACAGTGTCTGAGTTCACAAAATTTTAAAGAACTATGTGCACGCTGTTGAAGAAACAAATGGGAAGAGAACTTTATTTAATTTTTGACCTTTTAATTCACACCCCAGTAAAAGCTCACACAGTTATGGGCAAGCTCACATGCTAAATACAAGGGTCAAGATCACATTTTAACAGGATAAACTTGGAAGGAAAGAATGTTTCCACCGTGATACTCTACTGTGTCCCCTTTGTTATTTCTTTATTTTCCTTTGTTATGTCTTATACCTGCGTCAGTACTTAGTAGTCAGTACTCTGTCTCTGCATGCCATGGAGTTTAAGTTTTGTATGGTGCTCTAGATCAGATTACAAATTTCCAAACCATGCAGCTTCAGGAGTAGATTTTGTTACAGAACCAATCACAATTGAAAAAAAAAACTTTTTGCATGTTAGCAAGTTGTCCTAATTCGTAAATAATCAGACTATCCAAAGCATTATTATAACCCAGTTTACCAAATCGACGGATTAATAATTGTTATCATGTTAATTGGAATTTTGTGAACAATGTACTACTTTATTGGTATTTTCTCCTTGATTCTGTTAAATTGGGGCCTTATTGACGTGACTTTGGTCAGCTGATGCTAGCAGTAGGGTTTTGGCTTCTTTTTGTCCTTGGTGCTAGTGTTTGTTTGTACTCTTCGTGCTTTCTTGGCACTCTCCTTCTAATACAAAGCGAAACACGTCTGGGCTTGTGTTTGAGAGAGAAAAGCGTGCATACTCTACAAGTTTCAAGTTCATCTATTTCAGCGTTGTTATGATAAAGCGCTAAAATTTCTGCATTCTCTCACTTTCTATATTGTGATGTATGATCCCTGTCTTGACTGTTCTGTTCTGTATTTTGATGTAGAAACACCGGCTGTGGGCACAGAGGTTATCTCAGGGTTATCAACATTATGCCAGCATGAAAGAATTATCTGAGATGATTTCATCGTCATACAAGTTAGCCAGTGCTAAACCCAATAATTATCCGGCAACAACCCAGACGCAGTTCACACATGGGGTTGCCTCTTCTATCTGGGACAAGTACCCTGGGATGGTGTGGCCACATGTGGAGGGAAGTTCAGCTGCCTCTGCTATGTGGTACAATTACCCCGGAAAGCCGTGGGGACAACTGGGGGAGAGTTCGGCCAGAGCAGAAGTTTCCCAGATTAATGCAGGCCCACCTTCTGTTCTGATTCATGGTACCAAGTCCATTTGGGACCGGTACGAGGAGAGCCTGCAGTACTATAATGGGAGCCTGGCAAATAAACGTGAAGTGCTGCCTGTGAAGAGCAAAACAGCTGATGTATATGGACGCAAGATTTTCATCAACCTGGAGAGAGAGGAGACCAGTCGTACTGAAGCAGCAGGCAAGATTGTCATCGGCCTGGAGAGCGATGACATGCACGAAGGCACCATGGACAACGTGCATGCTGCAGTTACTCCGCAGAAAGATACCATGGAGAAGGTGCATGGCGCAGTTACTCCGCAGAAAGATGCGATGGACGAGGTGCACGCTGCAGCTATTCCGCATGGAGTGAACGAGGTGCCTGCTGCAGCCATGGGCGCTGGTGATCTGATGGACCTTGGGAGCGAAGCCCTGCTTGACGGTATGGACAACTACCACCCCAGTGCAGAAAATGCGCAGTCTGAGCCTTTCAGCGACTCGGATTGGGATGAGTTGGAGAAATTCTGGATGAACCAGATGGAAGGACAGGGCCAGGAGCAGCAAGGCCTCGTACCATTGGATCTGCTCCTGGTAGACGGCATTGCGCCAGATGAACTGCTCCAGGAAGACGAAGCCTGGAACCAGGCGCTTCAGCCAGCAAACCCGGCGAACGTCGTCAACAACGCACCCATAGCTGAAGAACCCGCCACTGGAGACGCCCCGGTGTACGATTCTGCGAACCAGTCAGGCGTCGCCGACAACGTGTTCTGTGTCTGGAGCCCCCAGTTTGCAGGCGATGACTATGGCATACCGTTCTAGGGCCGCCAGAAGAGGGGCAACTAAAGAACTGCTTTTATCTTATAATATAATAATGTATTATAAGTAATAAGGGTTCCTGTGGCATTGGTTAAACCCATTCGTTAATCGGTTTCCAGACTTCTAGGAGTACATATGATCTTCCTCTCTAAGGCATTATGACCTTATTATTCCATATATATGTGTGTCAGTTCTATCTTTTTTTCGAGTGAAGTGTGTCAGTTCTATCTAGCCTAGGGTTTTTGTTCTTCGAACAAAGGAGCACCAGGCTCCCAAGTTCCTCACAACACTTCGGTTTTCAGGATTCCTTTTTTTAACGGGTTTTCTGGATTCCTTTTGCCAGGCTTCTTTGGTTTAATCCAATTTCGCAGGATTTTTTTGGGAGGATTTGGATTCTTAGGAAAAAAGTGTAGTTTGTTTGATTTCCATCGCGTGATTTTAATTCATAGAAATTTTCAATGAGGATTTATTTGCACTCTATTTGGAGGAAAACGTTCATCCACAGGTACAGTTCTTCTATTTTTCCTAGGTTTTCAAACGCTCATTGGTACTGAAGTTTTTACATCCTGTAAGATGTACTGGAATCAATATGGTTTCTTTATTTTTTGGCCCCCCCCCCCCCCCCCCCCCCCCGGATCTCGTGCCCACGGCGCTCCCTCGCACGCATGCCTTCTAAGCCGTCCGGTGATAGATCAATTTTAACCGTTTGATTTCACTGTCCTGCGGTAGATTTTGTGACACTGAATTCTTCCGTGGGCTGACTGCCAGTGGACCCATGTAACTATTGGCCCACAACGCAGTGAAAGGGTCGTTCGCTCATTCGGTCACAGACACGGTTTGGGTGAAAGCGACCTAGACGAGCGGTGAAAAACGAGAGCGAACAACCCAGCCGTCTCCTTTCTCGCTCACTTCCTCCTCCCTCTCGCCCCGCGTCGCCTCTCTCACGCCGGCCGTCTCCCTCCGTCTCCTCTCCCGTATCCTCGGTGCTGCCACGGCCTCGGCGGACCTTGCCTTCGACCTCCCCATGCCCCTTCTTTCTCTCTTTTAGGGAAGCTTCCGACTGGGATTTAAAGAATATTTAACAAAAACTATCACAATTCGTGGAACCGTGCCTACAAACTACCACTTTATAAAATTGTGCCGAAAACTATCATTTTTGCACTAATCTTTGAGTAAAAACTACGATTTATGAAGTATTCATGCTATTATATTATCCATCTTAGATGTTTTATATGCATTTATATGCTATTTCATATGATTTTTGGGACTAACCTATTAACCTAGAGCCCAGTGCCATTTTCTGTTTTTTCCTTGTTTTTGAGTTTTACAGAAAAGGAATACCAAATGGAGTCCAATTGACGTGCCAATTTTTGACGATTTTTTATGGACCAGAAGAAGCCCCCGGAGTAAAAGAGTTGGGCCAGAAGAGTCCCGGGCTATCCACGAGGGTGGGGGGCGCTCTTTCCCCCTTGGGCGTGGGCCCCTATCTCGTGGACGACTCGGAGACCCCCCTGACGTGAAACCGATGCAAAAAATTCCTATAAATAGAGGAACCTCCAGAAAATAACCTAGATCAGAAGTTCCGACGCCGCAAGCCTCTGTAGCCACGAGAAATCAATCTAGGCCCTCTGTGGCACCCTGCCGGAGAGGGCCATCATCACCGGAGGCCATGGAGGAGGATCCCGGAGGGGCCATCATCACCATGAAGGCCAAGGACCAGAGGGAGAACCTCTCCCCATCTAGGGGGGAGGCCATGGAGGAGGAAGCACAAGGGGGAGAACCTCTCCTCCTCTCTCTTGGTGGTGCTGGAGTGCCATCGGGAGGGGAATCATCGCCGCGGTGATCGTCTTCATCAACATCACCATCATCATCACCATCCTCATCCCTTTTACGTGGTCCACTCTCCCGCACCCCGCTGTAATCCCTACTTGAACATGGTGCCTTATGCCACATATTATGATCCAATGATGTGTTGCCATCCTATGATGTTTTGAGTAGATATCCTTTGTCTTTGGGCTGATTGATGATCTAGATTGGTATGAGTTGTATGTTTTATTTTGGTGCTGTCCTAGTGTGCCCTCTGTGTCGCGCAAGCGTAAGGGATTCCCGCTGTAGGGTGTTGCAATACGTTCATGATTTGCTTATAGTGGGTTGCTTGAGTGACAGAAGCATAAACCCGAGTAAGGGGGTTGTTGTGTATGGGATAAAGGGGACTTGATGCTTTAATGCTATGGTTGGGTTTTACCTTAATGATCTTTAGTAGTTGCGGATGCTTGTTAGAGTTCCAATCATAAGTGCATATGATCCAAGAGGATAAAGTATGTTAGCTTATGCCTCTCCCTCATCTGAAATTGCAATAGTGATTACCGGTCTTGTTAACGATTGCCTAGGATAATTCCGCACACCGACCCATCATTATTCCACACTCGCTATTTACAATATTTAGTAATATATTCTAACTTTATGATAACAACACCTACTTTTATGTTTTAGCTCTCCGATATCATGCAAAGTTATCCTCTTCATACCCACAACGTAGTTTTATTTCTCGTTTCTAGTTGGAAGCAAACATTCAATGTACGTAGAGTCGTATCAGTGGCAAATAGGACTTGAGAGAATGTTGATCTTACCTTTAGCTCCTTGTGGGTTCAACACTCCATACTTATCACTTCCACCTTTGGGAATTGCTACGATGATTCCCTGCACTTGGGGATTATCAAGCTCTTTTCCGGCGCCGTTGCCGGGGAGCAATAGCGTGGGGTTGATATTCTCGTGTGTGCTTGTTTGCTTTCTTCACTAAGTAGATTTTGTTTTTACTTTTTGTTTCTGTTTAGTTGTGGGTGAAACATACAATTTTTTTTAAGAATGAAAATACAAAAAATTTACTTGCCTCTCATGCCTAAAAAGTTTTTCAGTAAGAGAAGTGATTGGAAGTTTATGCATTGGAGAAGTGAGGGTCGACCTTGAACACTTGTGTTCATGCTCATGGAAACAATGTAAAAATTTTCATGGAAGCTTCTTTGAAAATAATTATCCCCTTGTATATATCCATTGTATTATAAAAATAATGTGCCAAGCTTTGGTTTTAGGATGATTAGATTGCTTGTTTACTATGTGCAGTACAAAAACAGAAACTTTGGCTGTAGTGCGTGAATTTACATTTTTTACTGGAAAGTGAAATGGGTCTGAAACTTTTTGCACATTACTTCTGTACAAATTGTTTAAATTTTCATATATTTTTAGAATTTTTTGGAGTTAAAGAAGTTTACTAAACTTCCAGATTACTACAGACTGTCCTGTTTTTGACAGATTCTGTTTTCTATGTGTTGATCGCTTATTTTGATGAATCTATGGGTAGTATCGGGGGGTATGAACCATGGTGAAGTTGGAATACAGTAGATAAAGTGCTAATATGAAATTGGAATGAGCTTGCAACAGTACCTAAAGGTAGTGATCTGCTTTAGTATACTAACGGATCTCACAAAGTTTTTGTTAAGTTTTTGTGGATGAAGTGTTCGAAGAACGAGGAGTTACCGATGTGAGAAGAATAAAGAGAGGCAAGAGTTCAAGCTTGGGGATGCCCAAGTCACCCCAAGTAAATATTCCAAGGATACTCAAGCATCTAAGCTTGGGGATGCCCCGGTTGGCATCCCATTTTTCTTCTTCAACAATTATCGGTATACCTCGGTTTTTGTTTTGTTCACATGATTTGTGTCCTTTGTGTTTTTCTTTTTCTTTAAGAACCATGCTAGTATGAGATGTCCCTTCATCAATTTATAGAATTGCTCTTTGTGCTTCACTTAAATCTTTTGAGTATGGTTTTATAGAATGCTTCATGTACTTCACTTATATATTTTGAGCTTGGATATTGGTTAGTCTATATTAATTGTAGAATGCTACATGAAATTCACTTATATCTTTTGGAGTATGAATAATACTATCATCTAAAGCGGGTTTGCAAGAGTGTCAACTTTAGGAATTAGTGATCCCACTATTCCGAATGAGAAGAATTTTGCTTATGTGGAGAGTAGAAAAATTTCTATGCTTGTAGATCATGAAAAGAATGCTTTATGTGATGGTTATATTGTTGAATTCATTCATGATGCTACTGAAAGTTATTATGAGGGAGGTATATTTGCTTGTAGGAGTTGCAGTAATATCAAGTTTCCTCTCTACGTGCTTAAAGTTTTGAAGTTATACTTGTTTTGCCTTCCTATGCTAGTTGATTCTTGTTCCTATAAATTATGTGTTCACAAAATCCCTAGGCATAGGAAGCGGGTTAGATTGAAATGTGCTAGTCGTATTCTTCATGATGCTCTCTTTATGTTTCAATTCTTTTCTTTTATGTGAGCATCATTGAAATCATCATACCTAGCTAAAAGGCATTAAAGAAAAGCGCTTGCTGGGAGACAACCCAATATTTACCCTTACTGTTTTTGTGTGTTTAAATGATTAAGCTACTGTAGTAATCATGTTTTATAGCTTTTTGTTTCAATAAAGTGCCTAGTAAGACCTTTGGGAAGACTTGGGTGAGAGTTAATGTGATCTTGCTGTAAAAAACAGAAACTTTGCGCTCACGGGATTAGCTACCATTTTTTTACAGAAGAGTGCTTTTGAGTTGATTCTTTTTTCAGAAGATTAATAGACAAATTCCTCACGTCCATCAATTTATCTCATAATTTTTGGAGTAGCAGAAGTATGGTTTCTGTTCATATCATTACAGACTGTTCTGTTTCTGAAAGATTCTGTTTTCATTGCATAGTTTGCTTGTTTTCTAGTTTCTATGGCTTATATTTCTCAATATAAATTGTAGAAATGGTATGGTACAGTAGGCATAGTGTGAGAACAATTATGAACCTTGTCTTTGACAGTACCAAAGTGAATGGTTTACTCTTTATCATACTAACCTATCTCACGAAGTTCCGTTAAGTTTTGTGTGATTGAAGTTTTCAAGCTTTGAGTGAGATATCGATATGAGGAGAATAAGGAGTGGAAAGACCCTAAGCTTGGGGATGCCCAAGGCACTCCAAGGTAATATTCAAGGAAGACTCAAGCGCCTAAGCTTGGGGATGCCCCGGAAGGCATCCCCTCTTTCGTCTTCAAAACTATCGGTATACCTTACTCGGAGCTATATTTTTATTCGTCACATGATATGTGTTTTGCTTGGAGCGTATTTTCAATTTTACTTGATGTTTTAATAAAATCATTGGATCTGAAATCTTGAATGAAAAAGAATCCTCCCATGGCTAGTTAATTATTTGACTACTCAGCGTTCTTCACTTATATCTTTTTGGAGTAGTTTGTCATTTACTCACGTGCTTCACATATATCCTATGAGTAAATGGTTGAATGAATTGAATATTATAAATCTGAATTTATATATGGTTCATATGCTTATACCATGGGGAGTAATGACTTCACACAGAATAAGTATAGGTAGTAAACTTATTGAAATTTAGCAAACGCAGAATTGGTCACTTGAAAAATTCTTGAAAGAATATTGATGGAAGAGAGATTTCACATATAAATATACTATCTTGGACATCTTTTGTAATTGTGAGCACTCATTAAAATATGACAAGCTAAAAGGTTGATGTTGGATAAGGAAGGCAACTTAATGGGTTATGTTTTCCTATATCCGAAATGTTATATTGTCTTGGATCATCCAACATGTTGGGCTTGCCTTTCCCTCTCATGCTAGCCAAATTCTTTGCACCAAGTAGAAATACTACTTGTGCTTCCAGACATCTCTTAAACCAGTTTTGCCATGAGAGTCCACCATACCTACCTAAGGATTGAGTAAGATCCTTCAAGTAAGTTGTCATCGGTGCATGCAATAAAAATTGCTCTCTAAATATGTATGATCTATTAGTGCGAAGAAAATAAGCTTTATACGAACTTGTGATAGGGAAGAAATAAAAGCGACCGACTGCATAATAAAGGTCTTTATCACAAGAGGCAATAAAAAGTGACGTTCTTTTGCAGTAAGATTTTCTGCATCCAACCATAAAAGCGCATGACAACCTCTGTTTCCCTCTGCGAAGGGCCTATCTTTTACTTTTATCTTCTACCCTTATACAAGAGTCATGGTGATCATCACCTTTCCTTTTTACACTTTTTCCTTTGGCAAGCACTTTGTGTTGGAGTGATCCGGATATATATATCCACCTGGATGTAGGTTTTCATAAATTATTATTGTTGACATTACCCTTGAGGTAAAATGTTGGGAGGCGAAACTATAAGCCCCTATCTTTCTCTGTGTCCGATTAAAACTTTGATCCCATAAATATCACATGAGTGTTAGCAATTGTGAAAGATTAAATGATAGTTGAGTATGTGGAGTTTGCTGAATCAAAGCTCACATAGACCCTTCCCGAAAATAAGATGAATTGAAATTGTTTCATGACTAAGAGCACTGTTTGTTAGTTTTCAAGAAAGTTTATTATCTATACTTTAACATGTGAATAGCTTGTTACTTGATCATGAAAAGTTTTATGAGATGAGCTACTGTCATGACATATAATGATGCTAGAAAAGGTGATTGAAATTATCATTGATCAAACTTGTGCACCTGATAGCATGCACACTTCATAAATTATTTCTTTTATCATTTACCTACTCGAGGACGAGCATGAATTAAGCTTGGGGATGCTGATACGTCTCCAATGTATCTATAATTTATGAAGTATTCATGCTATTATATTATCCATCTTAGATGTTTTATATGCATTTATATGCTATTTTATATGATTTTTGGGACTAACCTATTAACCTAGAGCCCAGTGCCAGTTTCTGTTTTTTCCTTGTTTTTGAGTTTTACAGAAAAAGGAATACCAAATGGAGTCCAATTGACATGCCAATTTTTGACGATTTTTTATGGACCAGAAGAAGCCCCCAGAGTAAAAGAGTTGGGCCAGAAGAGTCCCGGGCTGTCCACGAGGGTGGGGGCGCACCCACCCCCCTTGGGCGTGGGCCCCTATCTTGTGGACGACTTGGAGACCCCCCTGACGTGAAACCAACGCCAAAAATTCCTATAAATACAGGAACCTCCAGAAAATAACCTAGATCAGAAGTTCCGCCGCCGCAAGCCTCTGTAGCCACGAGAAATCAATCTAGGCCCTCTCTGGCACCCTGTCGGAGAGGGCCATCATCACCGGAGGCCATGGAGGAGGATCCCGGAGGGGCCATCATCGCCATGAAGGCCAAGGACCAGAGGGAGAACCTCTCCCCATCTAGGGGGAGGCCATGGAGGAGGAAGGACAAGGGGGAGAACCTCTCCTCTTCTCTCTTGGTGGCGCCGGAGTGCCAACGGGAGGGGAATCAACGCTGCAGTGATCGTCTTCATCAACATCACCATCATCATCATCCTCATCTCTTTTACGCGGTCCACTCTCCTGCACCCCGCTGTAATCCCTACTTGAACATGGTGCTTTATGCCACATATTATGATCCAATGATGTGTTGCCATCCTATGATGTTTTGAGTAGATATCCTTTGTCTTTGGGCTGATTGATGATCTAGATTGGTATGAGTTGTATGTTTTATTTTGGTGCTGTCCTATTGTGCCCTCCGTGTCGCGCAAGCGTGAGGGATTCCCACTGTAGGGTGTTGCAATACGTTCATGATTTGCTT
Source organism: Aegilops tauschii subsp. strangulata (assembly GCF_002575655.3). Classification (NCBI taxonomy): domain Eukaryota; kingdom Viridiplantae; phylum Streptophyta; class Magnoliopsida; order Poales; family Poaceae; genus Aegilops; species Aegilops tauschii. The sequence goes on from NC_053041.3 coordinate 528,048,670, forward strand.
ATAGTGGGTTGCTTGAGTGACAGAAGCATAAACCCGAGTAAGGGGGTTGTTGCGTATGGGATAAAGGGGACTTGATGCTTTAATGCTATGGTTGGGTTTTACCTTAATGATCTTTAGTAGTTGCGGATTGTTGCTAGAGTTCCAATCATAAGTGCATATGATCCAAGAGGAGAAAGTATGTTAGCTTATGCCTCTCCCTCATATGAAATTGCAATAGTGATTACCGATCTTGTTAACGATTGCCTAGGATAATTCCGCACACCGACCCATCATTATTCCACACTCGATATTTATAATATTTAGTAATATATTCTAACTTTATGCTAACAACACCTACTTTTATGTTTTAGCTCTCCGATATCATGCAAAGTTATCCTCTTCATACCCACAACATAGTTTTATTTGTCGTTTCTAGTTGGAAGCAAACGTTCAGTGTACGTAGAGTCGTATCAGTGGCAGATAGGACTTGAGAGAATATTGATCTTACCTTTAGCTCCTTGTGGGTTCGACACTCCATACGTATCACTTCCACCTTTGGGAATTGCTACGATGATTCCCTGCACTTGGGGATTATCAGGGACTGCACTGTTAGTGTAGCCCCCTCGACGCGGCCATTAGCCTGGGCTGCCGTCATCGTTCACGGGCATCGAGACGGCTCTGCGTGCTGCGATTTACCAGTTTCAGCAAACCGATCAAGCTCTGGATGGTGGCTCTCCACTCATCCAGCTTGGTAGCCGCCGGCGAAAAATTCAGCAGGAGTTGGGCTCGAGCCATTGGTTCTGAGGCTGTGCTTGGCAAGGCCAATGAGGCAAACCGCGATGTTGCTCGACTCCTGGTAGAACCAGTAGGAGCATTGCCGCATTCTTGCCGCCGTGAACCAATCACCAAGGCGGTTTGCCAACGAGGAGGCCATGCTTGGGGGGTCGACAGCCTTGTTCGGCGCCTCATTTTGCCCATCTTATTCGGGGCAAGGTGTGTGTCTTGCAGCCGCGCCCGTTGTCGTGGGAACGGATCTGACAGTAGAGATGGGGGGGTACGTAGGAGAGGGTAGAGTCCTAGCTACGGTGAAGTTGTACACTCGGATTTACGAGTTCAGGCCCCTCTCGGAGGAGGTAAAATCCCTACGTCTCGGTGCTGCAGGAGCTCTGTTGATTGGAGTATGAGTTACAGGGAGTGCGAACCCTTGTGCAAGAGGGGAGGGGTGGCTTATATACAGTACGCCGACCCTTCGATGTCCTCAGTTACACCAGGGTTCAATGAGAGTTAAGTCTCGAATGTTACTGGTAATGCCCGTATTAAATGATCCTTATGGCAACGGAGTGAATGCCTGACCGTTGCCATCCAGGGGTGACTTTAGGTCTTCTGGACTCTGAGTGAATCTCTGTATTCCGAGTGAATAATGATGGTCGAGTGGAATTGGGATTTCCGAGTGAAATCGTCTGTTGAGTGTATTGCACTTGATGAAGATTTTAGTTGGTATCTCTTGTTTATCTTTGCGGACCTTGGCCTCTTGTGTAGTGTCCTTGGGTAAGGCATGTAGGTCAGGCCTATGACCCTACCCTAGGTACATGTCATCATCATTAGCCCCCGAATGGATTGAGGACCGAGTGAAGAAGGGTTAAAGTTGATCCTGACCCGATTCAATGTCCCGGAGACACTTTCTAAAGGGGTCTGGAAGTACGCTAGGTATTTTAACCCTTCATTAGTCACCTCGATCAATTTCGGCTTATGGAATTTCCGAGTGAATTGTACGGCATTTATTCGGGTAGATTGGATTTGGATATCTCTAATGCGATCGACTGCTTTACTAGATCCGGATTTCACAGGATTCGAAATTTGGAGAAGCGCGCGGGCCGGGACGCAGTGCGGTAAGCGGGGCAGGTGGGGAGGGACTCCTCGATCCTCGCGCCACATTTTTTGCCATGTATCGAGCTGGCACCGGTTGCGGGATGCGCTAGGATTGCACGGGCCCATGAGTCAGCCACTCGGATGTGTGGCCATGTATGGCGCTGCTGCCGATGCGTGGAACAGTGCTCGCCATTTGCCCCTTTCTCCTTTGCTTCTTCGCCTTGTCTTCCCCAGCGCCACGCCCCTCAGCCCACTCCTCTCGAGCTCCATAGCTATGGCGAAGGACAAGACTGCGGCTCTGGAGCGTGCGAAGAAGTCGACGGCTAAGGGCAAGAAGGCGGCGAAGGGGTCGACCTCGCGGTCCGCTCTGCTGCCTGGTTTGATCCAGGGGGATTGGATCCACAGAGGAGGACCTGGAGAATCTCTTTGCCGATGGCCGGATTGCGCAGGGGTCTTGGAGGCTGCCGGAGGGAGAGATCGAGCCCGAGCCGTACGAGGGCGAGCGGGTTCTGCTCACGACACACGTTGAGTGAGGTTTCTCTAAGCCCCCTCACCCGTTCTTCCGAGGTTTCTTGAACTTCTTTCACTACAAAAAATATACACTTACGTGATGATATGTGGTTGTCACAGTAGGTCACGTTTCCCGTCATGCATGTACATCCATGACAAATTTATGACAGAATCAAGATAGTCATACCTGTGCTATCGTAGAAGTGTTCCATGACATTACCAAAATTATCATCACGGAAGTGTCCACTTCCATGATGATAAATCGCGCGTCAGAGAAGTGCTTTCGTCAAGGGTGACCGACACGTGGCATCCACCATAACGGAACGCCGTTAAGCTATCGGGCCCGGTTTTGGATCCGATAACCCGTTAACAGCCCCGACCAATGGGGACTTTCCACGTGTAAAATCATCATTGGCTGGAGAGAACACGTGTCGGCTCGCCGTTGGGACAGATGTCATCCACTCATTGGACCCAAAGCGCCTATGATACGTCGACACGTGGCACGGCCCAACAGAGGCCCATTCCCGTGAAAAGGCCGGCCCGTTTGACTTGGTCAAAATATGGCGGGCCGGCCCACGACAAGCCTGTTAACGGCGTGTTCGCACATAGCCCATTTACAGCCCGCTAACCCAGGGCCCGTTTACGGCCTAACTGAATTAGGCCCAGTAGCTTCATCTGGGCCGTCCAATATAATTCTAGCCCGTTTTAACTTCCGGCCCATGTATGGCCCATGACGTCTTTCGGCCCATATGAGGCCTTAGTAACCCTCGGCCCATTAATGACCCGTGGTAAAACTGGCCTGTAATGAACAGTGTAATGACCCGTGGTAAAACTCAGCCCGTGGTTACAGTCGGCCCGTTTGTGGCCCGTTAATACGTTGGGCCATTTTCATAGCGTCATCAAATACAGCCAATTAACGACGGCCCGTTATGGTCGGCCCATGAACGGACGATTTCAACTCTAGCCCATTTACGACCATAATGTGGTCTGTTATTGGCCCATGTTTGGCCACCCGATCACACGGCCCGTAGAAGGCCCATTGTGTCTACGGCCCGTATAAGGCCCATTGTTTCTACGGCCCTTAGAAGGCCCATTGTTTCTACGGCCCGTAGGAGGCCCATGTTAACTACAGTAAATATGTAACCCATGGTTAATGTGGCCTAGTTTTAAAAAATAGGCTATTGCGGCCACTAGCAAACCGCAGAAAAAGAACTGCACTGACTACAAGAAAACAAATAAACAAGACAATAAGGAAATAAATAGGCAAGAAACTTACGCTAGGCTATCACGGCTATTACACATATTACATCCACTGGGCATCAAAGTTCGCCACCAGTGCAAATATAGGGAACAAAGCAGCATATAAACGCTGCAGCAAAACAAGTCCAGAACTGAAACCACTTCAGAAGAGCTCAAGAAACAATATCCTGGGTACCCATAATGCTGGCAAGATGCTTAGCAAGCTTATTAACTTTCTCTTGTTTGGTGCTTAAATCCTCCAGCACTTGCTGTTGCACCAGAAAGTATGCATCTGAATTCTGCAGGGACTTCCTCAGTCCTTCGGCTTCCTGTCGCATAACATCTGATCGATGTCTTTCAACTTGAAGTTGAGACTCAAGAAGCCGAACTGATTCAGGCAGCAAGTTCGAAGAGCTGGTGCCAGCAGTAGTAGCCAGTAACTCGAACACTACATCAAGACAGGACTTTGGGGTTGTCTCAATGTCTTCAATATAGTTTTTATCAGCTTTCTTGGATACCAACAGGGATGTCTCACTATCTTGAACCTTATCTGCATTACTTCCTGTACCATTGCATAACGGGGTACTCTTCTCCAATATTTTATCCACATTCTAAAAGAGAAACAAACAAACAAACACATCACAGGTTTACAATGTAGTATATGAAACTCATTTTGGTAAACAGTTCAGTAGTAAGGTGGTCAGGATAACAGCATGAAACAAACATATATCTATGTAGTATGGTCACTGTATGGTCTATATCATTCTAGTTTATGTTGCCAGATCAAGATAGATATAGTTCGAATCATATCTATTTAAGACAAAGCAGCTTAGACAGAATATAACTGTGGGAAACTACACAGCAATAACAACACTTGTAAGGTGCATGGCATGAGAATATAACTGTTTATTCAATTGAAACTGAAATCAACATAGAGCAAGTTACAACAGCAAACACGTTAAAGAAACAGGTTTAAAACATACCTGTTGCGCCATTGGAGTTTCAATTGCATCCTTCAAATTTGAAATTAGTTGGTATGAGTAAAGACAGTGATGCAAGAGTAAAGTAGTATGAACCATAACTACGGGACCTGACCCGAGAACAATTCTTCTTCTGCTTTAAGCGTTGACTTGGGGTTCAGAGTGGTGGTCCTCGTGCTTTGGGCACTGTAGTTGCCTTACTAACTGCTCGTGTTTGGGTGCTCTGTGATGGAGACGGTGCTGTGTCAAGGGGAACAGGGTTACTATCTGCTGGGGTTGGGGTTAGAAGGGGTGTAGCTGGTTCTCTGTCCAACTGGGTAGGGGTACAATCTGCGTGAGTCTGGGTTATGTGTGGTGGGGTCAGTTCTTGTGCAAGTAAAACCGTGGTTCTATCTCCATCGACAGGTAGCACGATCTTTTCTGAAGACCGTGTTTTTACTCCCACAGATACTGCCATCACCCCCTCCAATTGAAATGTCTGATAAACAAGAAAAGTAATTGAATGTACAGACATTGTAAGATAGACATGTGCAATGGATAGTAGGGAAGAAAACAGGGCATGAAATAATTCACATTTATGTTGGCTAACCAAACAGAATAGCAGGACATAATTTCACATATATGATGGCTAATTAAATAGGATAGCATGACACATTTTCACATGTATGATGGCTAACTAAACAGGATAGAATGACATACTTCAAAATATGATGACTATGTAAACATGATGACATGATATAACTATACGATGTGTCTATTAAAGTGGTTGGCATGCCATAAATCCCAAACATGTCATCGATGGAAACATGATGGCATGATATAATTCACGGAAAGAATGACATAATTCAAAATATGATGACTATGTGAACAAGATGAGATGATATAACTATATTATGTCTTCAGAAAATGGGTTGTCATGCCATAATTCAGATACATGCTGTCTATGTAAACATCATGGCATGATATAATTCAAATATATGATTTATATACTAAGGAAGTGAGCAGAGGGCAATCGCATATATGATGTGTCAACTAAGGAGTTGGCATTCAATATCGTGTATATGATGTAAAAACTAAGCATTGCAATAGAACATGTGCATGATATGAGTAATATAACCCTGCCAAGTTTGAGCATACACCTCAGGGGGATAATAGGACTGGTCATCTACCTCTGAATCCTCCTCTAAAGAGCTATCTGTAACCAGCAAGATATCTGCTTCACGAGGTAGCATTGTCTACTCTGAAGACCTTGTTTTCACTCCAGATTTCTCCATCACCAATTCAAATGGTTGATGCACAGGAAGAGCAGTTGAATATACAAACATTGTCGACAAAAGCAATGAGAAATACAAAAAAAGGACGGCATGATATAATTCACATATATGACGCTTGGCTAAACATCATGGCATTGCATAATTCACATATATAATGCCTTGCAACAAGATAGCATTGCATAATTCACATATATAATGTCTTGCAACAAGATGGCATTGCATAATTCACATATATGGTAATTAGACACTAAACAGGTGGCATTCACACAAAGGATGTCTAAACTAAGCAAATGACATAGCAATGCAAGATACCATATGCACAATATGAGCATCATAACCCTGTCAAGTTAGAGCATGCACCTTGGGGGGTAAATAGGACCGGTCATCTGTCTCTGACTCCTCCTCTGAGGAGCTATCTGTAACCAGCAAGACATGCACTTTGTTAGATAGCATTGTCTGCTCTGAAGACCTTGTTTCCACTCCCGATTTTTCCATGACCGTGCCGAATGGCTGATGCACAGGAAGAGTAATTGAATGTACTAAAATTGTTGACAAATTTAACACGTAATAAAAAAATGATGTCATGATATAATTCACATATAAGATGACTGGCTAACCAGGGTTGCATTGCAAAATTCACATATATGATGCCTGGCTAAACAAGATGGCATTGCATGATTAACATATACGATAAAGAAACTAAACAGATGGCATTGACACAAAGCATGTCTAAACTAAGAAGATGACATCTTTGATGTATACAGTAAGCAATGCAAGGCACCATATGCATGATATTACCAACATCAGCATGCCAAGTTAGAGCGAAGACCTCATGGGTAAATAGGAGTGGTCTTCTGCTTCTGAATCCCCCTCAGAACAGTTATCTTCCTCTTGATTACGATCCGAAATGGGTGGAGGGGGGCTGCCTTTGTGCCCACCATGGAGCGACGTCTGCATGAAATTTTATTGCCACGCAAGGCTCGTCTCTTTTGCTCTACATGTTCAGTTCCATTGTGTACAATAACTGACGTGGATAGTGTCGGAGTAAATGGCCACGGGTAGCCTAACCGACTCCCCCTGGCTCTTCGAAAAATTATCAGGCCATTCGGGCCCTCAAGCATACAGAGCACAGGGTCGCCTTCCCCCGGCCGGCTATCCCCAGGGCCGACTGCCAGAAGGCGACCCGGCCTCAGAAACCCTCCCCAAGAAAGCTACGAGATGGTCGACTCCAGGAAGCCGGCCCCAAGAGGACCGACTCCCAGAAGCCGGCCATGAAGAAAGCCGACTCCCAGAAGCCAGCCAAGACTGCACCCACAAAGACTGCATCCACATAACGGTGATAAGACAGGGCGTGGCCGCAGTACATCCCACTACCCCTGAATCCCGAAGCAGGCATGGCCACAGGGCGTCGTACGGGCCAACCATCTCCCGTTTGGCGCGGCACTGTAGCCATGTTGACCTCGATGTCACCCACGACAGGCGCCAGTACGTCCCACGGGCGGCGGGCCCCTTTAGCCAGAGAGACACTCGAAGGCGGCCCGGCCTCCCCTAGTCGGCCAGGGGAATAGCCGGCTCCCAATAGCCGGCTACCTCCCTCCCTCGAAACATGTGCCTCATTAAGGAGACAAGACGAGGTGAGGCTACAGTGAGAGCCCGCAAGGCGGCGACACTCTAGCCATGCTTACCTCGACAAAGCCCTCGTCATCAGAGGCGAGGCAACAGTAACCAGCTGCCGATAAGGCCCCCAAGCGGTGGGGCCGGCCTGTCGGCCAAGAGGCCGGCAGCCGGCGGGACCCACCAGTCGGCGGGCCCCAATGGCCGGCGGAGAAGCCGGCGAGCATAGACACTGACGGCTGGGACCCGTGCCCAGCCGGATTACCATTGTACCCCTGGGGGTAGGCCTATATAAGCCCCCCGGGACACCCATGCAAAGGGTTGATCTCATAGAGTTTCACACACCACATAGAGAGAAAAGGAGAGCTAGCCTTGCCTTTCTTCTTCCTCTAGGCAAATAGCTCAAGGAGCACTTGTAGCTACCTGTACTGATCTAGTGATCATGCGGAGACCCCGCAGAGCAGGACTAGGGGTGTTATCTCCACGGAGAGCCCCGAACCTGGGTAAGATCAGCCGGCGTGCATGTCTTCGCCTTATCCCATTTCCAGGCACCGGCGATGTCTTACTGGCTCCCATAATGATAAGCCACCCGTTGGCATATGTGGCACCTACCACCTGACATTTGGCGCCCACCATGGGGCCAGGTGCACCGTCGTCCGGAGACCTGTTCTGGACGGAAACCCTTTTCCTCCCCCGCGAGCGTAGCCAGCCTGCTACGCCCGATGGCGCTTGCCCCGACGCGCTGCAAGGCGTCGACGACGCCTGCGCGCCGACCTTCTTGGCGAGACTCACATCTCTGACGAGCCCGCGTCCGACGCGGGCACGGACTACGCCGAGAGCCGCCTCGTCAGCCTCCTCGACCAGCTTCACGTCTCCAGTGAGCTTGCTGTGGACTTGGAGTCGGTCGGCTCCACCGACCCGATGCTTGTCGACTCCGACACGGCATCGCTCGACGCCTACCCCTCTGACGTGGTAGGCTTCGACGACCCTCTCCCTCGAGCTAACAGTGGCAGCAGCGCTGTCACTGAGGTGCTGGTCATCAGCCACGTCGCCGACTAAGGCGAGAACGCCCACGACGCCCTAAAGTGGCGATGTATGACTTGTCCGTCCCCATCCCGGCCGACGCCGACGCCGAGACTCTGGAGGCACGCCGCCTCGCCCTCATCGCGGAGGGCCAGAATATAGCCTCCATGAGATGCCTCACCGAGGCTCACCAGCGTGAAGTCAACCGTGCCGCCTTTGGTACGGAGCCTCATGGCGGGCCGAGCTGAGCCGGCCTCGTCAAGAAGCGCGGCGCGGCCATCGCCAGCATGACGGGGGCAGACCGCCCAGTCTACGCCACACCGCTCGAGAATCTGCGAGCCGCTCAGGCGGCCGCAGAAGAGCTGAACGGGCTGGGGGCTGATGAGCTCCCCTACATGACAAGGCGCATCCAGCAGCTGATCGACACGGCCGCAGAACGGCATGAAGCCGGCGCCCACGCTGAGAGTCCTCCCCCACACCGAGAACACGCCGCGACATCCCGGTCGCCAACTACGAGCGGCGCTCGCGCAAGGAAAGACAAGGAGCCGGCTGCCAGCCGCAGCCGGACTCGAATCACCATCGAGCGCGACGAAGAAGGCCGCCCTCGAGCGGTGGAGCGCCAAGGCAATCCGCCTCCTCCCCCACCTCGTGGGGAGAGATATCCCACCCCGCCGCCTGTCACGCATCCGACTCTCGGTGGCCGACTAGGCCACCGCGAAGGAGTCGGCGAGAACGATGCCCGCCACCGGATCGACCGCCTAGCATGGTCCCTGGCGCTAGAAGAAGAAGACGATGTGGGCCCGCCTTGCTTTGGCCCCCGGATCCGCGACGAGCCCTTCCCCAAAGGGTTCTCGCTCCCCAGAGACACGCCCAAGTACAACGGCTCTGTGAAGCCGGAAGATTGGCTGATCGACTACCCTACCGCTGTCAGCATAGCGAACGGCAACAGACGCGTAGCCGTGAAGTACGTCCCTCTCATGCTGCAAGGCACGACACGCACCTGGCTAAACAGCCTCAAGCCCCACAACGTCAACAGCTGGCTGGACTTCACGGAAGTCTTCATCCGCAACTTCACCAGCGCGTACAAGCAGCCTCCAAAGCCCCGCCAGCTCTCCTTGTGCGTCCAAGGGCCCAGCGAATCGACTCGCGACTACCTCACGCGGTGGGCCGAGCTCCGCAACTCCTACGAGGGGGTGCACGAGGTTCAAGCCATCGAATACTTCACCGCCGGGTGTCGAGGGGCACCCTCCTCAAGCACCGACTCCTCTGCGACGAGCTGGCTACCCTCGACGAGCTGCTGGTCATAGAAGACAAGTACGCCACGACCGACTCCTCGATGAAGACCGAGCTCCGAGTGGACGCCTCTGGGAAGGTGCTCGCTCCGGCTCCCAAGACGCCGGCTGGTGACTCCAACCGACGCCCCTACCAGAACGACCACAAGCGCAAGGCCCCTGTCGAAGACGAGCAGCCCGAAGAGCGGCCCGCTCCCAAGAAGAAGAGCGGCAGGCCGGCTTGGCAGCCGGCCTTCTCCTACGAGCAGACTCTCGATGCCCCCTGCAAGTTCCACAGCGGCGCGAAGCCGTCCAACCACACGACCCGGAAGTGCCACTGGCTCACACGGATCTCCAAGGGCGAGGGGGTGGTGCCGCCTCCGCCTCCCGGCCCGCCACCTCCAGCCCCCAAGCAGCCGGCTGCTCAACCAGTAGTCGGAGCCATTCAGGATGAGTTCCTAGATGAGCACGCCGGCTACGTCGTCTTCACGAGCCAGGTTGAAGACAAGCGCAGCCGGCGCCGACAGCACCAAGAGGTCAACGCAGTCGCCTCCAGCAACTCCGAGTTCATGCATTGGTCTAAAAGGCCTATCAGCTGGAGCCGGGCAGATCACCCAGAGGTGATGCCGTCTCCTCGCTCCTACGCATTGGTGTTGGACGTCACCCTCGCGACGGAGAGGCGAGCTGCCCGATTCTCCTGCGTGCTGATTGATGGCGGAAGCAGTATCAACATACTGTACCGCGACACCATGGAGAAGTTGAACCTCAAGGCAAAGCAGCTCATGCCAAGCCAGACCGTGTTCCATGGCATCGTACCCGGCCTGTCCTGTTCCCCAATCGGCAAGATCAAGATGGATGCTCTCTTCGGAGACAAGGATCACTTTCGCCGAGAAGCGATCTGGTTTGAGGTAGTGGACCTAGAGAGCCCTTACCACGCCTTGCTTGGCCGACCTGCCCTGGCCAAGTTCATGGCTGTGCCCCACTACGCCTACCTCAAGATGAAGATGCCGAGCTCGAAGGGGATCATCACTGTAGCCGGCGACTACAAGAAGTCCATCGAGTGCGCTGCAACTAGCAGCCGACTGGCCGAGTCCCTCGTGGTTGCAGAAGAGAAGAAGATGCTGGAGCGAGTTGTGGCCATGGCCGGCAAGCAGCCGGCCCTGTCCCCCAACCCCAAGGAATATGATGCGCAGGGCTCCTTCCAGCTGGCCAAGGAGACGAAGAAGATACCTCTAGACCCGGAGAATCCGGAGAGGTTTGCTGTCATTGGCGCAAACCTGGACAGTAAATAGGAAGGCGAGCTCATTGACTTCCTCCGTGAGAATCGAGACATCTTTGCATGGTCCCCAAAGGACATGCCGGGTGTTCCGAAGGATTTCGCCGAGCACAAGTTACACGTCCGAGCGGACGCGAAGCCAGTCAAGCAGCCTCTCCGCCGACTGTCAGAGGAGAAGAGAAGAATCGTAGGAGAAGAGATAGCCCGGCTCCTGGCCGCCGGCTTTATTATGGAAGTGTTTTTCCCAGAGTGGCTTGCCAACCCCGTCTTGGTGTTGAAGAAGAACAACAAATGGTGTATGTGTATAGACTACACTAGCCTCAACAAAGCCTGCCCCAAAGATCCGTTTGCCCTACCACGGATTGATCAAGTGATAGACTCCACAGCCGGATGCGAGCTGTTGAGTTTCTTGGATGCCTACTCAGGATACCACTAGATCAAGTTGGACCCAGCCGACCGCCTAAAGACCGCCTTCATCACACCATTCGGAGCTTTCTGTTACCTGACTATGACATTCGGCCTGAGGAATGCCGGTGCCACTTTTCAGCGTTGCATGCAGAAATGCCTCCTCAACCAACTCGGCAGAAATGCCCACGTCTACGTAGACGATATTGTGGTGAAGACGGAGAAGCGCGACACCCTGCTGTTAGACCTCAAAGAAACATTTGCCAACTTGCGCTGATTCCAGATCAAGCTCAACCCCGAAAAATGTGTGTTCGGAGTACCAGCCAGCCAGCTTCTAGGCTTTCTGGTCTCCGAAAACGCGGCATTGAGTGCAACCCTATGAAGATCAAGGCCATTGAGAGAATGGAGATTCCCACCAAGTTGCGAGACGTGCAGAAGTTCACCGGGTGCCTGGCCTCCCTAAACCGCTTTATCAGCCGGCTAGGGGAGAAGGCTCTCCCCCTGTACCGGCTCATGAAGAAATCCACTCACTTCGAGTGGAACGACCAAGCAGACCAAGCCTTCCACGAGTTGAAGAAGATGCTGACCACTCCACCTGTCCTGGCGGCGCTGACTGAGAAGGAGCCCATGCTCCTCTACATTGCCGCAACTAGCCGAGTGGTCAGTACAGTCATCGTGGTCCAGCGCCCAGAAGAAGGCCGAGCCCAGTTAGTCCAGAGGCCGGTATATTACTTAAGCGAAGTCCTGTCCACCTCAAAGCAAAACTACCCGCACTACCAGAAGATGTGCTATGGAGTGTACTTCGCCGCCAAGAAGCTGAAGCCCTACTTTCAAGAGCATCCCATCACGGTCGTATGCATCGCCCCGCTGGCCGAGATCATAGGCAGCCGGGATGCATCCGGCCGGGTGGCTAAGTGGGCCATTGCGCTGGCTCCTTACACAATCTTCTACTAGCCCCGCACCGCCATCAAGTCCCAAGCATTGGCCGACTTCCTTGTCGATTGCGCCGAGACCCAGTACCTATTGCCAGCTCCCGACTCCACTCATTGGCGGATGCACTTCGACGGGTCCAAGATGCGCACCGGCTTGGCAGCCGGCATCGTCTTCACCTCTCCCAAAGGCGACAAGCTCAGATACACGCTGCAAATCCATTTTGCCGCCTACAACAATGTGGCTGAGTACGAGGCGCTCATACATGGGCTCCGGCTAGCCAAAGAGCTCGGCATACGCCGGATCCTGTGTTATGGCGACTCGGACTTGGTGGTCCAGCAGTCATCTGGCGACTGGGACGCCAAGGATGCAAACATGGCGAGCTATCGATTCCTCGTCCAGCAGATCAGTGGATACTTCAAAGGGTGCGAGTTCCTTCACGTGCCACGGGCCGACAACGACCAAGCAGATGCCCTGGCACGGATCGGCTCCACCCGACAGGCTATACCAACCGGTGTCTCTCTCCAGCGCCTCCTCAAACCGTCTATCAAGCCGTCTCCAGAATCAGACTCTATCTTCGTACCGCCCGCCCCTGATGCAGCCGGATCCGACTGGAGGAACACAGCAGGCGTCTCGGGACCTCGACAAGCGGCCCGGGGACTGCCGTAGTCGCACCCGGCTCGAGGACTTCAGAACCCGGCCCAGGGACTGCAGCAGTCGGCCCGGGGACTGCAGCGGCACAAGAAGCGGTGGCCGACTCCAACTCTCCACCACCCAACCCACCCACCCAGGTCACAATGGCCGTACTAACAATAGAAGAAGTCACAGCCCCATCATGGGCCCAGCCCATCCTCAACTTCCTAGTCAACAGAGAGCTGCCGCTGATGAGATCTCGGCAAGACTAGTGCAACGCCGAGTCGGAGCATATGCAATAATAAACAGAGAACTTGTCAAGCATAGCGTCACTGGAGTCTTCCAGCGCTACGTCGAGCCAGAGAAGGGCATAGCAATCCTCAAGGATATCCACCAAGGCGAATGCGGCCACCACGCAGCCTCAAGATCACTTGTCGCCAAAGCTTTCCGCCATGGTTTCTTCTGGCCGACTGCTTTGGAAGATGCCATGGAATTAGTCAAATGCTGCAGAGGATGCCAAGTCTTCAGTTCCAAGCAACACCTGCCGGCTTCTGCACTCAAGACCATCCCCCTCACCTGACCCTTTGCCATTTGGGGGCTGGACATGGTGGGCCCATTTAAGACAGCCCGCGGCGGCATGACACATCTGCTTGTCACCGTGGACAAATTTACCAAGTGGATTGAAGCGAAGCTGATCAAGAAGCTAAACGGGCTGACTGCCGTGCCATTCATCGCCGACATCACTACTCGGTATGGTGTGCCACACAGCATCATCACCGACAACGACACAAATTTTGCCAAGGGAGCACTGGCACGTTTCTGCGCGACACAGGGCATCCGACTGGACTTAGCGTCCGTTGCCCACCCGCAGTCAAACGGCCAGGTCGAGCGAGCAAACAGCCTCATCCTCTCCGGCATCAAGCCCCGGCTGGTCGTACCACTAGAGCGTTCGGCCGGCTGCTGGCTCGATGAGCTGCCGGCTGTCCTCTGGAGTCTGCGTACTACCTCAAACAAGTCAACCGGCTTCACTCCGTTCTTCCTTGTATATGGTGCCGAGGCTGTCATCCCAACTGACATCGAGTTCGACTCGCCTCGGGTCACCATGTACACGGAGGCGGAGGCCAAGGAAGCACGAGAAGACGGCGTCGACCTGCTGGAAGAAGGCCGGCCGTTAGCACTCAGCCGGTCCGCCATCTACCAGCAGGGTTTGCGCCGTTACCACAACTGGAAGGTCAAGCAAAGATCCTTCCAAGAGGGCGATCTTGTGCTCTGGCTGATCCAGCGAACAGCCGGCCAGCACAAGCTCTCGGCCCCTTGGGAAGGCCCTTTCGTCGTCAGCAAGGCACTAGGCAACGACTCCTACTACCTGATCGATGCACAGAAGCCAAGAGCGCGCAAGAGGGATGATTCCGGCAAGGAGTCGGAACGACCATGGAACGCCAACCTCCTGAGAAGATTTTACAGTTAAAAGCAGTATGTATCATGCAACCTTTTTTGTATTAAGTACGAGACAACGGGCCCCCCGAGGCGCACTCGGGGACTGCCCTCCTTTATCTATGAATAACAAGTGTCATACCCTTGAATGTATTATTACATTTGATTTTCTATCTGGCACCGGGTTCGACTAGTCGGCCCGGGGACTGGCCGCCTTAAGTTATATTAAAAGTGTTGGGGATCGTAGCAGAATTTTAAAATTTCCTACGCATCACCAAGATCCATCTATGGAGTATACTAGGAACGAGGGGAAAGGAGTGTATCTACATACCCTTGTAGATCGCGAGCGGAAGCGTTCCAATGAATGGGGTTGATGGAGTCGTACTCGCCGTGATCCAAATCACCGATGACCGAGTGCCGAACGGACGGCACCACCGCGTTCAACACACGTACGGAGCAGCGACGTCTCCTCCTTCTTGATCCAGCAAGGGGAAAGGAGAGGTTGATGGAGATCCAGCAGCACGACGGCGTGGTGGTGGATGTAGCGGGGATCTCGGCAGGGCTTCGCCAAGCTTCTGCGAGAGGGAGAGGTGTTGCAGGGGGAGAGGGAGGCGCCAGGGGCTGTGGTGTTGCTGCCCTCCCTCCCCCCACTATTTATAGGCCCCCTGGAGGGGGGCGCCGGCCCTGGAACCCATCTACATGGGGGGGCGGGCGGCCAAGGGGGAAGGGGGGGTGGCTTCCCCCCCAAGCCAAGTGGGGCGCCCCCACCCCTAGGGTTTCCAACCCTAGGCGCAGGGGAGGCCCATGGGGGGCGCCCCAGCCCACTAAGGGCTGGTTCCCTTGCCACTTCAGCCCATGGGGCCCTCCGGGATAGGTGGCCCCACCCGGTGGACCCCCAGGACCCTTCCGGTGGTCCCGGTACAATACCGATAACCCCCGAAACTTTCCCGGTGGCCGAAACTGGACTTCCCATAATAATTCTTTACCTCTGGACCATTCCGGAACTCCTCGTGACGTCCGGGATCTCATCCGGGACTCCGAACAACTTTCGGGTTTCCGCATACTAATATCTCTACAACCCTAGCGTCACCGAACCTTAAGTGTGTAGACCCTACGGGTTCGGGAGACATGCAGACATGACCGAGACGCCTCTCCGGTCAATAACCAACAGCGGGATCTGGATACCCATGTTGGCTCCCACATGTTCCACGATGATCTCATCGGATGAACCACGATGTCGAGGATTCAATCAATCCCGTATACAATTCCCTTTGTCAATCGGTATGTTACTTGCCCGAGATTCGATCGTCGGTATCCCAATACCTTGTTCAATCTCGTTACCGGCAAGTCTCTTTACTCGTACCGTAATGCATGATCCCATGGCTAACTCCTTATTCACATTGAGCTCATTATGACGATGCATTAACGAGTGGGCCCAGAGATACCTCTCCGTCATACGGAGTGACAAATCCCAGTCTCAATCCGTGCCAACTCAACAGACACTTTCGGAGATACCCGTAGTGTACCTTTATAGTCACCCAGTTACGTTGTGACGTTTGGCACACCCAAAGCACTCCTACGGTATCCGGGAGTTGCACGATCTCATGGTCTAAGGAAAAGATACTTGACATTGGAAAAGCTCTACCAAACGAACTACACGATCTTTGAGCTATTCTTAGGATTGGGTATTGTCCATCACATCATTCTCCTAATGATGTGATCCCGTTATCAATGACATCCAATGTCCATAGTAAGGAAACCATGACTATCTGTTGATCAACGAGCTAGTCAACGGATCTGCTACATTCAGGTCCGTATGTACTTTAGAAATATCTATGTCTCCATTTTGAACACTTTCACGAATGGAGTTGAAGCGACGCTTGATATGCGTGGTCTTCCTGTGAAATCTGGGCTCCTTCGCAAGGGCAATAGCTCCAGTGTTGTCACAGAGGAGAGTCATCGGGCCCGACGCATTGGGAATCACCCATAGGTCGGTAATGAACTCCTTCATCCAGACTGCTTCTTGCGCTGCCTCCGAGGCTGCCATGTACTCCGCTTCACATGTAGATCCCGCCACGACGCTTTGCTTGCAACTGCACCAGCTTACTGCTCCTCCATTCAAAATATACACGTATCCGGTTTGTGACTTTGAGTCATCCATATCTGTGTCAAAGCTTGCGTCGACGTAACCCTTTACAACGAGCTCTTCGTCACCTCCATAAACGAGAAACATATCCTTAGTCCGCTTCAGGTACTTCAGGATATTCTTGACTGCTGTCCAGTGTTCCATGCCGGGATTACTTTGGTACCTTCCTACCAAATTTACGGCAAGGTTTACATCAGGTCTGGTACACAGCATGGCATACATAATAGACCCTATCGCCGAGGCATAGGGGATGACACTCATCTTTTCTCTATCTTCTGCCGTGGTCGGGCATTGAGCCGTGCTCAATTGCACACCTTGCAATACAGGCAAGAACCCCTTCTTGGACTGATCCATATTGAACTTCTTCAATATCTTGTCAAGGTACGTACTCTGTGAAAGACCAATGAGGCGTCTTGATCTATCTCTATAGATCTTGATGCCTAATATATAAGCAGCTTCTCCAAGGTCCTTCATTGAAAAACATTTATTCAAATAGGCCTTTATACTTTCCAAGAATTCTATATCATTTCCCATCAATAGTATGTCATCCACATATAATAAGAGAAATGCTACAGAGCTCCCACTCACTTTCTTGTAAACACAGGCTTCTCCATAAGTCTGTGTAAACCCAAACGCTTTGATCATCTCATCAAAACGAATGTTCCAACTCCGAGATGCTTGCACCAGTCCATAGATGGAGCGCTGGAGCTTGCATACCTTGTTAGCATTCTTAGGATCGACAAAACCTTCCGGCTGCATCATATACAATTCTTCCTTAAGAAAGCCGTTAAGGAATGCCGTTTTGACGTCCATCTGCCATATCTCATAATCATAGTATGCGGCAATTGCTAACATGATTCGGACGGACTTCAGCTTCGCTACGGGTGAGAAAGTCTCATCGTAGTCAACCCCTTGAACTTGTCGATAACCCTTAGCGACAAGTCGAGCCTTATAGATGGTCACATTACCATCAGTGTCTGTCTTCTTCTTAAAGATCCATTTATTTTCTATGGCGCGCCGATCATCGGGAAAGTCAGTCAAAGTCCATACTTCGTTTTCATACATTGATCCTATCTCGGATTTCATGGCTTCTAGCCATTTGTCGGAATCCGGGCCCGCCATCGCTTCTTCATAGTTTGAAGGTTCACCGTTGTCTAACAACATGATTTCCAGGATAGGGTTGCCGTACCACTCTGTTGCGGAACGTGTCCTTGTGGACCTACGAAGTTCAGCAGTAACTTGATCCGAAGCTTCATGATCATCATCATTAACTTCCTCCCCAGTCGGTGTAGGCACCACAGGAACATCTTCCCGCGCTGCGCTACTTTCCGGTTCGGAAGGGGTGACTATCACCTCATCAAGTTCCACTTTCCTCCCACTCAATTCTTTCGAGAGAAACTCTTTCTCCAGAAAGGACCCGTTCTTGGCAACAAAGATCTTGCCTTCGGATCTGAGGTAGAAGGTATACCCAATGGTTTCCTTAGGGTATCCTATGAAGACGCATTTTTCCGACTTGGGTTCGAGCTTTTCAGGTTGAAGTTTCTTGACATAAGCATCGCATCCCCAAACTTTTAGAAACGACAGCTTAGGTTTCTTCCCAAACCATAATTCATACGGTGTCGTCTCAACGGATTTCGACAGAGCCCTATTTAAAGTGAATGCGGCAGTCTCTAAAGCATAGCCCCAAAATGAGAGCGGTAGATCGGTAAGAGACATCATAGATCGCACCATATCTAATAGAGTGCAATTACGACGTTCGGACACACCGTTTCGCTGAGGTGTTCCAGGCGGCGTGAGTTGTGAAACGATTCCACATTTCTTTAAGTGCGTACCAAATTCGTGACTTAAATATTCTCCACCACGATCTGATCGTAAGAATTTTATTTTCCTGTCACGTTGATTCTCAACCTCACTCTGAAATTCCTTGAACTTTTTCAAAGGTTTCAGACTTGTGTTTCATTAGGTAGACATACCCATATCTACTTAAATCTTAGTGAGAGTGAGAACATAATGATATCCTCCGCGAGCCTCAACACTCATTGGACCGCACACATCGGTATGTATGATTTCCAATAAGTTGGCTGCTCGCTCCATTGTTCCGGAGAACGGAGTCTTGGTCAGCTTACCCATGAGGCATGGTTCGCACGTGTCAATTGATTCGTAATCAAGAGACTCCAAAAGTCCATCTGCATGGAGTTTCTTCATGCGTTTGACACCAATGTGAC
Organism: Aegilops tauschii subsp. strangulata; assembly: GCF_002575655.3. NCBI lineage: Eukaryota > Viridiplantae > Streptophyta > Magnoliopsida > Poales > Poaceae > Aegilops > Aegilops tauschii. Next base: position 528,067,478 of record NC_053041.3, read on the forward strand.
CAAGGCGGCAGTGCCACAAGTATGTGGGACTATCGTTATCAACTTTACATCTTTTGGTCTTCACACTATGAATATGTGTAACATCACGTTCGAGATTCATCAAGAATAAACCATTGACCAGCGGGGCATGACCATAAAACATATCTCTCATATAAATAGAACAACCATTATTCTCGGATTTAAATGAGTAGCCATCTCGAATTAAACGAGATCCAGATACAATGTTCATGCTCAAAGCTGGCACTAAATAACAATTATTGAGGTTTAACACTAATCCCGTAGGTAAATGTAGAGGCAGCGTGCCGACGGCGATCACATCGACCTTGGAACCATTCTCGACGCGCATCGTCACCTCGTCCTTTGCCAGTCTCCGCTTATTCCGCAGTTCCTGTTTTGAGTTACAAATATGAGCAACCGCACCGGTATCAAATACCCAGGAGCTACTACGAGTACTGGTAAGGTACACATCAATTACATGTATATCACATATACCTTTGGTGTTGCCGGCCTTCTTGTCCGCTAAGTATTTGGGGCAGTTCCGCTTCTAGTGACCACTTCCCTTGCAATAAAAGCACTCAGTCTCAGGCTTGGGTCCATTCCTTGACTTCTTCCCAGTAACTGGCTTACCGGGCGCGGCAACTCCCTTGCCGTCCTTCTTGAAGTTCTTCTTGCCCTTGCCTTTCTTGAACTTAGTGGTTTTATTCACCATCAACACTTGATGTTCCTTTCTGATCTCCACCTCCGCTGATTTCAGCATCAAATATACCTCAGGAATGGTCTTTTCCATCCCCTGCATATTGAAGTTCATCACAAAGATCTTGTAGCTAGGTGGAAGCGACTGAAGGATTCTGTCAATGACCGCGTCATCCGGGAGATTAACTCCCAGCTGAGACAAGCGGTTGTGTAACCCAGACATTCTGAGTATGTGCTCACTAACAGAACTATTTTCCTCCATTTTACAGCTGAAGAACTTGTCGGAGACTTCATATCTCTCGACCCGGGCATGAGCTTGGAAAACCATTTTCAGCTCTTCGAACATCTCATATGCTCCATGTTTCTCAAAACGCTTTTGGAGACCCGGTTCTAAGCTGTAAAGCATGCCGCACTGAACGAGGGAGTAATCATTAGCACGTGATTGCCAAGCGTTCATAACGTCTTGGTTCTTTGGGATTGGTGCTTCACCTAGCGGTGCTTCTAGGACATAATCTTTCTTGGCAGCTATGAGGATGATCCTCAGGTTCCGGACCCAGTCCGTATAGTTGCTGCCATCATCTTTCAGCTTGGTTTTCTCTAGGAACGCGTTGAAGTTGAGGACAACGTGGGCCATTTGATCTACAAGACATATTGTAAAGATTTTAGACTAAGTTCATGATAATTAAGTTCATCTAATCAAATTACTCAATGAAGTCCCACTCAGATAGACATCCCTCTAGTCATCTAAGTGAAACATGATCCGAGTTAACTAGGCCGTGTCCGATCATCACGTGAGACGGACTAGTCAAGATCGGTGAACATCTCCATGTTGATCGTATCTTCTATACGACTCATGCTCGACCTTTCGGTCCTCCGTGTTCCGAGGCCATGTCTGTACATGCTAGGCTCGTCAAGTCAACCTAAGTGTATTGCGTGTGTTCCGAGGCCATGTCTGTACATGCTAAGCTCGTCAACACCCGTTGTATGCGAACGTTAGAATCTATCACACCCGATCATCACGTGGTGCTTCGAAACAACGAACCTTCGCAACAGTGCACAGTTAGGGGGAACACTTCCTTGAAATTATTATAAGGGATCATCTTACTTACTACCGTCGTTCTAAGCAAATAAGATGCAAAACATGATAAACATCACATGCAATCAAATAGTGACATGATATGGCCAATATCATTTTGCTCCTTTGATCTCCATCTTCGGGGCACCATGATCATCTTCGTCACCGGCAAGACACCATGATCTCCATCATCATGATCTCCATCATCGTGTCTTCATGAAGTTGTCACGCCAACGATTACTTCTACTTCTATGGCTAACGCATTTAGCAACAAAGTAAAGTAATTTACATGGCGTTATTCAATGACACGCAGGTCATACAAAAAATAAAGACAACTCCTATGGCTCCTTCCGGTTGTCATACTCATCGACATGCAAGTCGTGATTCCTATTACATGAATATGATCAATCTCATACATCACATATATCATTCATCACATCTTCTGACCATATCACATCACATAGCACATGCTGCAAAAACAAGTTAGACGTCCTCTAATTGTTGTTGCAAATTTTTACATGGCTTGTATAGGTTTCTAGCAAGAACGTTTCTTACCTACGTAGAACCACAACGTGATATGCCAATTTCTATTTACCCTTCATAAGGACCCTTTTCATCGAATCCGTTCCGACTAAAGTGGGAGAGACAGACACCCGCTAGCCACCTTATGCAACTAGTGCATGTCAGTCGGTGGAACCTGTCTCACGTAAGCGTACGTGTAAGGTCGGTCCGGGCCGCTTCATCCCACAATACCGCCGAAACAAGATAAGACTAGTAGCGGCAAGAAGAATTGGCAACATCTACGCCCACAACTGCTTTGTGTTCTACTCGTGCATAGTATCTACGCATAGGCCTGGCTCATGATGCCACTGTTGGGGATCGTAGCAGAATTTTAAAATTTCCTACGCATCACCAAGATCCATCTATGGAGTATACTAGCAACGAGGGGAAAGGAGTGTATCTACATACCCTTGTAGATCGCGAGCGGAAGCGTTCCAATGAACGGGGTTGATGGAGTCGTACTCGCCGTGATCCAAATCACCGATGACCGAGTGCCGAACGGACGGCACCTCCGCGTTCAACACACGTACGGAGCAGCGACGTCTCCTCCTTCTTGGTCTAGGAAGGGGAAAGGAGAGGTTGATGGAGATCCAGCAGCACGACGGCGTGGTGGTGGATGTAGCGGGGATCTCGGCAGGGCTTCGCCAAGCTTCTGCGAGAGGGAGAGGTGTTGCAGGGGGAGAGGGAGGCGCCAGGGGCTGTGGTGTTGCTGCCTTCCCTCCCCCCACTATTTATAGGCCCCCTGGAGGGGGGGCGCCGGCCCTGGAACCCATCTACATGGGGGGGGGGGGGACGGCGGCCAAGGGGGAAGGGGGGAGGCTTCCCCCCCAAGCCAAGTGGGGCGCCCCCCACCCCTAGGGTTTCCAACCCTAGGCGCAGGGGGAGGCCCATGGGGGGGCGCCCCAGCCCGCTAAGGGCTGGTTCCCTTCCCACTTCAGCCCATGGGGCCCTCCGGGATAGGTGGCCCCACCCGGTGGACCCCTGGGACCCTTCCGGTGGTCCCGGTACAATACCGATAACCCCCGAAACTTTCCCGCTGGCCGAAACTGGACTTCCCATATATAATTCTTTACCTCCGGACCATTCCGGAACTCCTCGTGACGTCCGGGATCTCATCCGGGACTCCGAACAACTTTCGGGTTTCCGCATACTAATATCTCTACAACCCTAGCGTCACCGAACCTTAAGTGTGTAGACCCTACGGGTTCGGGAGACATGCAGACATGACCGAGACGCCTCTCTGGTCAATAACCAACAGCGGGATCTGGATACCCATGTTGGCTCCCACATGTTCCACGATGATCTCATCGGATGAACCACGATGTCGAGGATTGAATCAACCCTGTATACAATTCCCTTTGTCAATCGGTATGTTACTTGCCCGAGATTCGATCGTCAGTATCCCAATACCTTGTTCAATCTCGTTACCGGCAAGTCTCTTTACTCGTACCGTAATGCATGATCCCGTGGCTAACTCCTTAGTCACATTGAGCTCATTATGATGATGCATTACCGAGTGGGCCCAGAGATACCTCTTCGTCATACGGAGTGACAAATCCCAGGCTCGATCCGTGCCAACTCAACAGACACTTTCGGAGATACCCGTAGTGTACCTTTATAGTCACCCAGTTACGTTGTGACGTTTGGCACACCCAAAGCACTCCTACGGTATCCGGGAGTTGCACGATCTCATGGTCTAAGGAAAAGATACTTGACATTGGAAAAGCTCTAGCAAACGAACTACACGATCTTTGAGCTATGCTTAGGATTGGGTCTTGTCCATCACATCATTCTCCTAATGATGTGATCCCGTTATCAATGACATCCAATGTCCATAGTCAGAAAACCATGACTATCTGTTGATCAACGAGCTAGTCAACTAGAGGCTTATTAAGGACACGTTGTGGTCTATCTATTCACACATGTATTACGATTTTCGGATAACACAATTATAGCATGAACAATAGACAATTATCATGAACAAAGAAATATAATTGTCGGAGTAATTGGCCACGGGTATCCCGAAGACGGCAAGACAATATTTCAAGACATCGGGGATAGCAAAGCCCCTCAGTCCGACTGCCCGGCTGTTCCTGTCGGCTCCCCGTCCGACTGCACCAACTAGCCGGCTGCCAGCTTCAGCCCGACTCGACACCGACAAGACACCAACGAGACGGTCGTACCCGAGCACTATTCACGTGTCACCCCAGCCATCATGTATAGTGCCACTTGTCCCCTGGCACTATTTATGAAGTGACCCAGGGGACAAGCATGACATGCACCATGCCTTGCTCCCATACCACCACATAGCTTAGATAGTAAGCTAGGTCCACACTATATATAGCCATCCATCCATCCATCCAAGGGGATGGACTCACTCTCACACTCACGCATGATCACCCACATGCTACGGCCATGAGCATGGCCGGCCACTGGCATATCACTTACGATGCATATACAGATCAGATGCCTATGGCACCGACCTCAGATACAGCTCCAGGAGCATCCTGTACCAGATATACTACAGATACTCAGACATGCAGGAGTAGGGGTGTTATCTCTCCGGAGAGCCCCGAACCTGGGTAAACTAGCGCGTGCTACTCGCATACCCACTCCCGGGCCTATCAGCAGCAGTCTTACCCTCACACTAAGCCCTTGTGGCATCTGTCGCCTCACACCCCCCCGTGAGAATACCACATTAGTTGGCGCCCACCGTGGTGTGGTACTACTACTATGCTACCACGCTGCTACTGGTTTCGCTGTCCGGGCAGGACCATTTTCGTCTTCACCGCCGCGGCGTCGCGCCGTCTCTCCGATAGCGGTCGGGGGCTCAACATCGACATGCCCCCGGAGTGGCCGCGAGGGGCGGCGCGCCCTCGCCGTCGGCCTCGCCATCTTCATCATCTTTGCCACGGCGTCGCGCCGCCTCTCCGGTAGCGCTCGAGGGCTCGACTTTGACATGCCCCCGGAGCGGCCGTGAGGGGCGGCGCGTCCCCGCCGTCGGCCTCTTCGTCATCACCACCGTTGCGACGCCTGCTGTACGTACGCGCGCGCGCCGCGCGCGGGGCCTCGCTTCGGTCGGCCGCGTCCGTCCGCGCACCGCTTGCGTCCACTGCCCTCCGCGCTGTGCTTTGCTCCGGCCGAAACACGCGTCTCTCCTCCATATACCATCTATGCTAGCTAGCTAGATGTAAGTCAAACATGGTCAAACCATTGGCCAAACCATGGTCAGATACAACCCATACACCAGCCAATACGAGTTGGATAGAGTGTACACAAGTCAGATGATGTCCAGACGCAGGCCAGAGTATCTCTATACATGCCCAAGATATTGGCCAGATAATCCATGTACACTACTCGGGCTACGCCCGGACAGTGTTCGAGCTTCCAGCACCAGGCAGCGGGCGAGCGCCCTTGCCCGCTGCGCCGTAGCTGCATGTCGAAGACTCGTGCCCGCGGCTGCTCCGGTCCGCCTCGGCCGCGTCAAGTCGTCCGCCCCTTCGGCTCCCTCGCCTCCGGCCGCGTCGGCCCCGTGCTCCTCCAGACGCACGTGCCCCGGCACTCGTCGCCGCGCGCTGCCGGCCTCCGCCTTCGCGGCCTAGCGCATCCCGGAGTTGCGCGCGTCCGTGTCCACCTGCTCGCCGACTTCCCGAGGCACCCGCTTGCCGGCTCTGCCCCGTCGGGCCACCTCCGCCAGTGGTCGGGTGTGCCGCGCCTCTCCCCGCGGAGGCCGACTGCGCCCCCGTGCTGGCTCGCCGCGGCCTACTGCCCCCTGCTCCGGCCGGCTCCGGTGGCCGCGCCGGCTGCCTGGCCTCCTCTCCGCCTCGCTCCGTGCCGGCTGTGCCGCCCCCGGCGCCGGCTCCGCCCAGCCTCGTCCGGCTCCTGCGCACCACCACGCCCGCGGGCCGCGCTCCTGGCCGCCTGCAACACCGTCGACACCTACGCCCGCGGGGCCGGGTCCAGCTCCCTCTGTGCCGCGCTGGATCCGGCTGCCCTATGCGCCCGCGGCTCCGCCCGGCCGCCTCGCTTCGCCCCTGGCCGGCTTCGACCGCGCCGCGCCAACTCCGCCCGCCAGCGCGTCCGCGGGCCAGCGTCCGCCCTACCCGCGTGGCCGCGCGCCCCAGCCGCCCGCCTCGCCTCAGCCCCCGTGCGGGCTGGCTCCGACCCCGCCGCGCCGGCTGCGGCCCTGACCCGGCCTCCCGCGCCGACTGCCGGGTCGCGGTGCTTCGGCCGGCCGCCCCGCGCCGCCTTGGCCGACTCCCGCCGCCTTGGCCGACTCGCTGCTCCGCGCCGGCTCCGCGTCCTGCGCCGTCCGGCTTGCCGCTGCCGCCTCCTGCAAGCCGGCTCCACCTGGGCCGAGCCCCTTGTCCGCTCCCTTCGCGGGCGCCCACCTACCCGCGTTACTGGCTCCCCAGCCAACTAGGCTCCGCCTCTATCAACCCGCGCCCGGCTCCTGCTGCCTACCGTCTCCGCCCCAGGACGGACGGCTGGCCCCGCCACCAGCCGGCTCCGAGCACCTGTCGGGTCACCCCCACTCCCGGCCGTCCGGCTCGCCGCCAGCCGACCCGCGCTGCGCCCGGCCTCCGGCCGCCTCCCCGCCCCGGCTCGCCGCCTGCGACCTCGCCCACGGCCGAGAGCTCCGCGCCCGCTCGCCTCCTCGCCCAGCCGGCTTCCCGCACGCCGGCTGGCCGGCTCGTCGCCGCGCCCGCCTGCCCCTGCTGGCCCGCTGCCGGGTCGCCGCCAGCCGGCCCCGCACACGTGCACGGGCTCCCCCTTCGGCCGACTGCTCGGGCGGAAAAGAAAGAAAAGTCAAGGGCCGACTGCCCAAAAAAAAGAGAAAGAAGTCGGCTGGGACAAAGAGAAGAAAAGAAACACCCGTCCGGATGATTCGTCCGCCTGCTTCGCCACTCGGACGGTCAGTCGTGACACACGCTGTCGGTAGTGCCAAGCCGGCTGGTCTGCCTCCTGCTCCGACGTCACACCCAGCGGGTGCGCCGGTGCGCTCCGCGAGCACCGAGCCGCGCCCGCGAGAAAGAGAAGACAAAGTAGTCGCCGGGAGATCCGGCCCGACTGCTCAGCAGTCGGCCCGAATCTCGGGGGCTACACCCAGCGGGTGCGCTGACGCACCCCCGCGAGGAAAGAAGACAAAGTAGTCGCCGGGAGATCCGGCCCGACTGCTCAGCAGTCGGCCCGAATCTCGGGGGCTACACCCAGCGGGTGCGCTGACGCGCCCCCGTGAGGAAAGAAGACAAAGTAGTCGCCGGGAGATCCGGCCCGACTACTCAGCAGTCAGCCCGAATCTCGGGGGCTACACCCAGCGGGTGCGCTGACGCGCCCCCGCGAGGAAAGAAGACAAAGTAGTCACCGGGAGATCCGGCCCGACTGCTCAGCAGTCGGCCCGAATCTCGGGGGCTACACCCAGCGGGTGCATTGACGCGCCCCCGCGATGAAAGAAGACAAAGTAGTTACCGGAAGATCCGGCCCGACTGCTCAGCAGTCGGCCCGAATCTCGGGGGCTACACCCAGTGGGTGCGCTGGCGCGCCCCGACGGAAGATCGCAGACAAGAGAAGAGTTTCGTCCGGCTGCCAGCAGCCGGCAGAAGAAGAAAAAGGGCGCTGCAATACGCCTCGCCGCCTGACCGGTCGAGCCTGACCGGCCGGGAACCCCCTTCGAGCACCCGGGGGCTCGAAGGCAATACCCAGCGGGTGCGCCGGTGCGCTCCGCGAGTGCCGAGCCGCGCCGGCTGTCTTCGGCAAACTCCGCCTCGGCTACATGAAAACCAATGTGAGCTCCTCACCTGCATATTTTTTCACCGCGAGAGCACGGATAACCACGAGCGATGCTCGGGGGCTATCTTCGCATTTCATTACAGTTACATCACTGTTCGCCTCGGCGCCAGCTAGAGTTGGCCCGGGGGCTGGCCGCTTGGCCTGAGACGTTTGTTCCCGCAGACGGCTTAGTAGCGTGCGTGGTACCAAAGGCCCACTCTTAGTCACAGACCGCAGAGCGGCTGTCCGGCTAGCAAGAGTGAACGCTGGAGCCCACCCACGCGAAAA